>NC_135502.1:36744881-37074881 GCF_052857255.1 Amblyomma americanum
AAAAATACAAACTGAAAGCCATAGTAACTGCTTCACTTCAAGCAGGGAAGGGGGGGGGGGGGGGGGGGAGGACTGTGCTGTCAGCACACTGCAGACGCTCTACCGGGTTTAAAACGCACAGCAGTCCGCTAACCTAGGGAAGTGCCCGTGGCAAAGCTCAGTTCTTCGATTGGGGACGTGAGGTGAATGCCCTACAAAATCCGAGGAAATCAGCAGCGCCCAATTGACTGCTGCCTAATGAAACTGGAGTTCAAAGATGGTTCTCAGCTCTGCCATTTCCTTTCTCCGTGCCTGTCCGCCGTGACAACGAAGCAGCAGGAAACAAAACAACGGCACTTGGAGCCAGCATTTCTTTTACCTCGCGGCTTAGACAAAGTGATCAAGTGCCTGAGTTACTGACAGCTGCTGCTTGCACAATATACACTAACGTCATGGCCGGGAACATTAATAAAGTCTATTACAGCTTCCTTATTCGCACTGCAGCATTATGAAAGCCCAAAACTTATCGTTTCTCTTCACCTCTCGCTTCCTTGAGTCAGCGCAGGAAGGAGGGAGCCTGCCCTTTCTTCCAGGGAGGGAGAGACGAGTAGTGAATCTCCCTTCCCCTTTTCACACTCGTTCCAGTGCCCGCCTACATAGCAAAAAAAAAAAAAAGAAAGCAGCGATGGTAGTAACCATGATTTACAAAAAAAAAAACTTTCTTCTGTTCAACAACAGGAGAGAGGTAATTACCATCAGCGGGAAGCTACGTCGGGGTACAGTGATTAATGGCCGGCCGCATGGCGAAGCCATTTTTCACACAGGTCGAAAATGGCCACACGCTGTGGTGCCCAATAGACACCAGCGACTCGCAGCACGTTTCGTGGAGGTGGCAGAGACATCCACCATTTCTTTTCGAATCCTTAGGCACCGCACATTACTGCGGATGCGTGGTGCCAACCGAACTTTCGACGCACAATGCTGTCTCACTTGAATGGAGGTATCAACGTGCTTCAGCCTGTCACGACGTTTTCCTTTTCCACGGTGATTGTGGGCTTTATGTAGGAAGCAGTTCTGACCCTTACTGTTCCTATTACTGCTATTTATTCAATTGCGGTCGCAATGGTGGCATTCTAAGATTGGTTGGTTTTGGTTTTGGGGGAGAAAGGAAATGGCGCAGTATCTGTCTCATATATCGTTGGACACCTGAACCGCGCCGTAAGGGAAGGGATAAAGGAGGGAGTGAAAGAGGAAAGGAAGAAAGAGGTGCCGTAGTGGAGGACTCCGGAATAATTTCGACCACCTGGGGATCTTTTACGTGCACTGACCCGCCGCGGTGGCTCAGTGGTTAGGCGCTCGACTACTGATCCGGAGTTCCCGGGTTCGAACCCGACCGCGGCGGCTGCGTTTTTATGGAGGAAAAACGCTAAGGCGCCCGTGTGCTGTGCGATGTCAGTGCACGTTAAAGATCCCCAGGTGGTCGAAATTATAGAATTTTAATAATAATAATAATAATAATTGGTTTTGGGGGGGAAAGGAAATGGCGCAGTATCTGTCTCATATATCGTTGGACACCTGAACCGCGCCGTAAGGGATGGGTAAAGGAGGGAGTGAAAGAAGAAAGGAAGAGAGAGGTGCCGTAGTGGAGGGCTCCGGAATAATTTCGACCACCTGGGGATCTTTAACGTGCACTGACATCGCACAGCACACGGCGAATTGGTTTTGGGGGGAAAGGAAATGGCGCAGTATCTGTCTCATATATCGTTGGACACCTGAACCGCGTCGTAAGGGAAGGGATAAAGGAGGGAGTGAAAGAAAAAAGGAAGAGAGAGGTGCCGTAGTGGAGGGCTCCGGAATAATTTCTTTAAAAACCTGGCATGGCACACACACGAAAAACATATCTCAATTCACCAATAATTTCGACCGCACGTTAAAGATCCCCGGGTGGTCGAAATTATTGGCGAATTGAGATATGTTTTTCGCGTGTGTGCCATGCCAGGTTTTTAAAGTTATTTGCCTTGCTCAAGTACCTTGCAAACAGTGCACGGCTGCTTTGTTTGACAATGCGCGTGGTGTCTGACACTGCCGTCATTACTGCAAGGCGGTTTGCCATAATCGTGGAAGGGGCACTCCGTGAACGCGTGGAGAAGCGTTGCATGACCCTCGACCGAGAATGCTTTGTCTCAGACGCACAGGCAGCACTTTGCAAGACAGCACAGCACACTGTTTACAAAAAGCAAATAGGTTCCAAATAGCACATGCATCTCACACTTAAATGCTCTCGTACGGCGTGTCTCAAGTACTTAAGACCAGTATCATAACCGTCTTTATTACTAGTGTACTAATATTATGAGTGCTCTGGCTCAACTTTTGTGAGCCGCTATACCGTTCGGAACTGTTCCACCTTCTCGCCCTGTATTGGGCGCTTCCAGGCAATAAAGTGGTCTACTACAGCCCTATATTCCTGTTCCATCTTGTTACTTCCAACTGCCGGTATAACACCGCCTACATTCTCTTGCGAAACCAGGCTCTTAACAGCGGAGTTGTTTTCCTTCGATAAGCAAGAAAATTATGATGCCGTCGAAAAAATTATTGCATGTCTCCTACAGTTTTGTCATTGCCATTTCAAACCGAATATGTATGTCACACTGTATATCTCCGCCAGGCTTCGCTTAGTTGAGAAATCAACATGCACTTACGAATGGCACGTACATGTATCTTTTGGGCACAGTCGTTGGTTGCTATGCTGCTGAATGCGTTGCGCTGTTTGCAGTCTCTTAATTGAACGACCTTTGCAGTCTCCGAACTACGCATATAATGGCTGGGCGCTAGAGAATCAACACTCTATCTGTGCACGTGCAATTCTCTCACATGTGCCACCGTCTCCTGGCGTAGAAGCCGGTGCATTACATGTGCACGATCGCCGATGCGCGCAGACGTTCCGTAATACATTGGGTCAGTAGCCAATAGCCACGCAAGAACGTTCATTTTGTCGATCGGAAGTTCGGAACACGACTCTCCGAGTGCATTTCGATGCACCGACACCTGTGCTCTGGGACACGTCCCCAACGCCTGATCTGTCGCGTTCGGAAACAATGTATAACCCCCCCCCCCCCCCCCCCCCCTCCTTGACCTGGAGGACAAATATAAGCGCCTTTGTCACCGTTTGTCACAGTCACAGTGATCGCTGGTGACGCCTCTCGTCACAACGTCACAGTGATCACAGATGAGGCGGCCTGCCGCTCCCTTTTGCGTTGACTCAGCTGCTCCAACAGTGCACGCAACTCACGAGCAGACAGTGTGTACAAGGCGGCGGCGGTATACTCGATGATCACTCGCCTAAGTGGACTGCAAGCGGCGTCGGGAGGTGAGGGGGTATTAATGGTCTATGCAAATGCGGACGCGTTCGCTGATGCGTCAAGTCTTTCTGCGCTAATGTGGCCGAGCCACGCGCTATCCCCCCTCTGTAATTTCGGCCACTGCAACTCTGCCGGGAGGAGGAAATCTGGGTAGTTGCTACCGGTGCTGCGATGTATACAACGTAACCTTTTTGCGGAACGTTTACGTCTCGCGAAGCTTTGCAGCTCGGCGTTGCACTCAAAGTCCGCCGATGCAGTAATCTCCCGTGGTTCGTTACCCGACAAAAATATCAGAGATTGCTCCGCCCTGTAATGATAGATGTGTACGCCTGCATCATACCTCCTTCCCTTACCCATACCTTCCCCGTGGTCAGCGGCGCTTGACACGCCAATGATTGATAATGTCCATCTTCTCATCTTCTTGCTACAAGGTCGCGGTGTCGTCCAATTTTGATCGCATGATCACTGTAACGAGCGATTGTATGCTCGGTTAACGCGGCCGGCGTCAGTTCATGGTTACTGCTGCTGTGCACTATATACCAATCAGCCGAGGAGAGATGTATCAGTCTTGTCGGTGGAGTAAAAAAGGCGCTAACCATGGATTGTAGTTGGAATTTGGACCCGATAAACCTCGCGGAACTTTGGTAGCTATATCGCAGTTCGCTGATTTGCGGTCGTCTTTATTTTATGCCTTATTTTTAACAAAATAAACAAGCTGCCGAAAAGACAAGGCAGGAAGGTTCAGGATTACACGAAATGCTTTTTTTTTTTTCAGCTTAAGGTGGCGCTATTTGAGGCGATAGTTTTTCATCTCATGCGAACGACTTAAGGCATAGACTTCAGTGGTTGGACTTATCGGTTTTTATTTTCTGAAAATTCGGCGGGTTTGCGGTGTTTATTTCAGATCGCAGTTTTAGTTTTTTTTTTTCAGCGAATATTATTTCACACGGAAATATACGCATGTATTTTCTGGTGGCATATATGATACGCCAGTGCGGTCAAAAGTCACATCTAGAACAAACAGCGCGAACAAAGACGAGCACAAAAGACAAGAAAGCGAACGACACGGCGCTGTGTCGTTCTCTGTGTCGCTTTCTTGTCTTTTGTGCTCGTCTTTGTTCGCGCTGTTTGTTCAAGATGCTTAACCAACTAGCCCGCCAAAACGTGTCACATCTAGTTTATGTTGACTTATTTATTAGCAACAGCAGTTGATGTGCCAGTAATTAATCCACGAGGGGTCATGTTTTAAGCAATGGTAGCAATACGAACTGCCCACGCTGTTAAAGAAATTAATAATAACAGTGTAGAATTTAAGCGATCAGATGACAAGACGGAAGCGTAAATGGGTCACTGCACGCCAAACGCACAAGACTTTGCGCTCTACCCTCTTCCATTTCATTCAGAAAATTTATGGTTCTTTATTGCAATGTCAAAAGTAATTTCCGTCAGTATTTCTGGGCGAAAAAAATTCTTCGGTCATATGACACTTCTTTGAATTTTCCATATCACTAGAAAACTAGATTTCATTTAAAAAATTACAAAAATTAAGGCTTTTTTTGTCCACTTTCGAATTTTTTCTAGAGCAATGTAGAAGCACCGTACTTTAGTGTCAGCCAAGAATAAACTGCCGGCAGAACAGTTTTACATATTTTTGTTCTTTATATTAGCCGAAAAAGTGCCATTGTAAACTCTTTTCTTTTTCAGAAAACGTACGCGACATTAGTGACCAATATAAAACGTTTCGGCGACTGTCTGGGACAGGTACTACTTAGTAAAAATGTTGAAACTCGAATAGAACGGAGTAAGTTAATGAAAAAAAAAAACTCAACAGTTGCAGAAAAGCGCGTTTGCCACGTGCCCTCATAGAAATGGTCTATAGACTTCTTAGAGACTCTATTGCCTTCATATAGGTATTTCCTTTTATCTATTCACAGTCTGTAGCCTGTCTATAGAAAAAATTTGCTGAAATTGTATGGCCATAAATCTCCAGATTGTCTATAGTTTGTGTATAGAATTTGTATTGCCTATAGACAAATGCATAGGATTTGTCTTTGAAAGTCTATAGACTTTTAGAGAAAAGCCTATGGACAGTCTTAGGACTGCAGAAATTTTTGTAAAGGTTTGGAGCCAAACCGCAGGGGGTCTCAGTAAAAGAACAAATTTTGGCTCGTTACATAACTAATATGATCGCACTACACTCAGCAATTTTTATCAGCGCAAGTTTTGTTTTAGGGAGGGAAAAAATCTTTTAAATTGAATGCCATCGCCGCCGGTGATTGCCGTCCTGTAATGTCACTGCACTGCATGGCACGCTCTGGCCACTTCATAACCGGCGCAGGCCAGCCGTTTTGTGTTCGTTTTTTCAAGTGGACGCTGAGAGCTGCAGAAACAAGTTGCTTCCTGCCTGGTTAGGGGTAAATTTGAGATCAGTGTCAGCATAGGGTAGGTATTGCCCATGCGGGGTTGTGTAACACGATCGAATGCAGGGTCCATGCGTGTCGCAGATATGGTCGAATTTTTTGGCCTTTGCAACCTACAGCTGGGAGGTTATATTCCGGGGCGCCACTTCTCATGGTAAGTACTCTGCGGCAACTACTTAACAGCTAGGTAAGTTTGTGGGCAAGAGGAAAATATAAAAATCGGTTCACTTAGCCTTGATTAACCACGTGCCTGTTTAGTCGCATCAGCTGAGTGGACATGACGCAGTTAAGGGAAGTCGTGTTGACACCAAAGCTGAATGGGCATGCCGCGAGGTAAGCAGCCCTCTGACAGTGGCAGCAATTGTTGGCTGTCATACGCTGCTTAGACAATTCGCATGCTTTGAGAGTCATCGCATTAACCAGCCGTTTAATTATTTCCGACCACATCTACAGCCGTCGACAAGTACGTAGTTTCAGTGAATGGACTTATCTAGTTATCATTTCGTGAAAAAAAAAAAACCTCACAATACTCTTCTGGACGATTACCTATCGTCTCATGATATTCGACGCATTGCATCTTTCATATTTGCTCAGGCGACTTAAATATGTAACTACGACTGAACCTTTTGCATAGAGGAAATTTTATTGTTAACACTTCCACTAGAACAACACGCCTCAGTTCCTGACTGCGTTGGATGATATCCACTGGCACGGAAAAGTTCTTTTTTCAGTCGCCGTGTTGTGCTGAGCGGTGCCTCCAGCGCATGACAGCGTGTGGTGGCCTGCCGACGTCACTGAACTTACTTTTCACGACTTTAGTTCCAAAATCGGTCACTACGAGAACACCAATCGGCCCGTGAGTTCTAAAAAGTTTTAAAGTTCTAAATTTTTCAGAAATTCATAATATTGCCGGCTCAGTTCCGAACACTCATACTTAGTGTGAATGCTACTTAGCATCATTTATAAGCATTGAAAACATTTACAAGCGACTTTTAACTCATTGCATAGTCCCTTTAAGTGCTGTTATGACCCTACAGCTGGCGACATGTCGTGTGACCAGCCGAAGGTCTAACAAAAGCGCTATGCCACGCTGAGGAGGAGGAGGAAAACTTTTATTTGTTGGAGAGAATTCTTAGGCAGGGGCTTCCGCGCTATGTGGCTAGGAGTCATTGGGCTCTGGCGACCTGGGTGGCGCGCTCGATGGTCCGGACTCCCATTGCTCGGAGTTGAAGAGGTGCAAATCGCGAAGAATCCTTACCGGAGAAGGAGGCAAGAAATGGCGGCCGTTCGGATGAAGAAAGACACGAAGCCATAAAGCCATTACACGCGTCCGCTAGAGTATGCCTAAATATATTGAATTGACGCCCGCGGCGTCGCACATGCTACATGTGCTTTCGAGGCGAGCAAACCTGCTGCCCCACCATTGCTGCACTACAGTAGTGGGAAGCGCAATCGCATACCTCCGGTCCTCGACGGTTTCCACGCTCTGACGCAGGCAACGAGCGACTGCGCCTACTGGAAGACTGATGTGCCACTCCGTTCATCACATATGCTGCTGCAGTGCCGTGTTCCGCTAGCTGCCGTCAGGGGGGGGGGGGGGGGGGGGAGGGGGGGGGGATGTGTCCATTGTTTGACTAGGCTACAGTCCTGAGCGAGAGGCTGAACCTGAAGTGCTTTAAGGGCGGTGCTAAGTGAGAAAAGACGCTCCGGACCTTGGGAAAAAGGCTCATCCAGACGCTCATCGCAATGAACTCTCAACTCTGGACGTGTCGCTCTCGAACCCTTTTCTTCGTGTAAATAAGTTTTCGTAGAAGTGCCGTAAACCTTGTTGTTTTCGTTTTCCCAACTTCAAGGATTTATTCCTTCCTCAATCCGAAGACTCAGGCACGCCACCAAATGGAGCTCGGGTTCGAGCTGGCCTGAGCGCCCCGACAGTGCTCAGTCACACTGATCAAAATCAAACTCTGTGGCCTATAGGCTTTCGGCCAAGGATGCATATCGTCTACACTGAATTATAGAAGCTATAGCCCTACCACCAGTAGCGATGCAATCTACCAAAAACTCTGTTGCCAGAGGAGCTGTTTTTCTTGATGACCAGAGGGCTGAAGTGGACAGTAATCATTACCGTCGGCTGCCAGGTTTCATTGTGTCACAGACGAAATCGCCATCGAATTGCAGCGACAGCGTACGTGTTTTGACGTTGCTTCGGCGCATTGCACGAGCCTTGCGAAACTGTCTACTCTCACTGAGTATTTTACGATTACGGCAGACGATCACGGTTGGAAGGAGCTCAGTGGTGGGGAAAGCAGGCTCAATCGTATCAACTCCTTGAAGTTGCACAAAGGAGCCGAGAGCGACCAAGGTTCGGCCTCAAAGGGGGCGATGCGCAGCGGAAATTTACGGCTTCGCTCGGGCGGTCCGAAGCAGGAGAGCAGAAAACAAGCTCTTCGGAAAATGGCAACACGCCCGGGCTTGCGTGCGGAGTTTCCATCTGAACGCACACGACACTGGTGGCAGGGAAGGGAAAGAGTCGTGAGAGTAGCGCACGAAGGATGTAAGGTTAGTGCTTAACACGCAAACGGAAAGCTGCGGATCCCGCTCTCTCGAAAGAAGCGCGAACATTTTCTCCTTGCAGTTTTCGTGTGGTGTTTGCGTTCAATGCGTCAATTCCATTAGTGAGAGGAGCAGCAGACAGTGACAGTGCCGATAATGGCGAGATCGTTAGACGATGTTCCAGTGCCAACGCATGAGTCCATCGCGCAGCCATGACTTGTGTTCTTGTTACACATCCCCTTTTCTGGTTTCTGGAACGCGTTTCTGGTTTAGTCTTTCTCCGTAACACCTTATGGACTGTATTTTGTAATCGCCTCGTATTCTTCATCGATCTTTGAAACTTCAGCCCCCTGTTTTTTTCCTCGTTTCTAACTTTTTTTTTGGTATACGGTATGGTATGGTATGTTAATAATTGTTTTTTTTTTTTGGGGGGGGGGGGGGGAAAGGAAATGGCGCAGTATCTGTCTGATATATCGTTGGACACCTGAACCGCGCCGTAAGGGAAGGAATAAAGGAGGGAGTGATAGAAGAAAGGAAGAATAGGTGCCGTAGTGGAGGGCTCCGGAATAATTTCGACCACCTGGGGATCTTTAACGTGCACTGACATCGCACAGCACACGGGCGCCTTAGCGTTTTTCCTCCATAAAAACGCAGCCGCCGCGGTCGGGTTCGAGCCCGGGAACTCCGGATCAGTAGTCGAGCGCCCTAACCACTGAGCCACCGCGGCGGGGCGTATGGTATGTTATGGTATGGAATATGTTCAACGTCCCAAAGCGACATGGGCGTTTGCTCCTGATGAGTTATGGTATGGAATATGTTCAACGTCCCAAAGCGACATGGGCGTGTGCTCCTGATGAATTTCGAACTCCCGGGGTTCTTTAGCATGCAATGGAATCGCGCAGTAGACAGGAGCCTTGCGTTTCACCTTCATTGAAACGCGCCGCCGCGGCCGGGATCTAAGCTGCGTCCTCGGGCTCAGCAGCCGAGCGCTTCAACCACTGAACCACCGTCAGTCCGGACGGAAGTCAAGCAATGAAATGTTTCGCACACTCGCTATCACAGCTGCTTTTGTATAAGCGAATGACTCCGCACACGTGCACCTGACGCAACAGATGAGGAACGGTTGTCTGTGTGGGGCACCAAAATGCGCTGCCCTTTGTTTTTAAGCCTGTGCACTGACAGCCGCGTTCCCTGGGAAACTCAGCGTGTTTACCCGCTCAAAGCCTCCTCCACTCAGCTGGACTCAGAAATTTTACGTCAGGAGGCTGGCCAGGAATGCGATGGCACGAAGTGGTATACGTGTCAGGAAGAGATGCCTAGAACTATGTAGTGACGGGAGATCTTGAGAGATTAAACGTGAAATAAGATAGCATATTTAGACCGATATATCGACAGCACTAGCAGCTACTCTAAACTATGAGCGACGTTGGCGATAGAGGAAGGACCGAAGCAAACCTGTGCCCAAGACGGCTGCTGTATATAGTACAACTAATCATAACAGGTCGTCATGTTCCATGTTGCGTAAAAATCTATGTAACCCCACTGCCATACCTGACAGTAGTTGCTGTAGTGACGGCCAGTTTTTATGTTCTCTCCCTATTTTTTTCCCCACGATTTAACTGCTCCACAGTTGTGTAAAACTTTCTTCCCATTTTGTGGAGAACACTGCATGGTTTTCTGCTTTCCTTAGTTCTGTTACTTATCGTACAAAGCTCGTCAATCATGTGTGATGCACTGCAGAGTCGTACACTAAGGAGCAAACAAAGCGGAATTAGTAGCCGCTAGATTTGAGGTATGGGAATCTCAAGCTCGGCCAGGTGGCGCTTCGGAAGCGGGCAATCAGCGCCCTCTTTGGAGAGAATATGCCAGAAAGTGGGAGCGGGGTTGGCTGGGTCTCTTCCTTGCAAGGCGGTGGTCGCACGAAAATAAAGGTTTCTTTCGGGATTTCGACGCTCTTGCTTCTATGTAACATTTGGAGTGTGAGTTCAAGAGCTGCACTGTTTTACTGAATTTTCTAAAGTAAAACCAACGCTTAGTAAGGTTAATAAGTGTAGAAAAAAATCGCAGTTAGCAGTGTTTGCTAAAGCAAACGCGCCGCGCTAACTGCCAGGGTCGCTCATCGCCCACCTGAAATGCAATCGATCAAAGCGCCTGGCGGATGCTATCTGCCACGCTATATTGCAATAGCAATAGCACTGTAAAGAAATGAGCGTATAAGCTTGAAACTGGCGCGCTATGGAAACGGTAAAAGAACAAACGAAAGATCCCCAGGTGGTCGAAATTATTCCGGAGCCCTCCACTACGGTACCTCTTCTTCCTTTGATTACTAATGCTGCTACGGGGTGCGAATTAAGCCGATTCTTCTGCGAAAAAACGCTAGACTCTGCGTACTGCAGCGATCCACGCTCTGCGCGTCTGCGCGTCGTAGCACTTGCCTCGGAAGCGGTGCAATTTCACGGGCGGTTCCTAGCTCTTCGTGAAATGCGCAGACTGTTGTGGCACTCCACAACACAACAGTAACGACTTCCAACTTTCTGCGAAGAACAAGAAGTCGATGCAATTGCGAAGCGTGGAAGAATATCGCGCGTGAAGCGCGTTTCACACGACTAAATACGTCTCTGTATATGCTCCCTACAATTTCGCCTCTCGCCGCCAGGGGAGCGACGCGGCGCTGCTCTGCGCCGGAAAAAAACTTGTGTTCCCTATTAGAAGCTCATGCTGCCGCACCTGAGCGAAGCATGGTCGTTTCATCTCCACGGTTGTGGTCAGACCTCTAGTTATTTACTGCGTGGCCCATCGCTAGAGCGCACTAAACAGGAGACCGGCGAGTTGTGCACTAAATCCATCGATCTCAAAGCTTCCCGCACCGCCTTTACCGCCACGAGTATTCATCGACACTCACAACGATGCGCCTCCTTAGCTCAGACCTCTACGTTAAACAAAAGTTTTTCCTCCTCCTCCTGCACGTGGGACACGAAACACGAGAGCGACTCGGCCGGCCATTGTTTTAGATCGACGAGGCCGGCGGATCAGGTGATGCTCGGCGCTCCATGAATGCAGAGTGGCCGGGGACTTCGTCCCCGCAGGCGCGTGGGAATGTTTTACGATCACGTGGGCTCCTCCGCTGCGCGCGCTCACCTGTAGGCGCCGGCTCTGGTTACGGCATCCGTACGCAGAAAGACAAGCTGCTCGATAGTCCCGGCGTCGAGGCTATTTGCGAAAGACGCAGTGCTGGCTGCCTGCAGCTGCGTCGCGGCCTTGTGTGCAACCAATAAATAATAATAATCGGTTATGAGGGAATGAAGGTTGCGGTAACTCTTTCTCTGAGGGTGGACACGCGAACGTACCGCGCCGCGAAGAAAGGATGAAGGAGAGAGTGAAAAAAGGACTGAGGGTAGGTTGAGGGTCTGTTGTCGTTGCGCTCAGGTTATCTGGAACCGGGGCTCCATTTGGTAGCGTGTCTGAGCCTTCGGGCTGAAGAAGGACTGAAGCTATGAAGTTGGGAAAACGAAAACAAGCGGGTTTAATGGCACTTTTACGAAAACCTAATTAAATACCGAAAATGTTTGAAGAGCAACGGGTCACGAGCTCATAGCGACGAACGACTGGATGAGCCTTTTTGCCAGGGCCCAGACAGCTCTCTCAATAAGCGTCGTCCTTAAAACCCATTAGGTCCTGCCCATCTCTCAGGCTGCAACCAATCAAACACAGTGCACATCCCTCCCGGAACGGGAGCCAATCAAACAGCACAGCACTGCAGCAGAAGAAATGATGCACGGACTGGCACAGCAGTGTTCCAGCTGGCAGAGTCGCGCTTTGCTTCGCTCAGACCGTGGGAAGGGGCGAGGAGGTAAAGCAATGCCGCTTCTGCAGTGCAGCAGCGGTGATGCAGGCGGTTTTCTCTCTTCGAAAACACATGTGGCTCTTGCGTCGCCGCGGGCGTCAATTGAAAGCGACGGCGAGCTGTCCACCGCTCAGATGGCTTCCACCCGTACCGCGCCGTAAGGGAAGGAAAATCCTTCTCTTACGGCGCGGTTCAGGTGTCCTCCGAGATGTAGCATATACTGCGCCATTTTTCGCTCACGGCCAACGCCGCCGACGCCGACGACACCGGCTTTTCTGCGACACGGGGCCCTCAACGGTTAAAATGAAGGCGACAACAAAATGGAGGGCGTGGTACGCGCTGTGACAGCAGCAGCTGGATGCGAGATTTATTCGCACGCTCACGAGGCAGGTTTATGCGTACATGTGGCAGCAGCGGCAAGCGCCTCATTCCTCCTCCTTTCCAGTTTTCTTCCTTTCTCAGAACCAACACCAAGCCAGCCAACCAAGTGCGAGGCGTGCACAGCGCAGCGGAGCCGTCGCGGCTTAGGACGCGTGCGCGCACGCAGGCGTCTGGGAGTGTGTTGTTGCTCAAAGCTGGGCTGTCCCGGCGGCCAGCTGTGTTGCCTTTTCCATCGTGCCCCTCTTGGCAGGCAGCCCTTTGGCCTCCAAGCCGGCTCGCGCGCGATGTCAGGCGCCAGCGAGAGAGCGACATTCCTGTGCGAGCCTCGCTCTGTGGTGGTTGTAGTGGTGGCGTTGCTGACGACATCGAGGCGGGATAAACCTTACAATAATCATAAGGGGAATAGCTCCGCATGTGCCTCATAAAGAAAATATTATGGTTTATGGGGGTTCAACGTCCCAAAGCGACTAAGGCTATGAATGACGCCGTATTGGAGGGCTCTGGATTATTTTGACCACCTGGGGTTCTTTAACGTGCACTGACATCGCACAGTACACGGACCTCTGGAATTTCGCCCCCATCGAAATTCGACTGCGCGGCCGGGGTCGAACCCGCTTCTTTCGGGTCAACAGAGCCGAGCGCCATAACCACTCAAGGCTGCCTCAGAAGAATAGGTATACCGCACGTCTCCCTGTACCTTCTCAGCCTACGCAGTAATTCTATTGGCTTGTGAAGACTGGACGTCCACTACGGCGCCGTACTGCTAGAGGCTCGTAATAACCATGGCGTTAATTTAACGCTTACATTTTTATAACAGGATTCCTGCTTCAGAAGAAGAGGTATACCGCGCGTCTCCCTGTACGTTCTCAGCCTACGCAGCAATTCTATGGGCTTGTGAAGAGCAGACGTCCACTACGGCACCGTACTGCTAGGGGCTCGTAATAACCATGGCGTTAATTTAACGCTTACATTTTTATAACAGGATTCCGCCTGCCATAGCTTGGCCATCGTAGATGACAAACGTAATACATGTCCACTTGTTCTCGAGGCGGTGGCGTTGCGACAAACCAAAAGCTTGTGCCCTTCATAACGAAATGGTGTGCAAATGGGCTTGTTTCTGTGCACTTACAACAGACAAATTTCATAGAGTCAACCGACGTGACATAAAGGCAAAAGGCGCCATTTTGCGGCCGAAGCCTTCACTGGGACCCCACGCCGAGTGGCCAATTGTGTAACTGATGCCCGATGTAGTAGTTGTAGCTGTCATAGTAATCTGCAAGCCAAGACAACCTAAGAGTCACGAGAGACAGAAGGTGCATCCGCGTTTACCATCTCCCAAGCAGCACAGGTATAATCTTCCCAATATTGGAAATGGAGGGTTTCATTCAGGTCCTTTGTAGGACTGGCCTTTGCCAATACATTTCCAACATCGGGCTGATTAGCTGTGAGCTAAAGCAAAGAAAATGACATAGAAACTTCCAGATAGTATACTTCCCTCGGCGTTATAGCAAACCGCTCAGCAGATGATTCTCACAGTAGCGCCTCTTGAACTTGGATGAGCGGTCTGACAAGGCTTTCGAGGAAGTGGAACGGCTCCTTCTTTTGTACCGTCTTTCGCACTGTTTTAAGTATTAACCTTCACCAACAAGCCCAGTTCGCCATACTTGCCAACATTCTTCTATTGACAGATCCGTCTGCGTCGGTTGAGCTCATAAACGACGATAAGCTCATTTTGAGCTGGAAGAGCCTCGACCTCCGCTAACAGCCGTTTGCTAACCGGCGCCATGTTGAAAAAAATGCGAATCGCAGTTGTCCCAAAGTGGTGATTGGCCGGCCGTAAAAAGAACTATCTTACCGAACGGCTCAATGTGAACAGAGGCGGTTTTTGGCTACGTAAACGGAAGTTCCAGACGCTACGCGAAATTCGATAAACACGATACGTATGGAGGATGCGACTGTATATGTCTGAACGTGGCTTTATGATTTCTCATGGAACACCAGTATGTGCATACGGCGGAGCGGTAAAAGAGCAACTAGTTTGCTGTGTAACATGGTGACCTGTCGGAGAAGCTAACGTCATTAGCCGCGCCCTCAACTCTCCCATCCCTCCCACTTTTTCTTGTAGATGATAAGAAAATGTTTCGCATAGGATTCGGTGCATGTATAGTATTAGCTTAAAGTTTTTTATTGAAATCACTGCATAGAATGATAATAAAGGGCGATCTGGTGTGCAGACGAAGCGGCAAAAGTCTGCCGTGAATGTTTACTTTTCATAGAGGCGGAATGAGAGCGAGAGATGTACTTCTTGAACGTTAATGACTCTCCAATAGCGCAAGAATAGAGCACTTTAAGAGTTTTCTGGCCGTTGAAGCATTTACGCTAGCTGGCCTATACAACGTCCTCGGAAAAATTATTTGGCACGAACTCAGAAAAAGGAGTTAACCTTCCTCTTTGCAGACCATCCAAGTACCGACATCCCTTACAAAAATGGTCTATAGACAGTCTATAGATTTCTTATAGACTACTGTTTTCCTATACACATTTACTTTTTCTATATATAGTCTGTAGACTGCCGCCGCGGTGGCTGAGTGGTCATGGCGCTCGGCTGCTGGCCCGAAAGACGCGGGTTCGATCCCTGCCTTGGCGGTCGAATTTCAATGGAAGCGAATTTCTAGAGGCCCGCGTACTGTACGATTTCAGTGCACGCTAAAGAACCCCAGGTGGTCGAAATTTCCGGAGCCCTTCACTACGGCGTCCCTCATAGCCTGAGTCGCTTTGGGACGTTAAACCTCATAAACCAATCAAACCATAGTCTATACACTGTCTATAAACAAAAGTCTACTAAAAGTGTATGACCATAAATATACTGATTCTCTATAGACTGTCTATAGGATTTGTATTGCCTATAGACTGTTCACTAGGGTTCGTCTATAGAGAGTCTATAGACTTTATTGACAGAAGTATATGTACAGTCTGCAGACTGTCTAAAGAAATTTTTGTAAGGGACGAATCGGGTACAAGGCTTAAATGCTGCTATTCCAGCCAGCATGACTCTTCATAAAGGCACATATACCACGACTACGCAGTTGCTGCGCTAGCTGGCAACACTTTGTACTGCGTGGACGTTTTTCTGAACCTCCTCCCAGAGGAGTTTTTCGGGCTGAAAAGAGCATCCACCCAGAAAGTTTGCATATTACCCATTCACCACTGCCAACGATGGGACACGCTTCAATAATGGCTATATAAGCCTGCCTCCATGGTATCCGTTCGGAGGTGAGCGAGTTGCTTGTATTTGTGGTGGTGTATTGTAGAACTCGTGTCGCCCTCGTTGCTGGTGCTTGCACTGCGCTGTTTCAGTTATTTACCTTCACGATTGGCGGGCCTGCATACTGTTGCAAGGCTACTTAACCATTTTAGAGAAAGTTGCATTTATGTTGTTTAAATGTTGGGGAATTGGTTATTCAACGTTTATTTTGTAACGTATAAGAAACATTACGAAAATTACGGACATTAAGAGCGTTGACTTAACATTTGACCAACGCAAAAAAGTAACATTATTGTAACATTTCTATGCTACCTGAGGAAATCAGGTCCCTCCATTTTGAAGCGGAAATTGATCGGGCCAGTGTGGAAGACTCAGTGCCAAAAGTATACATATAGCAGCGCCATGACACAACGTGAACTAACGACAAAGCATGCGACGCACACCCTGCATTGTCTGGCGCTCGGCCCTCTTTTTCGCAATGCCGGCAGCGATGGCAAAGGACGCCCGTCAGCGATGCAGCCTTTCGCGGCTCGCTCGTATAGCGCACCACGCTTCGGCGATCCTTGGCGTTCGGTCAATGTCACGGCAGGTTGCTGCGTTCGAGTCGCAGCACTGGAAACTTGCTCCCACCCGCGACCGCACTGGCCCCGGTGCACGTGCACGTTGTTCGAGTGCACAGGACTGTGCACCATCGCAATGTACGTGCGCACGCAGCGGTCACGCAGACCAGAGAGCGCGCAGCGGGAGCAGACCCGCTGGAAGCAGACCCTTCCACTCAACCGCCGAGACCTGCTGGTCGGAGGAACGTTTGCATTCAGTGTAGCCTAACTCTATGCTTCACCTTGTACGAGCGTGTAGCTTCAGAAGGGCGTGTACAGGAAACTTGAATGAGGTATTCCTATTTGCATAATACATTTTTTCAGCTTTCTTCACTGAACTGCTGGGGCGTCAGTTATATGTATATATAACTATATATACACTATACTATAGTACACTATAGTTATAATATATATATATATATATATATATATATATATATATATATATATATATATATATATATATATATATATATATATATATATATATATATAGTCGTATATGTAGACCATATACGTACCGTCTTGGTTAAACGTCTTAAGGCCAAAGGTTATTCGCTTCAGCCGCATAACTTAGTCATTACGGCACTACTAAAGACCGAATGACCTCTAAATTCTAGCAGAAGGTTTCTTCTTGCGGCGGAGAAGCTTCCCGCTTGACTTGTGTTTTGAATGATCCGCTACACGGAGCATTCTAGGAACATTCATTTCGCTGCAGCTGAATGCTGTGGCCTTAAGACTTTCGACCAAGACTGTACATGCCATATATGTATACAGCCGTAGTCACCCGAACGTGTTCCAGGTTTCGTTTCATTTCTGTGTTGATGGGGTAAGCTGGCTGCTGGCATGGTATGTGGGGTTTAACATCCCAAAGCTGTACTGAGAGACGCCGTAGTCAAGTGCTTCGGATTAATTTACACCCCTTAGGCTTCTTCAGCATGCGCTGACATCGCACAGCACTTAGCTGGGCGTCTTTTACGTTTCGCCTCCATCTATATGCGACCGTCGCGGACGGGATCGAACCCGCCACCTTGGGATGAGCAGACACTGAACCACCGCGACGAGTAGATTTTTCTCAACTTTTCAAAGGGTTTTGGCAAGGCATGTCACAAAGTTTTTTTTAATTAAGTAAGTTAAGTTTAGATTCTGAACGCTTTGACTGGCTGGAATACTTCCTCTGTAACCGTTGACAGTTGGTTGTCGATAATAATTACGAACCATCACTTCATTCCGATGTACCTCAAATATCTATTTTAGGTCCTTTTGTTCAGAGTGTATTTTCTAATATTCACTTATGAGGAATGTGTTTCTTTTTTTCCGTGAGATCAGTGACGGTAACGACGTAAATGTGTTACAAAGGGATGTCATATTAACCATAAATAGAATGGCGTAACAAGCGGCTAATAACACTTTACACAACTTTGTGGTAACACAACTTCGTGATATCTTGGGTGGGGGGGGGGGGGGGGGGGGAGAGGGGACTCTTTGTGTACGTGCCTGTTTCGATATGTCATTTCACCCTCTCCCCTCTGCAATGCCCTCCGCGTTGAAGGTAATAGATTCAATTTTCATTAAAGAAAAAAAACTCGTGACAGTAAGATTTGCGTTGGGCGTGGCATGTTGCGAACGATGTTGAAAGAAAAATTACTTAGTACATAACACCTGTATGTAGTCCGCAGAACGAAAAATTTTAACATCGAAACATGTTCAGTCCGTCGACTTTATACTGGAATAGCACGGTAAATAAAATACAATTGTCCTCTTCTATACTGCCGCAAAATCGGATCCATGTACGATGTCACTCTTTCCCCCACTGTATTTCCTTCCTTCCTATTTCCTCTGTCTTTGCTTTCTCTTTCCTTTCCTTCCTTCCTCTGGGTATTAAATTAAAACAGGAGATACTGTGCGGCAGTGTAGCAGGCAGCTTTTCCCGAATATTTGTGCGTTCGATCCGATTCAAACACTTCTCTGTTCGCTCACATCTGCCTGAACCTGTTTTATGAGAAGGGAGGAAGCGTATTTCACTTGCGACTATAGGGCGGGAAGCTCGCGATCGAGTGCCGCAACTGGCCTCAGATGGTTCCCAGCCCGTCGTCCCGAGCGCGGCGGTAAACACGGCGGCGTTTACTTTTCGCGCCCCAGCGAGCCCCCTTCGCGGGGCCCCCCGAGACACCGCGTGTTTCGCTGTGGCCTATGGGTCGGTGGTCGTCGAAAAGGAACCCAGTGAGTGGCCGGCGTGCTGCACACGCTGAACGTGACTGATGACAGACACCGCAGTCGGTTGGCAGACGAAGTTGCAGGTGGAAGTGGTTAACCCACGAAGCAGGCAGGATATTGTGCTGCTCAGCACAAGAGTGACGGGGTCACATCCCGGCTCCGAAGGCCGCATTTTTATGGAGGCGCGAATTCCGAAACGCTCGGTCACTGCCCAATTAACGCGTTACCACTATCAACTACAATACGGCTAGGGGACAAGACAGAGACCACGAATACGTAGACTTCGCTCTGTATTCGTGGTCTCCGTTCTGTATCCTCCAACCGTCTTGCAGGTCGTAGTTTTTAGCTCGCTGAATGAACAGAGTATACATACAACCAACTAGCCTCAATTGCTGGTTTGCTCGTTTACAAACATTGTCGTGCACAGAGAACAGTGCTATGTGGTAAAAATCATTCGGGAGGCCTGTAGTACACATGTACTTTAGTGGGCAAAAGTAAGAGCCCCCCCTCCCCCTGCTGTTCCGAAGCTTGCCGCTCTGCATGGGGGCGCCACCTGACGAGATACCCTTCTGCTGTCAATACCGGCCCAATGTGCCGGTTTCGACCAGCAGGAGTGCTTCGTCAGGGGGCGCCCCCATGGAGAGCGGCATAAAGCGGCAAGCTTCGGAACAGCAGAAGGAGGGGGCTCTTACTTTTGCCCACGACTGTACTGTGCTTACAGGTACGCTGTCCTGAGGCTCACTTTAGCCATGTATCTCGGAGCGTAGAAAATCAATTAGTTATTTGATAACAAAGAAAGCGCTAAAACTGACACCACCGGGAATATCTTATTTACATATGCCTCTCCTCTCTGGGCAGAGAAAAATGGGAGTGTATGGTGGCGCTATTGTGGTGATTATATGTTCTTGCGCGCTTCCAGCAAGAAAAAATAAGAAACAGCTATACTGCATAGGAGGACAGATTCTGTGTTTTAATCGATCACAGTGCGAAATCACAAAACGTTTGGTCTTGTTCGGACAGCGATCCAGCAGCGCTTCCTTCTCTGTCTGAGAGCTCTGCAGGGGTCAGGAAGAATGATTGTTTTGCGTAATTGATTGATTAACGGTGACCTTGAATCAGAGCGGTGAAACATGTAAGCGCCGCGATTTTTTTTAATTTTTATTTTTGAGGACCCAACGCCTTTTATTCGTATATTTCCATTCTATTTTGTGCGATTCGTTAGCAGTGTACAGTTGATGCGATAGAGGTTCGTCAAAACAATAGCGAACATCACTAAGGGAATAAACTTTTGCACTCGTTTTCTCTGCTGACCTTGAAGGGTCGACTGCAATCAATTCTTGTTCTTAGTAAAAGCACACTACGTGGCCCTTTCTGGATATCTTGAAATTTGTTCGATAACAAAAGCAGAATTTAAAACCGAGAAAATTGGATTAAAAAATTTTCCCGCCGCTAGATTCAAACTCGTGACGTATAAGCGGAAAATAACAACTCTGCTATCAACGTTTGGAAGTTAATGGCGTTGTAGCCCGGCCTCAGGGATCCATGATTTTGTCGCGACGCTTCGTAGTTTGCTTGCGAAAACAGCTGGGGGGTGGCGACATCTGTATTTCATTTTCTGACTTATACAGTTTATAAAAGCTCCGTTTTTAGGGAAAGTGGTGTATTTGTCATTAGAGTGCAGCAGTCTGTCGATACAGGCTAGCGTCAATTTCTCCTCAGTGTCCCCGTTAAGCACACATATCGCAAGTGCAGCCTCATTTCTAGTATATACTGCTGCTATTTATAATTCCTGATTCTGGCGAATTGTTCTCTAAGACAGATTGGAAGAAAAAAGGATCTGGACTAGTCAGCCCCATTATGAATGTAAGGAACAGCAACTTGAAGCACGACAAAAAAAAAAAAAACTTAGAGTGCGTATTCACCGAGGGAGAGACTTGAATATAAACTGACTCTCCCGCGGATCTGCCACTAGCAGGGCTCGCTACTTGGAACAAAGCGATTAAACCGAGACTTTAATCAGCAAATACTGCTTCCCCTCCCGAATGAGCTTTTGCGCAAAACTTCCGCTGTTAGCAAAGGGCAGTTTTTGTACTGAATGCACGAAAAAAGCAACCAGATAAAAACGGAAGACTGCGATGACATTGTATAGTCTTACGATGATCGGCATTCTGTTATTACCAGACACGGAGTCGGACTTATTGGTGTGCAATGCGTATACCAAGACAGACACGAAAACAATCTCGTATTGAGCCGCGTAGTATATGGCTGATTAAATATATACTGTCCACAGTTATTCAGAGACCTGAGCGTTAATCTATGACCTGGTCATTTTCGCCAGCATCAATCAACTTCATCAACCAGAACACCACTTTCACCAACGCCACTTTCCCGAATCAAAACCAATATCACCAGCTTCAAGTGCCCCAAACTGCGCCGCAGTGACGACACCCTATAGTGGGCAGAGTCCGGCTAACTGGATCGATGCATCCATTCTTTGTTTACATTACGTGCCATGACGCTCTACTTTGTGAGTTACGAATACCGTGCACTGCGCAGCCGTCCGGGCTGCCGGCATAAAACATTCATGCGCATACAGTGAGTTGGGGGGGGGGGGGGGGGGGAATCTGCGTTGACGCTGGCGGGCTCTATACAGAACCCGCACGGTGTGGGGCGCCCTCTACGATTCGGCAACTGCTACCTCGTCTCACGCAAGGCGTCCCTTTGTGAAACCCTGGCGTGGTTTTGGTAGTGGAAAGAATAATCAAGGCGGAAAGCCTGCATGCCATAATGGACACGTATACAGTCCTCGGTGCTTGTATCTTCCAACTGGGCGCGGCGAAGCGCGTAAGCGATTACTTCCTCGCAGGTTCGCCAAGGGGGGACGCGAGGGGTGAGGAGGGAGGCATGCGTGAGAAAGTTCGCGAGATTCCGTGCGAATCTCTGGTGAGCAAAGTGCATCAAGCGCGCCGACGCATGGCGTGAGGTACGCCAGTACGCATCACCGACGCCCAGGTAACCCGCTTGGGCGCTGTTGCGTGAAGGCGGCTCGTTGCGTGCCCGTCCCGCGAGCGTGACGCGCAAAGAATGGGAGGTGATGTCCTTCGTGTTTTCGCAGCGACGAGGCTGGGTCGGAAGAAGCGGATAAAGCCGTGCAAAACTGTTTGTAGTGGTTAGCGAGTTACCTTGTTTCCGTGTGTACGTGACGTTGCAGGCTGCGTGCCGACCACACAGAGCAAAGAATATCGCTCGCACGCAACTGACGCGTATAAAATTGAGGCACTTGGTCATGCAGCCATCTCACGTAGTAACCCAGACTACACCCTCTCGCGCTTTGTCGTTGTCCCAAGTGGTTATTTTCCTGTAAATTGCGCACATCGCCCATTATGTATCTCACGAATTGAATCAGGGGAAGTATATTCACAAGTGCTCAGCTAAGGAAAAAAAAACACAAGACTTACCTCTGAGAATAGCATTCCTGACGGCGAGTAATCTCCATGCTGTATACCGGGCGTTATTTTTTCTTTTTAGGAGGCTCAAAAGTTTTTAAAATCGGATTTTCGAGCTAAAGAGAAGGTTTCAGCGGCATAGTATTATCAGTTTTGGCGGACGTCAATAATAGACGAATCATGGTAACTATTAAAGTGATTATCTAAATTTTGATAGGTAACTTTTTACCTATTATTGATAGGTACCTGATTACAATTAGTGATTTTTAGCCGGCCGTTAGTAATAGCCATATTTTTTTTTTTTAGAAATTTTAAAACGGGATTACCTTCGCCACTGGGGCTCGACTAACTTGGGCTATTTCTCGCGCCATTCGAAAGCCGCACGCGAAAAGAAACGTCAATCAAATCGCGACACTGGAGCAGTGTAGCGGCTAGGAGCAGAGAACACTGCAGCGTGGGCGGGGCTGAGAATGTCACGCTGTACGTGCCTCATGCAGTGTCGAAATTTGATTGACGTCATTCTGCGCCCTCCCGCAAGCGCGCGGTTTTCGAAAGGCACGAGAAATGGCCCAAGTTAGTCGAGCCACAGCGTAGACGGTAATCCCGTTTTCAAAATTCTAAAAACTAACATGACTATTAATAACGGCTATAATGACTAAAATAGGTTAATGACTATAACAACAAATCTAATTGAGATCAGGTGCCTGTCAGTAATAGTTAAAAAGATGACAATTAAAATTTAGCAATCCGTTTACAAGTTAGCATGATTCGCCTGTTTTTTTGACGCCCGCCAACACTGGTATTACGCCGCATAAACCATCTTTTACCTCAACAGCCCTATCTTTAATAAATGTGGGCGTTCTGAAAAACACACACCCGGTGATAATAATAATGATTGGTTTTTGGGGAAAGGAAATGGCGCAGTACCTAGCTGTCTCATATATCGTTGGACACCTGAACCGCGCCGTAAGGGAAGGGATAAAGGAGGGAGTGAAAGAAGAAAGGAAGGGAGAGGTGCCGTAGTGGAGGGCTCCGGAATAATTTCGACCACCTGGGGATCTTTAACGTGCACTGACATCGCACAGCACACGGGCGCCTTACCGTTTTTCCTCCATAAAAACGCAGCCGCCGCGGTCGGGTTCGAACCCGGGAACTCCGGATCAGTAGTCGAGCGCCCTAACCACTGAGCCACCGCGGCGGGTATAGTTTGCTTTAACTGGAGAATTGAAGTTTCGCCCACTGGGGCACTGAAACGGTAGTATTTTAATTTCGCGTAACGAAGTCAATCGGGGGACCCGCCTCGAAATATACTGAATTTATTGGATGAATCAATAAGCTTTTCTTTACGTTTTCTATGAGGCATGTTGCATATAACAAATGCTCTAACAGAGTTTATTGGTGAAAACATTCGGAAAAAGGGTAACAATGCTATAGCTTACAAAAGCTTGATGTTGTACGTATTTTGATGAACGATACGAAGTTATATAACATTGTCGAATGTACTATCTGGAGCTTCCTCTATCAGCCGCCTGCCTAATGTGAAATGAAGCGGATTTCACTGCTGTGATCATCAGTTTCTTAGGGATCGGTTTGTACGCGCAAAATTGGTAGCGAGGTTAACAACAGAGTGGCCAATATTTATAGGCGTGCCGTAAGAATGTCTTGTCCCCACGCTGGTTAACATCGTTATGGCTAGGTTACCTGATTCCTTAGAAGAAGCCAGAAGTTCAGCCGGCGTGTGTATATTCTGACGCCATCGACCTATGACGCGCCAGTTGTGAACTGACTCTCTGCTGCAGAAAGATCTCGATTTGTCAGTCAATCCATAGCCATGGGCGATCCGTCGGCGCCACTCCAGACTACAAAATGAACTGGCGACAGGCTGTGGGGTACTACACTGCGTAGAGACTAGTACGAAGTCTGAAATGTTGTCTGAACATAGCCCGAAGAATTGCTGATCGGGGACAAACCGAAGAAAACGACCTTCTTTAATGCCAAAGTTGCGCGCAGCCCTGGTGGTGGTTCGTTATGAATTCCTAGCATTATCAACGGCCTACGAATTTCGCCCTCCGAGTAGCAGCTTAATAGTGCGCCGTCCTTCGGACAGGGGCGGGTGACGAGGTGCCCTGCAACGTTCGCCACACGAGGTGTCCAGTACCAACCGCACGCACACAATTCCCTCGCCGTGCGTATCAAATTTCGTGACCTGGAGGTCGCTGCATGACAGCACTTTTGAAATAGGTGCTTACTGTAAGTTAATCAACCGCGTATCGCCACAAAAACAAACAATGCCGGAGCACCAGGGTGCTGTCCCGGAGCCACAAGCGAAAAGGCTACACGACTTCCTGTCGCTTTACCAACTCCTCACTCCAGCAGTTCTTAGCAGCCATGGCCCAGAAGAGCTTCCAGCCTTGTCCTGTGGATCCAGCGTCGAGTGACTACACGAAAGTCCCCCTCGCACCGTGGTCCGGAGTACACACGTCCCAAGACCGTCACCGGGCCACCCCCCTGAGGCTGTTGCGTGTAAGCGAGGCCTCGTGAGCGTGCAGCATCTCCGATATGTGGTGTCCCACGGCGTGCGCCTTGTGTCGCTCGTCCGTGAGCACCGGCCGGTCGTCCAGGAACACCAGCTTGGGGAAGTGCGCGATCACGTAGAGTCTGCGAAAAGAAACGCGACCTCCGGTGGTCACCATGCGGGCTCGGCACGAAACTTCTGTTAAGGAGAAATGCATTGTGAGGCTCAGTGCGGACTCGCTTTTGCGTCCTCACTGCATGCGGAGCTGGCTACCATGGCTGTATATGCATAGCCACGAATGACGTGTACACTCCATATATGCCCGCGTAGGCAAGACGGCACATGTTATCCATGTTATCTAGGTGAGCTGGAAAGGATGGGAAGATGACTTGGCATTTGGCTTTATGGGGTTTAACGTCCCAATGCCACTCGGGCTATGAGGGACGCCGTATACTGAAGGGCACCGGAAATTACGACCGCCTGGGGTTCTTTAGCGTGCACTGACATCAATAGCACACGGGCCTGTGCCTCCATTTAGCCTCCATAGGCCGCCGCGATGGCTCAGTGGTTATGATGCTCGGCTGCTAATCCGAGAGTCGCTGGTCCGATCCCGGCCGCGGTTGCCGCATTTCGGCTGAGGCGAACTATGCAATGTGAGTGCACGTTAAAGAACCCAAGTTTTCTAAATTTCCGGAACCCTTCACTAAGGCATCGCTCATATCTTGAGTCGCTTTGTGACGTTAAACCTCCACAAACCATAAATCATTTAGCCTCCATAGAACGCCGGAGTCGAACCCGCGTATTTCGGGCCATCAGCCGAGCGCCATAACCACTGAGCCACCGCGGCAACTGAATAGGAAGATGAAGGGCAGAAAGTGTATAGCAGACAGAGAAGATGTCAGGCTCGAGAAAATGCAAAGGGTTTTGTAGGCAACCGACGGCAGTGTCCGAAAAGTGTTCATACTTTTCTATATTGGTCGCGAAGCATCTGCGCAGAGCTGTATAAGACATTTTTTCACGTAGTTTAGAGCGGCCACTCTGCGGCACCGCGCCGATGAGGCCGCACGCCGTTTTATTTGAAGAAAAGTTTGCATGCACAGTATTTGCGCGTGGGTTACCATATGTTCTGCGCGAAAAAAAAATGTATGGTGTTTAAAGTTAGGTTACAATTTTCCTAATTTTATTAAAATAACTCGTTCCTTGACACTCCACAGCATTCTTCGTCCATATGCAGCTCTGAAGTTCAAATGTGCAAGCGCCAAAACGTGAGCTTAGTCATCTCCTGGGTTCCAAGCCATGTTGGGATTAAGGGAATCGAGCAGGCAGGTAGAGAAGCGCGTGAAACGACGGCATACGCTCTATTTTGTCTTGGTAGAGAAAATCGAGACATTTGGCGTAGCGGAGAGGCGTACTGCCGTAGACTTAAACCGGTTTTTCGGACGCCGGCTGCGCACGCGCAGTGGCTGAGGCTCAGCCAGACTTCGCGTGCGCGGCCGGCGTCCGAAAAACTCTCTAATCATCCGTTCCAAGAAAACGTGCCCCCTCCCCCCCCCCCCCCCCACACACAAACAAACAAACAAAAATTCTGGGTACGTGCCTTACCACTCTGTGTAGTGCCCAATCTGATTCATTGCAGGCACCGTCAAGCACACACTGCATCAGAAAGTGAGCTGCGACAGTTTCCAATGCGTTTCAGCTTATGTTGAGCTAGAATGTCTGCTTTAGGCACGTGTGCAGCAATCAGATGAAGCTGTTTGCCGCGTCACGAAACCGGGTTCTATTAAAAGGGGGGCTCAGCATCGGCCTTTTATACACGTACGCCAGCGCTGGATCTTAAATCAATACAGCCTAAAAATTTCAATTTAACTGACAACGGGACGAGGTTCCGTTGTGTGCCTAATGAATTTGGCTAAATTTGTACGTCGTTGTCAATCTATTTTTCAAAGCACCAGCTAGATTCGGCTCTTGTTACAGCTCTTGTGTCAGCAGGCAGAATGTGCTCGGCTATGGATCGTAGAGTGCTTTTTGCTGCGACGACGATAATGATGATCTTGTTTTAATGGCGCAAGGGCAACTTGAACAAAGAGCGCCATGGGTGACGTGTTTTCGGGATGCGTTGAGCTGGGGTCGAGGACCCTTTTTTCCGTGCATTTCACCCCAGGGAAAGCCGAGCTGGGCCCTTTAATGAACGGGTCGATAGCTCTTACATGGCGACATTATACCCTGTCCAGTATCTCAAACAACGTGTTCTCTTATTATTTTCAAGATAATCGAGATAAAATAATGGTGGCCGTCTATTGTGTTCGCTCATTGTTCCGCAGCGTCGATAGCACGCAACACAAGCCGGTTATTCTAGGGGTGATTGTTACCAACGGTACGAACTGCTCCTGAAGCGTTGCGTTTCGGGCGAGCTTAATGAGTGTCATGAAATTTCGACCGGCTCACCAC
Source organism: Amblyomma americanum (assembly GCF_052857255.1). Classification (NCBI taxonomy): domain Eukaryota; kingdom Metazoa; phylum Arthropoda; class Arachnida; order Ixodida; family Ixodidae; genus Amblyomma; species Amblyomma americanum. Next base: position 36,771,908 of record NC_135502.1, read on the forward strand.
CAACCCACCGCTCCTTGCAACACACTACAGAGTTCGTATGTAGAGTTACAACCGTTGAAAAAATTTCATTACACGAAGCAAAAATCTCTTTCGGGTCATTTCGCATTATTCCTATAGCGGGGTTACTATCAAGGCACCTTTAACAAGGGAGGCAAAGTTCAAGGGTCTTTACATTGTTTGCTTAATTATACAGTCTTGTTCTTTCTTCCCTTATTTCCATCCTACTTTCTTTACACTCCTTCCTTCCTTCTTTCCTCTCTTGCTTCTTTCGTTCTTTCTTTCATTCCTTCTTTCATTATTACCTTCCTTCCCCTTTCTCATTATTATGTTTCTTCGCTCTTTCATTATTACTTTCCTCCCTTCTTTCATTATTGCCTTCCTTCTTTCCACTTTAATATCTTCATTTCGATGTCAGTGCACGTTAAAGATCCCCAGGTGGTCGAAATTATTCCGGAGCCCTCCACTACGGCACCTATCTCTTCCTTTCTTCTTTCACTCCCTCCTTCATCCCTTCCCTTACGGCGCGGTTCAGGTGTCCAACGATATATGAGACAGATACTGCGCCATTTCCTTTCCCCCAAAAAACCAATTATTATTATTATTATTTTTATTTACTCTTCCTTTCTTCCTTCTTTCGATGATAGATATATGGATAGGAAGCTCTAAAGTCTATCATCATCATCAGCAGCAGCAATAGCCTAACTACGTCTTCTGCAGGACAAGGGCCTCTCCCATATCTCGTATCAAGTTTTACGGCGACCCGTTAATCACATGCGTACTGAACGTATACCTGCGGCCATCAAGCATGCAGGTTCTCGCTTGAGTGTACTTTATACCTTGCCAGCACTGCGTTCACGTTCCCATAGAGAAGCACATACAGTAAAGACAGATTAGCTCAAAGACCTTCACGTTTGCACGGCCTTCGCGCAAATACCGTGCCAGGGTCGTTCAGTGTGCCTAAGCTATTCGCCCGTAGATGGCGCAGTCTTATACCATGCCTACGCAGGACTAGACCATTATAGTTCTCTCTGGCGTTTTCCTCGTCGTGCCAATTTATTGCTTCTTTCTTTTTTTTTTCTTTAGCGCAAGCCTCGCAACTAATCTGCGGGGAGAACTGTAGTCTTTGCTCATTGGGAAAACGCCTTTATCGGACGAAGTGTCGTTGGACTGTAACCGCTGCGCTCACGCGATATGGAGCCGTGCTGAGAGCGACAGAAACGCATACGTAAGATAGCGGCAGGTACGGGCGAAAATCCGAACCGTTAGTGGCGCTAGGCGGCTCAGCGCGCCAGCGGTCGTGACTTTGGCTGCGAAAGAAACACGCGTCTCACGTCGCGAAAGCACGCTCGTCTCAAGGACATCGCGTTTGTCACAGCTGGACCGGCAACGATTGCTGTGCCACAGCCGCCCGTGCATCGCTTAGGTGGTATATGGAGGTGCTTGTGAGACGCTCACGTTTTTACAGATCAGAACAACAAAGAAACAACTTCTTGGACGTGTACTGCGTTACAGAGGAAGTGAAATGGACAGGTTACGGGTTGACACCGAGGTTGAGCCGATATCGACGCATCTGCTTTGAGTTGTTTTCAAACACTTCGGCCATTCTTTCGCCACTCCACCGTAATTTTGACGGTTGCTAATGGTTGATGGGGATTTAATGTCCCAAAGCTGCTCAGACTATGAGGGACGACCCGCCGCGGTGGCTCAGCGGTTAGGGTGCTCTGCTAATGATCCGGAGTTCCCGGGTTTGAACCCAACCGCGGCGGCTGCGTTTCGATGGAGGCGAGACGCTAAGGCGCCCGTGTGCTGTGTGATTTCAGTGCACGTTAAAGATCCCCAGGTGGTCGAAATTATAGAGGAGCCCTCCACTGCGGCACCTCTTTCTTGCTTTCTTCTTTCGCTCCCTTCTTTATCCCTTCCCTTACGGCGCGGTTCAGGTGTCACCAGCATGATATCTGATATCTAATTTAGTATCTGCTGCGGGTCCTTGGACCCAAGATATTAAACTTATTTTTGGAATATGGTGGAGTGCTAGATGCACTCTGGCACGGGTCGGCCCGGTATTGCACTGCCTCCGCGGGATCGGCCCGGTGCATTTTAGCGCGCGCCTTTTCTTTCTATCTATGTTCTCCTATCCTTTAACTCTCCTACTTTCAGCACGCGGCAGCGAGCCTGGCTCGGCTTGAGCCAGTAGGCAGGCCCGTGCACTTTCCTTTTCTTTCTTTCTATCAGCCACAGCAGCAGCAGCAGCGGTTCAGGTGTCAGCCGATATGTGAGACATACTGCGCCATTTCCTTTTCCCAAAAACCAATTTTCAATTCAATGATTATTATTATTATTATTCGATGAGGGACGACGTAGTGAAGGACTCCGAAAATTTCGACCACCTGGGTTTTTTTTTTTTTATTGTGCACTGACATGGCACAACACACGGGCCTCTATAATTTCGCCTTTATCGATATTCGACCGCCGCGGCCGGGATCGAACCAGCGTATTTTGTGCCAGCAGCCGAGCGCCATAACCAGTGAGCCACCGCGGCGGGTGAGGATGCTAATGCTGTGACAGGGACGCGTAAGACACGATATTCTGGTTGATGAGAGTTGCGCTATGAAAATGGTGATTGAACAAGATGAGAAAAAAACCACACCTTAACTTCTTTAACTGGCCACGCAATAACTCCCTGCCCGAAGCTAATAGTTGGAACCTGAACATCAGTCATAAGGTGTGGAAGGAGCAGAGGGGCAGACAAAAAAAAAATGTGTGTGTAGAAAGGAAAGGGGATGAAGGAGAAAAGAAAACGTATCACTTCCGGAGCCGTTAACTGCATGCCCGACGTTAGCGAAGTGCTCGGCCGGGAAGCGGCATACAACGATTGGCATTTCGAAAAATGTCTTGCCGGAAATGTCACATTTTAGCAAGGTGTTATTGTTCGGCACCAGCTACGAACTAAATTCAGGGGTTTCAGGTACAAACTGCGCATGAGCATGCCGGTTAGAATCGAAGGTCGTTCTCTTCTAAGGGGAACAGAGCAGCGCGTGAAGCTAAATCGCAGCTCCGCAGAGCGTCACACACGAATAATACTCAAGTATTGCGCACCTGCAAGAAGTGCGGACACCTCAGCATCTCCCAGCGCAGTCTGCGCCTGCTCGTTAGTTCCCAAGTATCAGATATATGACACATACGTGTTCCCTTTAGAAATGCATGAGCCTGTACTTGCACAGTACTCCTATTAATAACTGTTTTTTTTAGGGGGGGAGGAAATGGCGCAGTATCTGTCTCACATATCGTTGGACACCTGAACCGCGCCGTAAGGGAAGGGATAAAGGAGGGACTGAGAGAAGAAAGGATGAAAGAGGTGCCATAGTGGAGGGTTCCGGAATAATTTCGACCACCTGGGGATCTTTAACGTGCACTGGCATCGCACACCACACGGGCGCCTTTGCGTTTTGCCTCCACTGAAACGCGGCCGCCGCGGTCGGGTACTCCGGATCAGCAGCCGAGCGCCCTAACCACTGAGCCACCGCGGCGAGTAAGTGGGGACAGCACTCAAAACAGTTGCGGAGTCGCCATCTGGACCTCGTCGAGGCGGTCGTGGCATTCCCTGTGCGCATGCGCGTGACGCACCTGTAGTTGGAGTTCTGCTCAGGCGTTCCGTTGTTGAGGAACGAGGGGGCCAGCTCGTTTCCCATGAGGCTGAGCACGCGCAGCTGCGGGCAGCTCCTGGCCAGACCCGGCACGAACACGGTCAGGCTGAGCAGCCGGTTGTAGTTGAGCCACAGCACCTGCAGCGTGGGCAGCACCGGCACCACGCTCAGGCAGCTCAGGCAGTTGTGGTCCAGGATCACCGTGTGCAGCCGCTCGAAGTGAGACAGAAAGCGCACGTCCCTGCGACGATTGCGGAAGAACGCTGCAACTCAGCAGCATCACGAAAACCACACAGAGTGGGTCCGGCACAAAAGAGAGACTTTGTTGACTGTCAGATGAAGACCGAAGTGATAATATTCAAGTTACCGCATCTCTTCACTTCCAGCTCGTCCTCCCAGTGTGGCCAGATATGTTAACAGATTACCGCTAGCTGTAGGTCAAGTTAGTTTGGTTTTTTATGGTTTGATTAACGTCCCAAAACGACTGGGGCTATGAGAGACGCCGTAGTGGAGGACTCCGGAAATTTCGACCACCTGGGGTTCTTTAACGTGCACTGACGCCGCACAGTACACGGGCCACTAGAATTTCGCCTCTATCGAAATGCGACCGCCGTGGCCGGGATCGAACCCCGGTCCTGCGGGCCAGCAGCCGAGCACCATAAGCACTGAGCCACCGCGGCGGCAGGTCAAGTTAGTGCTTACTAAGTTCCTACAGAATGTACCAGAGAACATACGGAGGCAGACAAAAGAAGGAGGTGGCAGACAGGGAGAAGAGCTGGTTCATGTTATCGTCTGTTCCTGTTTCCTTACGTTCTGCAGAATCTTAGCGATGCATGGCTACAAGGTCTAGCGACCCGCTCATTCCGGCTGTCCGGTCAAGACGGCAGGTTTTTTGAACGCTGGGGAGAGCGTGCGGGTGTTGCTTACCTCAGCTTCATCCAGTTCTATATATGAGCAATAACTGCGTCCGTTAGTTCAGTTCACTATACCGCTAAGTGCAGAGAAGAAAAATACCATGAGAAACATAAACTATTGAGTTCCCGTTGTAATGCTGTCTTCATCGCCAGTGCGGTGTGAAGTACAGATCAGCTATTTTGAAGTGCACCGTTGTCTGCTGCTGACTAGTGATAACTTCGCTTGGTTACCACTGGTTGGCAAGCTGGGACTGGCCTACGAGAGATTTAGAAAAGCCACCATCCTTCCCCTCTTCTTCGCCTGACTCTTCCCAACAGCCACAGATGAAAAAGATTATAAACATACCCGGCATTGACTCCACACTATGGAAAGCAACTGTTGGTGGTTTCGACTTTATTAGTGATAAAAAAAGAACAAAAATTAACTGGTCGATTAAGATACTCGGTACTGCGAGTTTTCAGCGCAGCTTTAGAAGTATTTTCATTTCACGACATAATGAGGCAAACAATCTGAGATAGGCGTGTATACATGCGCAGTTAGAGGCCACTTTTTCTTTTCTCGCGAATACTCGTTCTTCGGTTAGCACTCGTCTCCAGTCCGCCGCCCCAAGCATGGGGCGCCTCCTCTGAACCTTTCCTCGGGAGACGGTCTTTTTAGTAGCCGCCCCAGCCGGAGCGTGCTTTCAAAGCTTTCGCGATGTTAAAGCTGCCGCTATATATTCCCCACTCGCTTCGCTGCGACACGCCTTCGTGTTTACGCGCATTTCTGGAAGGCGCAATCTCGTCTCGATCCACCCCGATCCGGCACAGAGAATCCGCTGCGGCTGCTTAGCGAAGTTAACATGACGTCGACACAAGAGAAACCGGTCTCGCTGCGACACTGTCGCAGACATGTAAACGCCGCGAATGGTGCTAGCGCTGAAGCGTGCTTGCCGACCTCACAGATCTCTGCAGATTTTGTCGGCAAGCAGCGACGGTGGCTTAGTACAGTGTATTTAGGGAGATCCTCCAAAATGCAGTAAATTTCAGTTAGGTAACAGTCATTAGCATCAGCATTAAAGCACACGAAAATAAAACTACAAAAAAAGCTGTGTAGCTGCTTTTTTTCTTTGTAGCAGTAGGGCTGAAAGTGAATAATAATGAATAGTCACTTCTGAATTGAAAGGCGACTACATGGCTGTTAAACTTGGAGCTGACAGCCTTCACGACAGACAACACCGAACGCTCTCAGCAATCGTCGCTGATCTGTCCAATCCCAACAAAGCGCTTCACGTGCCTTGCCATACATTTGCCCGCATTGATCTGGTTCGGTGCGGTTATCTTGTCGCTGTGCACACGTGCTACATCGCCCTCTTCTCCTCGTCATCGTGTTTACTTATTTTGTTTATTTTTTCCGGTCTTGGTCTCCCTTATCAGCAGGCAAGTGGGGCAAGAGTCTCTGGAAGGGCTTCTACGTGGTGGGGATTTTTCCCTCTCGCTTGACCCAGTTTTTGCTCTCTTAGGCGAATTGACACGGCAGGATTCTCGCCAAGGAACAGCTAAGATATTGCATTTAACCTCCTGTAAATACTTCGTTCTAGCCCGGAAGTCGTTCTTTCCTGTGTTTAATTCCGCAGCATGCACTGCACATGACGGTAGCCGAGGTAGACTATAGATATACTATCAGTGTTGGACAATACATAAGCTAGAAGCTTTTAAGTACGATTTTTTTTTTTGATGGAAAAACCAAGAAAGATGGAGGGGCTGGGCGCTGTAGCAGTCATTTATGGCGGGCCCTTGCAGCCAAAGGGGGGGGGGGGGGGGGTTGGAACAAAAGAACAAAAATAAAAACGGGCAGAAAGATGAAAGACACAGGAGGTAGGACATATGGTTAGAAGTAATAGATTTATACAAAGTACACTCCCAGTCGGATGTTTATGAAACGCAATATTATCGAAAAAGCTTCATTTCATCGTCATCTTCGCATGCAGCCTGGCGGATTTATGTGCGGTCCAATTCTGAGCGTGCCATTTACACAGTGAACCGTTAGCTGCGCGTCCTAGATGCAAACAAATTCACGCTACGCACATACTTATGACGGTGGCTGTGTGTAGATACAAAGATACAAATTCGCCCGCGTGCGCACACAAAAGGAAATGTGCCCAAATTACACATGCAATGGGGTCCTCTGTTTAGTGTGAGAAATAATCACAAGCAAACCCACGTGTGGCGTGTCGTTTGGGGTCGCAAAGTTTTAGTGGATTTTTAACTAAAACACTGCCGTGTGCTATGCAGGCAAGCCGAACCAGCCGAACGCAGTATCTACTAAGCCACCAAGGAACTGAGCAGAATAAATTTATAACAAAAGACCAAGACAAGCACGTCCTGCTCCCTGCAACGTAGTATCGCAATCTGAGTAAATTGAAAAAAATGAGTAAGAGAGTAGAGATTAAGACTGCAGTCACCCCTTATAAAAGTGGTCTATAGACAGTCTATAGACTTCTTATAGACTCTATTGCCTTCCTATAGATATTTCTTTTTTGTCATTCATAGCCTATAGACTGTCTATGGATAAAATTCTACTAAAAGAGTATGGCATTAAATCTATAGATTGTCTATAGCATTTGTATTGCCTATTGACTGTTCTCTAGGATTTATCTATAGACAGTCAATAAACTTTATAGACAGAAGCCTATGGACAGTCTATAGACTGTCTAAAAAATTTTTGTAAGGGACAATTTGGCCACGGGTCTAACAGCGGTCCTATTTTGCAACATATTTACAACCTTCAAGTCCAGAGTCCTTGCAGTTTCAGAAATGAATCTTCTGGTAATCTTCCTGTAATATTTTTATTCTTAATTCTTCAACTCTTGCATGTGTACCGAAAACCTTCGATTCTAATTCGAGCTAGGCTGTCGCGTACTTTCTTGTCGTCCTCTTCAACAGAATCATGATGTCAATTGATAAAGACGGTTGCCCATGCGGGCATAGCTTGCCCGAACAAATTATCAAAAGTTAACCTCATTAATCACATTGCGCAGCTTACATTGTATGCCCTCATATATTCTATACCGCATCCAGCTACTTCCGAGAGACAACGGTTATTGCCCGCATCATTCACAGCGGATGCAGCGATCCTGTTCTAATTCGTCAAACTAACCTTGTTTATTCCTTTGCATGTACGCGAGCGCGATATGCATCTGCATTGTAAGGTACACTCGGAAGAAAAGGTCTCTGATGGCGACAAACACTTCTGCTTTCAACACCGCAACGGTGGCCTATTCGTTTAAGCATCTGCCTCGCATACGGGAGGTGCGGGGCTCGATCCCCAGTGCCCACCCACCAGTAACACAATGGGCGCAAGCTTTCCCCTGCCTGGTGCTCGGCTTCGTTACGGTGAAACGCTTGGGAAATGGGTATTTGGTCCTATCTTGAGTAGAAGAAAAATACTTCTGTCATGACGCTCCTGGGCCACGAATGCGCTTGCGCCATAAAAAAAATCATCATCATCATCATCACCTCTGCTTTTATTATGAATGCATTCTTCCATCCAATCTTACGCATACGTTGGACATCGTGCGCGGTCAGAACGAACGCCCAACGAACGCAAATAGCACGGTCGCCAGCGCGCTGGAAAGGAATCACTCGTCAGGCTTTTTGCGCATGCAAACCTGTCCCCGCGTGACTTCGTAATCTTTGTAAACAAAAGGCAATCCTGTTGCTGCCACAGTCCAGACAACGTAACCTGTCGACGCACACGAAGGGACCGAGTGACTAAACCGGCCGTTGACCTCTGTCATCAACGCCCCCCATTATGAGCGCGAACTACCCGTTAAAGCATCGTTAGTCTTGGCACGTGACAGAAGTGACAACGGACCTACCAGTCGTCAAAGGAGCTGTGGGGTGAAATTGTTTGCAATGATGGCCTTTTGTGCTTTAGGCAAAACAAAATGCCTCTCTTTATCGCTCTGTGTCTGCAGATATGCATCGCGCGCGGTGATGGTTATCTCAGGCCTTCATTGTTTTGCGAGCCGTTCATAGCAGGCAAAGTTCTTTCCGAAGGGGGTTTCGGGCAGGTAATTTACTCAGTGACACGTTGTTGACGAGAGGCACGTACCCTGCCACACGTCTGGGCTTGACTGTTTTTTGTGGGGCGCCTCATGCAAAGAGGTTTCATTTCTTTGTTACAAAACCGTGCGAGGACAGCAGACAAGGTATCGCTCATGTGCCTGCATTTCTGTGTTAGACATGCACTCTGTAGCTGTACTGACCCCTTTTTTCTAGGCGCAAATAACAATTCACGTGGATCCATCGACCTACATTTATGCTCTAGGTTCACTCAAGGCAGATGTTTAATGAGGATGCCTCGCGCTAAAGCAGTGTGATAAAAAAAACTAACTCTGTGAATAAATATTCAGAAATCAATTACTACTCCTCCCTGTCGTGCTCAGTCCGCCACTTGAATGTGATACGTAGCTGCCTCCCAAATACGACAAGCGCGACTTCACTAATGCGTCTGTTTCGTTTATTTTTTATTGACTGAGTCCGTTCAGAGAGTGGCCCATTTCATGTGCTTAGGTCTTAAGCACCACACGAATGGCATGAACACACGTGCACCCTTGACCACCGGCGGCCTGCGACAACGTCTGATCATCATTAAACGTGCTCTTTCAGTTTGGCAGCGCATATATTTTCCACCAATGGCAGTGCAAAGAGCAGTCAATGAACCTTCATGACCAAGAGAAATTAATAAATTTTTGAGCTTAACATCATGAAGCGACGCATGGGCTATGATAGACGACGTAGTGGAGTCCTCCTGATTAATTAAGATCACGTAGAATTCATTAACGTGCGCTCACATCGCACGTCTCACGGGCATTCTTGCATTTCGATCACCTCCTTCGAAATACAAACGCCGCGGCCAAGTTCGAACCTGCGACTTTGGGATCAGCAGGCGAACGCCACTGAGCCATCGCGGCGGATTCGTGACGAAGAGATGTCAGCTGTGTTCGAATGGGCATGATGTCACCCCACAACGACCCGTGTCCACTGCCCTTTCTTACAGATGTTTGTTTGCTTATGAGGGTTTAACGTCCCAAAGCGACTCAGGCTATGAGATACGGCGTAGTGAAGGGCTCCGGAAATTTCGACCACCTGGGGTTCTTTGACGTGCACTGACATCGCACAGTACACGGGCCTCTAGAATTTCGCCTTAATCGAAATTCGACCGCCGCGGCCGGGATCGAACCCGCGTCTTTCTGGCCAGCTCTTACAGATGTGCCGATTAAACAAAGAGCAAAATACGGGTAGTATATGCTGAGGACTCCATTTCCGTTCCACTGTTTTACCCCGGTTACTCGGTATTTAATATCAAATACTGTGACTGGCATTACTTTTATATTGCTGTTACGTCAGCGGCTATCAATACTGACGTCATAGGCGAAGCTGCAACTGAGAAAAGGCCAAAATAATCAATCGAGAAATTAATCCTTACAAAACACGATCCAGGGTTCTCTCGGCAACAGTGCCAGCAGTTGCAAAGCGCTCGGCTTTCGTGCGACGGATCAAAAGTGCAAGCAATTATACGCGCAGGCTGCAAACACGACGCGAAACGGAGAATGCGCGCACGCAAACACTTACGCGAGTCGGTTGTGACTCAGATCCAGCACTTCCACGTCGGCCGTGTACTTCTCGATGAGGCTGTACGGTACGGTCGTCAACTCCTCGTACGCCAGGCTGAGCTGCCTCCTCTTCTGTGAGTTCAGCCCAACCACCGCATCGGCCTTGGGAGGCGTAGTCTGGCCGTACCGCCTCTGGGCCAGCCTGGGCGACGCCTGCGCTGCGCACATGGCTCTAGCTCGACCGGCCTGCTTGAATTTCGCAACAGACAACCTCCGCGGTCCTCGGACGTCGTTCACCAGTGCAGCGTATACTACGCCGCTAAGCTGTGCGTCAGTCGGGGCTGTCGAGGCATCCGTTCCGCTAAGGGATAAGGATGAATCCACAGCGAGGTCGTTGTTACCACAGGAGGCCACGCCGCAGCCGAAGCGAAGCCAGCGTTAGGCCAAACAGACGATCTTTTTTTTACGCTAACCCGGGCGATTCAGCCTCGAAGCGCGGATGACGAAAGAGATGGGCGTTGCAAGCTCGGCGACCGTGCCTGTGCGGTGTGTTTTGGACGGAGATAAGGGAACAGATTACGGGCCGGCTTCGGTTAGATAAGAAAAAGCTGGTGGAGCCGGCACGCCCGGCATCTCTTATCAGTCAACCCGCATCGAGTGGTTTGCCGGATTTCGGCCAATGCTACTCAAGGGAGTCCCGAAAAGATATCCTCCCTTTGGCCCTCCTCTTGGCTTTCCTCTGGGGGCATGCTCTGAATCGAAGTGGGGTACACTACACGTCGGTACGTGAGCGCTGCTCTTGTTCACTGTCACACATACGGCATGCCCTTTCGCGACCACTGTCCCATTTTAACAAAGATCACTCACTCACTGATAGGGTCACAAGGCATGTCACGCGAGTTCCTTTAATCTCTCCGCTTTCACAGCAAGCGTCTATCTCGGTCGATGAATCAGTGCCACTCGAAGTTTCATTCTAGCTGGTAAATATGCTTTTTTCTCGTACATTATGGACATAACAGGACCACAGCAAAGGAACATGTTACGCATAATGCGGCTGTATAGTATCAGCGAGAAGATATAAGATAAAGGTCTCTCAAACTTAGCCGGTAATCACAACTGCCCGAAACGATCGGAGCTCCATTATGCCCATGCTACAAAAAAAAGGAATATTCGAAAACGTCCATTAGTCTAATGTCTGAACCATTAAAATTGACGGGGAACACGGATTTAATAGCAGGGAACAAACATTTTTCTTTGGCGCACAGCCAGGTTGCGATGACAGAGGTGACATTAAGAGCCTTCCTTTCTTCTCCAGGTTTGACCCCATCAGTTTGACTACAGTCTTCGATATGAACGATAAAGTACCGTAATCGATTTAATGTTATTGTTTTTCACGTATCACGCTTACACACACCTCTCGAAAAATTGGACCCGCGAACAACTTGGGCAAAAGGAACGGTAGGGACCTATCACCTCTGCTTCGCAAAATTTATTGCTCGCGGTTGACCATAAAACCATAAAAAATCAAAAGTGACCTGTTGTAATCAGGTGGGTGAGGAGGTCAGTATAGTGCTTGGGTTATGGTATTACAGTGTTCTTAATATATGTTGTGCTAAAAAATTTTAAGGTATGTTACATGCAATACTTAATTACAACCGATATTAATTAAAATTATTCGAAAATACATCCGAAGTATTCGTGCATGAGAGATTCTGTAGACGCCGACCCGAAGTGATAAATACCCAAACTAGTTTGATCATTTGATATCACGTGCATACAACTGCATTTATTTTACAGTACAAATGTCTATTCTGTGGAGGCTGCCGGCGTCTTCATTAACTGTGTTGAGAATCCATAAAGATCGCATACATCCAGTTGGAACATGTATAGTTCATGCTATACCTACGAGTAGATACGTTAGTGTTACTGTTGTAGGCACGTAGATTCTTGGCAGACGAGACTAAAATAGATGTCTGCTGTAGATTTCAGGTTAACCTTTTGTATTTTTGTAATACTGTAGATAGCATATAAACTCCTCCGCTGTCCTTTCTCGCTATCGCTCCGCTCTGTACTTAACTCTCCTTGCTATCCTCTCCCTTTATTTACGCCTGCCGCAGCTCGTGTGCTTAAGATATTAGATAGTAATTGACGCAGCTGGCAACATCTTTTCCTTCCTTTTTGCATCCTTTTATGGACCAGACCAGATACGATGAAGCACCGGTGCACAACATGCCATCACGGCATACGGTAGTGAGAGCGGCCTGCTTCGATTTGTGTAAGATCGCGCGATGGACTTGCGACGCGCAGCTCTGAAGGGCATGCAGACGACAGACTAGAAGTTGTCTCTGCATTTTCACCTCCATCCCTCCTCCTAATTCCCCAACAGCGGCCGAATGGCATTCAGTGCCAGTCAGTTTACAGCATATGCGCTGTGCTCAAACTACTATTATACTGTTCAAATAACCATTACCAATATAGCAAATATATTTCAAGCATTATCTCCGAGGGCTCTTCACACCGTTTATGTCTTCAACTAGCAGAATTCTGCCATAAATATCTGATAGCACCTGCCACTGCCATAGGTGACATGCCCAGCCCCCTAAACTTCATAAGGAAACTTTGCTTATACCCCCCATCTGGCACCGAATATGAAAATAATATAAATTGTTATGCAAGTTGCAGTAACATTAGATATCCCAGTAAAAAAAAGGATTTCCAACTGGTTCCAACTGGACCAATTGTATTTCCAACTGTTCCACTTCGACCGATTGAGCTTCCAAGTGGTTCCAATTAGAGTGGTGCTCCAACTGGATAGTCCAAATGGACTATCCAATTGGACCAATTGAGTTTCAAACTGGTTCCGCTTGAGTTTCCAACTGGTGAGCCCAATTGGTCTTACCAGTTGTATCCAATTGTTCTGTCCAACTGCACCCAATGTAATCCGTGTGAACAGCTCCATATTTCACAAACAAGGCAGAAGTGATATGGTTCTTAGAATAAGAGCTATCAGCAGCTTAACCTACTAAATTGCATTCATCATCCGCACTACCACTACTGTCGAAATTAAATAACTGCGCTCAGCGGGCAACGCCACTGTCCCCAGCATGAGAGACTCATAAATGGGGTATATAAGTTGGTGGTGGTGGTGAAAAACATTTATTAACCATTAAATGGTTACAGAGAGGTGATTGGGTTAGGGCACTATTGGCCCTCTCCCCTCAGAATGCTAGTTGGAGCGCCTATTCCGGGGCCCCACTAGCAAGCAACGCCGCCCGCGACTGTTGAACCAAGGCCTTTTCGGTCTTGAGGTCTTGACAGCCGAGTAGGACATCCTCCCAGTCCTCTCTGGTGGGCTTGGGAGGGATGGGTTTGATTGGCTCGTCCAAACCATGTGGAAGGTGTCAGCCACTTCCCCGCAGAACTGGCACGCGCAAACAAAGGATGGGTTGAAATGCACCGCCGGGCACAGTACAGTGTCGGTGAGAATTATGATGAGGAGGCGCTCGTGAGCGCAGTCCAGTGGCTGGGTAGCGCCGGTGCTCCTCCAGCGGAAGTGTGTTCTCTGCATGTACATATTGAGCTCATATATGCTTTAGTGTCTGAATGTGCAGTGTTTCTTGTGTGAGATGTATGGTGTCTTTTGGCCTTGATTTCCATACAAGCTTCTGATTTTGAATTCCGCATTAAAAATTTCTTGACTGGCACCAGGCAGAGTGTCTTGCTGCAGTCCTTGTAAATCAGTTTTCCCTTTGCACATTAATATGTGAAGTTGTAGAAATATTTTCACATTTTGTATTTTTCGCAATTGTGAGGTATATTTTGTTAATATTTTCTGCATGCAGTAACTGTCTAGGGCCTAATGGGTCCAATTGGTTGGTCCGGTTGGATCCAGTTGGGTCCCATTGGCTAAAAGCACAACTGGAACCAATTGACCCGCAGCCGTGGCTCAGTGATTAAAGCGGTCGTCTACTAAGCCGGGGTACTTGGGTTCGAACCCGACCGCGGCGGCCGCGCTTCGATGGAGGCGAAATTTCGCAAAATCCGCCCGTGGGCTGTGTGAAGTAAGTGCACGTTGAAGATACCCAGGTGGTCGAAATTATTCTGGAGCACTCCACTACGGCACATTTTTCTCTCCTTCTTTCACTCCACCTTTCACCCCTTCCCTCAAGGCGTGGTTCAGGTGTCCACCGATATATGTGAGACAGTTACTGCGTCATTTCCTTTCCTCAAAAACCAATTTTCAATTTACCAATTGGTTCCAATTGAAGAATCCAATTGGAAAGTTCACTTGGTTCCAATTGAAACTTCAAATGGTCATTTTGACTGGGACGCTACATTGGAACATTATTTGAATGTCACAAATTAACAAACAACGTAATATGTTGTACCATGAATATTATTTCTAAATTAAATTTAAGCATATTGGGCTCACGCTGCTGTGTTCTAAATCTTGTTATAATGTTAAACATTTACAAACGATATTATGTCTTGTAAACATTATACATATGTTCAAACTAAGCATTGTTCAATAATCGTGTTTTGAATGTTGCTGTAATTAATGTTACACCGATCGTAACATAAACCAACATTACAAATCAAGCATTGCGTCCCAGAACTTTTCACACTGTATAGTAAAGATGTTCTTCAACTAGCAGTAATTTGCAATAAATCTATTACATTGTCCCTGCCATCGATCGCATGCACAGCCCCATTATTTTGTTTGAAAACTTTGCTTATTACCCATTCACCACTATACCTTTTCGGACACCCTTCAATAATGGCTGTATAAGTGTCTCTACGGTATCCGTTGGGAGGTGTGCGCGTTGCATGGATTCTGTCGCCCGAGTTGTTGGTCCTTGCACGGCCGGGCTCGAGTAGCGGCGGCGGCGGCGCCCCCCACCCCCCTCGAGACTTTACTCGAGACAAAGCCGGTCGCGCTCGAGACCGGCCGTGGTCCTTGCAAGCGCTGACGGAGTTTATTACAGAGGTACATTACCGCTTTAGAGAAATTTACATTTATGTCGTTTAAATGTTTAATTAAGATTCTAGCACGTTTATCCTAAAAGTTTATTTCTAACGTTGTGAAACGTTAGAAAAAAAAAAACAATAACAACGTATTAACTTTGACTAAAACAAACAGTGATAGTGTTGTACGCTTCAGGGCTACCTGGGAGTATTACGAGGTAGTGCGGCAATGAAGAAAAATTATTTTTATCATGTCAGTTATAACCAAGACTGCGGAGAACAAGACTATCATACTTTTGTTGTCATCCAGCGAACTGCTTCCGTATGTCCCATAGAAACAAACTTAAGATGACTTCTTTAGGACACGTGCTGCCACCTAGCCTCGCTCAACATAACTATCATGCGTTCGGTGCCCTTGGGTTGGTTGGTGAGACCACAGTTTGTGCATATTACTTCTTCCGACGTGATGAAGTGTACTAAAAAATTTCTCGTTTCATGACCAAAACGAGTCAGATAGTTAAATCCCGAAAAGAAGCTTTTGTTAAGTCTAAGCCTAAACCACCGTGGCCTAAACACACAATGCATGACCTCCTCGCAATTGCTTTCAAGACACAGCGGTAAATCTTGAAATCGCTTGTTTTCGAAGCACCATATTAATAAAGTGTTTGTACCCTGTTGTCAAACTGGCGGCTAAAACACGTGGGTGTCCAGAACCGAAACTTTCATGCGAAAGCTCAGTTGCAGTCGGCTGTAGTAGCTATGGCAACCAATGGTTGCTTGGCTTCTTTAGACTGAGATGGCGCCACGCGAAAGGCGCTGGCTGCTTCATTCGCTGAACGCCGGGACGCTGCTTGACGCACATGAGCAAGTAAGCTTGTTAGCTGATCCCGCGTCATCAGAAAGAGCAAGTGGCGGTATAAATACACTTGTTTGGACTGTCTTAGCGTTCACTTTCCTTGCATTGGTTTGGAATGACCATCCTGAAGCCTAGCTAATGTTCTCTTCCCCTTTTGCACCTTTTCGCTGCCACTGTCGTGAGAGACGCGTCCTTGGCAGTTTTCCTAATCGGGTATTACATTCGATCGTCGCTTGTACCCAAGCTCTGCGTGTGACTCAAAGGGTGTTGCCGGCTGATTGGTCGTCCGTCAGTTCGCTTTCCGCCTTTCCACTCGACCTGTCAGTGCCCCTCAGGAAGCAGGAAGGAGCAGTTTCGAAGCGGCCAGAGCCGCCGCAGTCAGATCGGATGCCGGCGCCGTCGCGCGGGACGCCTGCTGCCTTCACGACGCTTGATTGCCCCGGGACACGCGGTACGTTTTCGTTTTCTTTGGTACTTTGCGCCGTCTCGTTTTCAGCGAGCGTTGAACTCCTCCTAGCGGAACTGCGACCTTGCGCTCATCTTCTCTAATTCGTGCAGCTATAAATGTGCAGAAAAGCTTTTCTGTGTGAGATCGGAAATTTGTAGGAAGCTTTCGCTGCGGTGTGGAAAATGCACTTTCGCATTAGAAGATAATGTGTGCCGCGTTTAAACCTAAACTACTTCGCAGTCATCACCACAGGCCGGCGCTCGCGCACACGTGATAGAAGAACGAACCGGTACTGTCTTGGTTAGGCAAAATATTAAGCAGTGGCAGGTGCAGTATGAGACACAAGCACTGGGAATCCCACGTTATTGATCTGTGCGCCGTGAGTACGCTTGCGTCTGGCATACGGACGCGTTACAAAATGTCGCTTTGTTCTTAAGTTTACGCTCATGGGAACAATTCGCCGCTTTATCAGTATTTCGCGCTTGATTGTATAGAACCGCTCTCATGCAGCGCAGTATCGTACTCTATAGTTTCGCGCTGATGTATATGCGATTGTATATGCTGCTGTTTCGATCATAGCGGTCGTTGCTGTGTCCTAAATCACCCTCGCTATCTGTGACACTGCTGATGTTATCCTTGCAATGTATGATCTGGTGATATATAAATATAATATTATCCCTGCTGCTTTGAACACCTGTCGTTCGGAGCAAGAGTGCTGCATGTCGCAATTATACAGCCTCCATTGCGGCTGCATGCTAGGGGTATTGCATGGTTATCATGATTTTGCTGCACCGTAGTAATATCCTCACGCTACGCGTCATATCTTTTGCCTTTCAAAGCTATGTTATCTGTTTTTATAAAGTTTTTCTTCCAAGCCAAGCAATGGTAATTTTTTTCAAAATAGAGAGCTTTTTAGTCGAGCGCACTTGTATTTTATTGCGTGCACTCTTGCACATATCAATTTTTTCTTCTGCATCGGCTGCTGACCCGAAAGACGCGGGTTCGATCCCGACCGCGGCGGTCGGATTTCGATCGAGGCTAAATTCTAGAGGCCCATGGAGTGTGCGATTGCAGTGCACGTTAAAGAACCGCAGGTAGTCGAAATTTCCGGAGCCCTTCACCACGGCGTCCCTTCATAGCCTGAGTCGCTTTGGGACGTTAAATCCCCATAAACCATAAAATTTAATCTTTGCTTTGAAAATAAATGGAAAAACCATCGAGAGACTGAGCAGTTATGTTCGCTGTATGAAGATGCACACTTATCGCTATTGTAGTGGCGTAAACAGCTTAGATAGTTGGTAAGATATATTTAAACACTGTAAATGACTGCACAGGCTTCATTGCACACATCGCCTCTGCATGCTCAGCACAGGCTGCTCGCAGTTCATGTTGTGATTATGCAGGCTGCCAGTGTCAGTATTATCATTTTTTGTTACTTTCAGGAGTGCCTTCCTACTGAATGCTGGATGAACAGTGTGTCAGATGGGGCCTGCTGGAAAGCAAAAATTCCTTTGTACACCTTTTTACAACGAAGAAGCAGTGCCTTATTAAAGAGCGTCTTCCGTGCGGACCATGGGTCTGAAAACCACAGAGCGACCGCCAACTCCGGGCTTCCTTGAATGCTCACCAAAGACTCTTGCTGATGTACTTGACCCATCTCCAGCCTTGGAGGGCATGGACCATCGCAATGAGATTCCTCGACACTCTGCAGTTCAATGGAGTCTCCCTGCTGGTAAGTAATAGAGCTGTGCAGTTTCTGTGCATTTCCAAGTATTTGCACCGACGCTACATTTCCTGGAAACGCCCATCCGCATCTACTCGTGAATAATGATCGTGGTGTTGTCACCTATTCAGAAAGAAGTACTGGTTTTGGAAAGGACATTTGAGTTTATTAGACAGCATTACTAATTCTTAGAGGCAAAAGATGCCATGCTTCAGATAGCATTAGCAAATTTTAAATGGAACTTGTTGATGGTGTCATAATTGCATCATAGAGCACAATAAGCAGTTGCTATTGATTGGGTCCTAGCAAAGTTAACAATAGCGAGTGTTTCATTTTGTTTTGTACAGATTTTTTTTCAGAAAAAGCTGCAGAGTACAGCTTTTAAGGTTGGGTTATCTGGCCAGGCAGAAAACCCATTCAAGTAGCTCTGCGAAGATTAACTGATTTATCCACTATCGTGTTCCAATTAAATGTAGAGTCCACGTGTTTTATTTAGTCCGTGCCAAATAAAATGAAACGCCGTGAGTTGTCATACCGGAGGAAAGTGAACATTTCAGTGCACATTTTGTTCAGCTTGTCTTCCGGGTCGTGCTGCTGCTAATCTAATTTTTTTGAAATATCTATCAATATCTATCAAAGAACTGAGATCATGTTATGCTTGAACAGGTGAGCTTCGTGCATGTTATTTTTTGTTATATAGAACACAGACCTATGTAGATGACAAGAATTACTGATCTTACTATCAAAGTGTAGCTAAATGTTGAAAATTGAAAGTTGGTTTTTGGGGAAATGAAATGGCGCAGTATCTGTCTCACATATCGGCGACACCGGAACCGCGCCGTGAGGGAAGGGATAAAGGAGGGAGTGAAGGAAGAAAGAGGTGCCGTAGTGGGAGGCTCCGGAATAATTTCTGCCACATGGGGATCTTTAACGTGCGCTGACATCGCGCAGCACACGGGCGCCTTAGCGTTTCGCCTCCATCGAAACGCAGCCGCCGCGGTCGGGTTCGAACGCGGGAACTCCGGATCAGTAGCCTAGCGCCCTAACCACTGAACCACCGCGGCGGGTAGCTAACTGTTCTTTTGTTTTTTCAGCACATCCAGTGAATGCCTATTACAAGAAATTTATCATCCCTGCAACGCATAAGTAGGCGATTTCTGTTAACTGTGCAGTGTATCTTAGCATTATGACCTTGTTGCCTGTTTTCCATGTCATTTTGTCACAACTATATTGTTACATCTATCGCGGCGCTGGGAGCATGATAGTTCGCAGAACTACAGAGTGGCCCTCTGGCTCGCAACTTCTAGACTACGCTATAGTGGTCACACTGAGCTTATGAGAGCGTGGCTTTTTAACAGACTCAACTGCAAAGATAGTCTGCGAATGTATGGTGCCAGGAATAATATGGAGCTTTGGATTAATTCGTGTCTAGTTTATGAAAGCAGCCATCAGTCACTGAAAGCAAGTTTCAGTGTCTGTCGGTTTTTTCGTCGACATATCATTACAAACCATTATCTCCCTATCCTTGCCTGTTCATGTATAGCTATGGCACGTGGTCTTGTGAATCAAGACCCCCTTGGTGCATATTGATTTATTCTATGCAAGGCTAATCTGCGAGTTCAGATACGCCGCTGCGCAAAGTTTCGATATTCTTTTGTTCGCTTCCGTTCACTACGAAATGTGACGCATTTGCAAGGCTGGCGCAGTGTTACGTTAATCTGCGTTGAGTGCGCTACGCCCGCGGCGCCCACCTCAGCAAGACTGTTCACAGCCGCGTCGCATTCTACGCTACCCCGGTAACTTCGTCGAATTCGCCGCGCGAATTCAGATTAAGCAGTTCTCGTAATCGCCAGCTGCTGCCCACGTATACTTGCGTTGCTGAAACGCCGCGGGCTTTCTCTGTGCGCAGCCTCGAACCCCGGGGTGTTGCTCGTAACGCGGAACGGGAAATGGAGAAGAGCTTCGCGTTGCCCCTTCCCTGTTTCGTCACACACCGATCGAAGCCGGCCTCGCATGGGTTCGCGGGTAGCGTGGCCTCTCCCCTGCGCTTGGCTCTGCCGCTTGGTACCGGTGCACTGCAGGCAAGCGTGCCATCTCCGCTCGTGGTTCGCCGGGTTCTGCATGCCGTGAGTGCGCGTTTTTGCTCATTTAATATTACGTCATACGCGATTGCCTAATTATACCTCGTCCCACTCCAGGTGCACAACGGTCCTTGAGAGCTCCAGGCCTAGTGAAGTCGCTCTTTTCGCAGTCGGCGCTCCCATATCCGGTGCATTGTTTAGTTTAACTGCGCATGTTTTGTGCGCCAGTCGGCGAATTTAGAACCGTCGCAGGTCACCCCATTACGGCTCCGAGGCCACGCTTTTGTCTGGGCTGTCGTTTCAACGCTTAGGATGTCGGTAAATGTGGTAATTTCGCTTTGGTTGAAGCACGGAACCCTTTATTGCATTGTTCGCTATGCGGTTTTTACACTTTCAGAGCACAGATATCACGAGCAGGGACGGTTCGTGCCGTTGAGGTTAGGGTGGAATACGCCACGTTGCCTCGAATATTTGCATTTGGAGTGAATATCGCTTTGAAGTCAAGCGGTCAAACCTGGCATCACAACATAGTGCTCCAGTAGTGTGGTCTTCCTGAGCGTTAGCATCTCAGATACAAATTTAGAGACTCAAGGCCGGATGTAGTTGATCATTACCAGTGGGGTTGAGTGCTCGGCGTCGGTCAAGTGTTCTTTGGACTCAATGCACTTGTCTAATCCATCGGCCGCACTGTGTTCAACTGCCCGTTGTGTGTGGAGAGTCATGGCTTCGCCGTAGGGCTCCATTCGTTGAGGTGACTTCGGCGACAGATCTCCTTGGTGCTGCCATTTCCAGGGACCTAGCTAGAAAGCTTCAAAGGAGGGTGATGAAAAACAGCTTGGATATTAACGAAGACTTTTCCGGTCCGTAGCATGGGAAGGTGCATTCGACGCTGTGTTTTGTGTGTCTGATGTGCCGGAGCCAATAACATTGGTACCTGTCATAAGACTATGCCGAAGCTGACTGCGACGGTCACGCGTTCTCCTGACATCGATGTGTATGAACTGCTTCTGGAAGGGGTTATAGGTACTAGGTTTTCAGCTGCATTCACCCAGCTGACTATATAGCACGCGGGTTGCATCAGTTTGGCTATCCGGATGACTCGCTGAAAGATAAACAAGCTTGTTCCTTTTGATATAAGCATGTATGTAAGCTGTGCTCTGGTCGTCTCGTCTGTACCTGTTTGCATTCACTGACTTTTGTTTCTTTTCTGTTGTGAGGTTTACATTTAGGGATGTGCTAGACACAGAACTGCAGGCCTGGGAACTCATGAGCTTTGCGTGGTTTTTCACGTCCGTATGACCTTGAAAGAAAGCAGACGTACCATTTGGACCGCAGTTTCATATCACGGATGTTGACGTCGATACCGTTTCTAGGCTGCACTAAGACCGCGCCGTACTCACCGGAGGTCTTTATCCGCATGATCAGCAATGATAGTGAAGCTTAGTTTCCGGTAAGTCCATTTTGAAGCCGCGCGCTTGTTTGTTTAATGGTCAGTTGCACCAGAACACTCCGCTCGGCTCTAAATGCGGAGATGACTGCCTAGAATATGCAAATCGCGTGATTATAGGAGCCACGTGGGCCGTGATGCATTGAGCGCACCGCGCTGCCGCCCAGCTTCGTTGAGGAGAAGGCATTGCAACTAGTAAAGGGTACAGCGTCCCTATACTCATTCACTCGAGTGAACTTATCTGGATATGTAGTCGGCATGCACTCGTATCGGCGTCATCATCATACATCGTCAGCCGAGTTAATCGTTGGTTAAGCACGTTGCGGTACAGATTCGTTGAGGAGAAGGTATTGCAATTAGTAAAGGGTACAGCGTCCCTATACTCATTCACTCGAGTGAACTTATCTGGATATGTAGTCGGCATGCACTCGTATCGGCGTCATCATCATACATCGTCAGCCGAGTTAATCGTTGGTTAAGCACGTTGCGGTACACATTCGTTGAGGAGAAGGCATTGCAATTAGTAAAGGGTACAGAGTCCCTATACTCATTCACTCGAGTGAACTTATCTGGATATGTAGTCGGCATGCACTCGTATCGGCGTCATCATCATACATCGTCAGCCGAGTTAATCGTTGGTTAAACACATTGCGGGACAGATTCGTTGAGGAGAAGGCATTGCAATTTGTAAATGATAGCGTTCGTACACCCATTCGCTAGAGTGAACATATGAGGAGATGTAGTCCGCATGCACCCGTATCAGCGTCGTCATCATCGTCACCATCCATCATCAGCCGGGTTAATAGTTGGTTAAGCACACTGCGGTACAGAGGCCTGTCTCAGTTCAGTGGCTTCCACTTAGCCCTCTCTTGTGCTAGCCACCTTATCTCGGTAAACGTTCTATAGCCGCACAAATCTCTCGTTCTGAGTTCTTGTCATCAAGAGTGAGCACAAACAAGCTCGGGCACTGATTTGAACTGCTGCAGAAGCCTCTGTACAGGCTCACTTCTCCCTGGCCGCGATGTACGACTTAGCGGCATCCTGTTTATGTGTTCCTGAGCTGCCGCCGCGTAGTTTGGGGGCGGGTCGTTGACACGAGTCCGCCGCAGCCCGCGATGACCCCCTTCAACAGCGGCGTGAGGTGTCTGAGCGAATTGACCTTCGGGGCCGAATCGACCGACCTCACTTTCCTTCCCCTTGACTCCTATCACACAGCGCACACACCCCGTGGTTATGCAATCGGAAGCGCGCGCAGCGACGCTGCTGTGCACCGTCTTTGCCAAAAGTAACCGTGAAACGGTGGTCTCTTAGCCGCGTAACGAAGCACTTATGGTAGCCCCTAAACTGTGAATCCGTGAGTAAGGTGGACCCTTGTCCTCACTTTCCGACGACCTTCGGTGTTGAGGGGTGCCTTAAAGGCTTCACTATGCTGTTGATAAGCAAAAGCCCGTTGCTCGGTTACTTTTGGAGCACGTATACAGATGCATATACAGGGTGTTTCAACTAAGAATTTACACAAATTTTAAATATAGGTTTTTTGAGTTTGAAGAGCGCTTTTTTTTTTTCTGGTGCAGCATTGTCAGTGATCCAGTACATCAGAATACATCTAAGACGTGCTAACTAGCAGGCTGGTTAACATATATCGAATAGTTAATTTTTTTACTACTACTGTTGGGCTCCTTAATTATTGAGAGGCGTGCATATATCCTACCGTAAATAATATCTACATCAGGTTTTAGAGTTTCGAAAACGCACTTACCCTCAACGCTGTGCCCCAACAAAAAAAAAAAAAGTCGCCTTTTTATGAACCCGTGAATTCGACCATTCAAGGTATAGACAAAGCTGCTCTCCCATGCCAGTATTGCTAAGACGGCAGTGGCGTGGCAGAAAGAAGAGCCATCGGTTGCTCTGACTTGTCACTCCTTCTGTTGTGGTTGTTGTTGTTGTTGTTGTTGTTGTTGTTGTTGTTGTTGGGAAGAAAGAGAAGGAAAGTGCACAGGCCTGCCCACTGGCTCAAGCCGAGCCACAATCGCTACCACGTGCAGACAGTAGGAGAGTTGAAAGATGGGATAGAAAGACAGGATAGTAAAGACACGCTAAAGACAAGGACGATCCCGGAGGCAGTGCAATACCGGGCTAACCGGTGGCGGGAGTGAAGCATCCTTCAAACTCTCCGCCACATTTCCAAAAGTAAGTCCAATTGGACCCGTAACAGATACTCTACGGGTCCGGACAATCGACGACACTCCTTCTGCCGTCGATCATTGCTCCCCAGCTGTGGACCGTGCACTGAGGACCGGGGTATACCTATCCCCAAGGAGTAAACCTAAACTAACTTAGCTCAGCCTCTCGACCATAAATGCGCGCATTCCAGCGCGCCCTAAGCGTGGCCCTGATTTATTATCCCGTCCATTTTTCACGCGCGCACAACACTCGGGACCCTGCGGTCACTTCCTGGACAGTGGTGCTTTGCGAGCTCGCGTAAAGACGCCGCAAGGTGGCGTTGCAGGCGGTGGCGCACTGCGTGGCTCGTACGGCGCATACCAATTGGGTTTGGCTGGCATTAACCCCATCCTAATTGTGGTTGTGCCGAAAGAACAACGTATAACATGGCGACGAGGAGCGTGTGTGAGGGAGGGAGAGAAGACTCGGCCTGCTAGAGGGGCGCGCCTCACGCCTCAGCGGACCCGCTGGGCGCATACATGCATATGAGCGGAACGGACGTGCATACGGAGTCGAGCAAAGCGCGCACTCCTCGCGCGGTTTGTTGCGTTCTTCGATGCCTACTAGCTTCTTTTCCCGTCACTCCCAACTTTCTGCGCTCGCGTGGTTTCCGTTCGAGATGCGGCGAATACTGCCGGCTTCTTCTTATGCTTGTCGCTTAGCGATTTCCTGTTGCCTCCGAGATGAGGAAGCGTGGTGATCGGAAACCAGTTCCGACGTTCCTATCATTTATGTCCTTTGCGAATTTCTTTTTTTTTTTTTGCCGTACTCCTCCAGCGGTCGGTCCGGTTTTGTAAACTCGTAGAGCGCTCCCTCCACGCTTGGAGCCTGCAGTGCACTGCGTCTATATAATCGTTTCGCGGGCGCGCGGTTCAAGGAACCTCGCGGGCTTGGTATATCGAGTCTCGCGCCTTTTGTCTGCGGGTAGCGCGTGCGTTCTCTCGTGCACTACTGGCGCGCTAGTGTGCTTCGCGTACTATCTCCGAGGCCGCCAATCGAAGCGTTTAACGAGTAGCAATAATTCAACCGGTGCCGGAACCACCCACGGCGGGCGAACGACCTGCGTCCGGCGGGACTTGGCCGTAATGAAGTCGTTTAGTTAGCCGTGTCTGGATGCCGCGTGCAGGTTACAAAAACGACAAACCATTATCAGTCATTGCTCGCGGAGTCCGAGGAAGCAGCGCCGTTTAGGGCTGAGCGGACTACAGATTACATGTGATTAAGAGCCGCATGTGTCTCGGCGACATATGCGAGTTGGCTATATTCTATAGCTGGAATTAAGAGCAAGAAGTTGATTTGAGCAGGACGTGCAATGATGCGGAACCGATAACCGGCGGTCCATGCGTGTGAATCAGGAGGTTGTTCGCAATATGAGAGTGGCTGAAGCTGAACATCGTGGGTAATAAAGATCCCCGAAGAGAGGTCGTTACCCGGTTGCGTCGGAAACAATATGAAGGTAATTAATTTAGGCTTAACCCGGCTCGAGTGAGGCGCTTTACCGAAGTTTATCTTGAAGAAAGTCCAAACAAAAGTACCGCGTCTTTGCCAACCATGGAGGCTGCATGGTTTGCTTCTCACTCGTGCAGTGGCACCATTGCGGCTTCCCTGAATACCAAGAGGTCTAGAAAGATTAGGATTATGGTTCTCCTTACATTACAAAGATTTACAGCTCGGGGGTTTGCATAAGTGCTCAACGATAAGACTGGGAAGGAAACCATACAGCCTGGTTACTTTACTTTTGGAAAAGACGCTATGCATGAGCGTATCTGGCCACTTGCGCTGCTTTCATGATAGATTAAGAGGTAGTCATACCGAGAAAGGTTTGGTGCCCTTGGTCAGCTGATGCGAAACCGGTTGCCTTTGTATCGATTATGGCTGCATATGGTTCAGCTGACGATGGTGACTTTAAGAATTTAGTCGCAGTCTTATGGAGTCGTCGAAACGAAATGGAAAGCATACGCGAGGGACCAACATGCTGGCTTGAGCAAACCGGGGCGCAAAACGAAAACGCCATTTTTTCGCAGACGTTACGAAACATGGACCTTCAATTTCTGTGCCCTGGTTTGGATGGAACGCGTTTTTAAAACCTACTTGTCTTGTTTCCATACCAAGTCTTTTTGGTGTAGCGTCTAATGTAGAGATCTTCGTTTTCTGGAAAAACCTGGTTTCACTTGATTCTTGCACCCCGAGCAGATTTCTTAGAAATCGGGTTTACCCAAAATCACTGGCCGAAAATGCATATAGTGCAACTATAGTGCTTATCATTGCTCAAAACTGATGCCCCGCACGGAAACGAGAGGGTGTCTTGTAGTTGTTCTGGGACGGCTGTCTTAGTTAACTCCTGAATACTTTAAACAGCTTTGAACGCTTGGTTTGATCTGTGGATAAGTAAGACAAGTATTCTTTGGAAGCGTGAGTTAAGGACACAGATACCTACCGGAACGTTTCGTTGTCATCGTTATGTCGAGCGCTACCTACTCTAATGATGCTCCGCTTTAAGGAGGTCGAGCGTTTGAGATCCATGGCCGCTGTGCTGTTAAATGTTTTCCCAGTGTACACAAATCAGGTCTAGCACAGACGCAGGCGTGAAAGTGCCGCAAAGATAAATAGTAATGTACGCGATGAATAATTGTAATAAATGTGAAAAAGTGCTGTGTGAGCAGTTTCTTGGTACAAGATGTCATCGATGCCATACTGGCTGCTGATAAAACTCATGAGCAAAGAAGTGAACATTTCATGTCTCGCACCAAAACATCCGCTAATTATAGCAAAATATTTTTACTCTAAAAAAATTAGCCCGAAAAAGAAAAACTATGAACTGTCAAAGTTTTTGTTGAATAGCCCGATTTCCAGTCGAATTTGAGCACAGATAATGCCCAGTTTTTGCCCCCGCAATTTGGATAAAAATAAAAACCGCAAACGAAGGACACTAACTGTTGCAATCGATGCATACGACATACCATGTATACCAAGTATTCCAAGTGCTGTACCAATACTGTATACATAAAAATAGGAATTAGTTTCATCTTTTTCGTCTGCGGTGATGCTCGCTTATGTGCCTGCTGTTACAGGCTGTGTGTCGCGTTATTGAGTGATAAAGTTGGACTAAAGGACAGCTTGTAAGACGGCGCCTTGTACGTTTTTTTTTTTCGATGCACCAACTCGTAAAACTAATGGACGCCTACTTGATTAATCATCAAACGCACTGGCGTTGGCAACCGTGGTCAGAAGACCACTGTCCATGATCCGGCGTATTACCGTTGATCGCTCGTTTCAAAGGGATAGCAAACAAAATCATCAGCAATGGCTTGAGTGTGGGCCGCAGCCAGACATATAGCGTACATGGTGTTACTAAGGGGATTCAAAACATAGGCAGAGCAGTGCTTCAGCTAAAAAAAAAAAAATAATTACGGAATTGACACAGGATAAACAAATTATTCTTGAACTGTGAGCTGGTCAGAAGTCTGTCCACGTTCGCCCTTAAGGATAAATTAATTAAGGATAAATAATAAATTAATTAAGGATAAATAATACTAATTGGTTTTTGGGGAAAGGAAATGGCGCAGTATCTGTCCCATATATCGTTGGACACCTGAACCGCGCCGTAAGGGAAGGGATAAAGGAGGGAGTGAAAGAAGAAAGGAAGAGAGAGGTGCCGTAGTGGAGGGCTCCGGAATAATTTCGACCATCTGGGGATCTTTAACGTGCACTGACATCGCACAGCACACGGGCGCCTTAGCGTTACACACGCAGAGTTGCGTTTAACTGTTGCGTTTATGTGCCGTGCCGTCTATAGTGACCCTCGTGCACTCGGTCCCTGACACACTCTGCGAAGGCACGAGCAAAAGACGTTCCAATTTTTATTTTAGCGCGAGAAGAAAAGTTACGGACGGGAAGCTCATCCACGTCCTTGTGTTGGCGCAGGCTTAGATGGGTCTGTCTTGCGCGATCATCGCGCCATAAAGTGAAAAGCGAAATATTGTTTGAAAGAAAGTATTCAGGCTGTTTGGGAAATGCAGATTAATGGCCTTTCATTTTACAAATACGCACGCCACTTACGACAGTCGTCGTCATTTTCATCTTCCGTGTTGTTACAGAGCCCAATCCGTGTTCTCAATAAATGAGCTGAACTGTCCATTGCACCGTCATCAAAAATTGTGACCGTTGTGCCAGACACTTCCGCCTCTGAGCACGTAAACGGTTTACGCTAGAAAGCCCCGCACAAAAAGAAAGTTAGTTATGGCCAAAGTAGACATCAGCTTGAGACCAACGACTCCACAGTGGGTAATTTTATAGCCCAGCGTTGACGCATTTTGTGGCTGTGACAGCGAAATTGAGTAATGGCATAAAGTGGCTCGTTTATCACTTGATACTGATACACGAACTCGTAATTGTGAGCACTTTGATCAGCTGTTCCCTCCCGTCTTTTTCACCGTATGAGATGATATGAGATATGATACGAGATCGAAGCATTAAGCGATGAATTACACAGTACCCGTTCTACTCGCACTCTTCCACTGTTGCACAGCGTGAGCAGCCCTTGTCAGCGCAGGTTTGTGTTACAAGTGCATTCATTGCATGCATACCGCACGCGACGTTGTCATTTTTCTCGCTTCACTGCTTCGACAGTTGCGTATACGTAACGGCGTGAGCAAATACGGGAGCCATTCCGCACCGGCGACATTTGCGAGCCGGGTCACGTGGTCACGGGGCTACCCCCTCCCTCCCCTCTTTTGTCCCTTTTGCCGGCGTGCTCCGTCGGTGTGCCTGTACCAGTGCTGTGCTCGCATGTTCTAAGGCATGTATTCAGTCTTTCTCTCGCTCTAAAACCGTGCAGTGTTGTGGAAGCCAGGTTTGACGCTAGCCAGTCAGTAGCCGAACTGATCGCACTGTTCGAACGAGGAACTAGATTGAATCTGCCGGCGCCAATGATGGTATCTTTAAAACGCCTATCAAACACTAGCTGATCTCGCTTACATGCGAACAGCTTGCCTAATTCGGACCCCGGACTGGCTGGCTCAGGCTGCTTTGGATCCCACAGCACTGCACGGTTTTAGTGAGGCGAAGTCCTGTTGCGTGCCCCGCGCCGAGACTCGGTGATCGTTGCAGCAAGGGCGGATCCCCCGCGGGCGAACTCACAGCAGCGGCGCTGTGGGCAGCGCGCCGCATCGTCGAGTCCAACCCGGGGGGCTGATCCGCGGGCCAAGCGCGGGGCTTCGCGGGGGGTGAGGCAGCCGGGGCCCGTTGCTGGGGCAACCTTGGCGTGCCCTTCAGAAGCCAGCCGCCGCCGCCGCCGCCACATCCTGACATCTCCGCTCGAGCAGTGTGACCTCGAAAGGGATGACGCCGGCTGATCACGCCCTCTCTTTCTTCGGCGCCATTGCGCACTATGTGCTGTCTCCCGCGAGGCCCCATGGTGGTGGTGGTGGTGGTGGAGGAGGAGGAGGAGGAGGAGGAGGAGGAGGGGGAGGGGGAGGAGGAGGGAAGAGCGGCGCCGAGCTAACTGCCGTTGGCGACGCTTCCTTCTCGCCATCGCTCTGAGATCTCTAGAGCGCGTTAGTTTGGTTGCCTCCGGCGTCGGGAGCCGGAGTCCTGCGACGACCACCGACCGAGTCTGCGGGCTTTATTTATCTATTGACTCGACTGAAAGGCTCTATCACCTGCACGTGTATGCAGGGCGTTTCATTTTATTCGGCGGAGGTGAATTAGAGCAGATTAATTAGGAAGTTTTTAGGACAAGTTAGGCAATCAGCGACGTTCTAAAACACCTAGACCGATGTATCCCACTGGCCGCGCAACCTCGCTTCGAAACAAGGGCCGTTTAGCTGCAATAGCATTTTATATAAAAAAGGGCAATGAAATACTCTGTTAAAACGCGTCTGTTCATATTGTTCATATTTTTTTTAGCAGCTCACTTTTTTTTTTGCGCGAAATGGAAATATTGTCACAAAACGAAAGGACGAGACACCGTTCAGAAGTAGCGTTCTCGCTCCTATAGAGCGCGTGAAACATCAACTTATTTGACCTTAGGCGCCGCCTGAGGACACTGGGGGTCAATGTGGTCGTTTTTGTTCGCTTTCCTGGAGCGAGGACAGGCAACGATTGTCGCGCGAGTGGTGTGTGGGGTTTTGAGCGAAGCTGGCTAACAAACTATTCGACCTATTTCGGCGGCATACAATCGCAGATACTTCGAAAACCGTCACGCCTCGGCCTTACGCTCCTTTCATTCACGAATTTCTCCTAGTTGTTCGCTGCGGAAAGCGAAAGACCCAATATTTAACGTACGCAAACCTCCTTGACATGTGCCAAAATAGTTCACGAACTTACATATCCTTACATCATCTGTGTCAGTGCCAGTGTTAATACCACTGCCGAGTGTTTCAGCGAACTCTTTCAAAAATTCCTGAACCTGCAGGGAGTTCGAAATATAAAAAAATTTAGGGGCTGCCAATTGCATTGGTGCGAAGGAAAAACTATAGCATTTTTCTTTCACTCGCCTATCTATTCCAATTCTGATTCTGTTCCGCCTCTGATTCGATTCCAACTCTTATTCCATTGTCTTGCACTCAACACACCACCATCATCACCATCAGCCTGACTACGCCCACTGCAGGGCAGAGGCCTCTCCCATATCTCTCCAATTAGCCGTGTTCTGTGCTTGACGCGGCCAACGTATCCCTGCCAACTTAATATCATCCGCCCACTTAACTTTCTGCCGCCCCCTGCTGCGCTTGCCTTCTGTTGAAAAAAAAATATATATATCACAGTTCTGTCCGCCGCCTTGGTCAGTTGCTCCGCAGCCGCTGGGGAATGAGGGCCGATGGTTAATTGATTTAGTCACAAAGAGCTTGTGGCCTACACATAGGTGGCAAAATTTTGTCTGGTGAGTATTTGGCGACCGTGGTCTAGCACTTGGCCACAACCTGTTATATCCATTCCAGTTATGATTTTACTGTTCCATTTCAACTCGTAATCTTTTCTTCTATTCAGTTTTGTTGAGGCATTCTTTGTCCGGCGCCTCCCTCTCCCCTACAATAGGAGAGGGGGAGGGGACGGTTGGCAGGTGACAGGTGAAGAGTGGGAAATCGCACCTACCACCGTTGGCAGGTCGAGGTTCCACGCAGACGCCGACGGCGGATGGTTTTCGCCTTTGTGGCCCTCCTAATTTAACAAAAATCTTTTCAGGCACACACTCTCAGCCGCGGCGGCCGTAAATTACTGTGAAAAAAATTTTATTGCATAAATAATTAACTCAGTTTGGAGGTGGAAACCATGGACGCGGCGATTAAACCACATCGAGAAGATGTCTCGTCGGAAGCTAAATTCGCCGATTGGCTTGAAGGAAGTGCCGTCACCAGGCCAGATCATCCCATTGGCTAAAAAGTTGTGGCTTCACAAGATGGTAGTGATGTCACTTCCAGTACCACGTCATGCACATTCCTTTGCTTTGCCGCTAGGCGCATTGAAAAAGGATATCGTCGTCAACTGCGTGATCGTTATTAACGCGTTAGCGCTAAGGCTGCCGCTTAGCGGAGAATCTGGCGGTGCCGGGCGCGTGTGAGCAAATCCGGATTGTTCGAAAAGGTAGTGACGTGGAGCGATGGTTTTGGAAAGTGGTTGAAACATCACATAATTTGTGTGTATAAGATTGCAACATGACTCAAATGCCATTATGTCGTGAGAATGTTAAGTAATTGCACTGAAAAGAAAGTTGGGGTGAGATGGGAATCGAACCCGTGCCCCTTGAATCCCGCAGTCAGACGCGCTACCCATAGGCCACTGATTCACTTTTTTTTTCTTTATTGCATGGAAATAGTGACGAAAAGAACAGTCTAAGCACGCTTACGCCACAAAACACCAGGCCACCTTACCCCTGCGTGACCCCTGCTTCCAAAACATCAAAAGTCTGGGAGGCACACACGTGCATCCAGACAGGGGAGCCAGCTAGGCGGCTCTTGCAGGGCAGCATATACTCCCCGCACCAAAGCGCATTGCTCACGAAACAAAGACTTCGACGACGACCGTGGTGATTCGGCGTGGCGGTTCACCATGCGGCTTTTCCAGAGACTAAACGTTGCTGGGACTATTTAGGCCACTGATTCACGTTCGTTTGGTGTGGTTAAAGAGAGGCCCAGTGTGCCGTGTCCGACAGTGTCCGTGTCGGCTAAGTGATATGCAAAGAGGACCACAAGTCGCTGAAGGGAGCTATTCACACTGTCTTGTCATACCCTTATGGCGGGGCTTAAGTGTCCCCAGAATCTTAAAACCGGCGAGGTGTTCGTTGAAACATCCGGCATGTCCGGCATTGACTTTTCTCAGTGCCTCATTCTGAAAACGCTGGCACCTTGTGTCAGTACCGACACCTCCGTCATTTTAGACGGCACTAAAGACCGTTGATACTTGCTGAAGGTGAGCACGTCTTGAGTTACGGCCGTCATTTGTCCACTTCCAGGCGGCTCCGGTGCGCGGCGCGTGTCGGCGTTTGCGGCGGCGGCGCCCGGCCCTGGTTCGAGGAGTCTTCCGGCGGGCAAGCCCGGTGGCGGCGGTAGCCGGGCGGAAGACCGGCTGCGCAGGACCAACGCGAGACCCCGGCTGGCCTCGCCGACCGCCGAGCGCCACCTCGCCTCCCTCCTGCAGCAGCTGCGCCGCGAACGGTGAGGGTGCGCGCGTCAACTCCTCCCGGCCGAAGGGAGCATCCGCTGGGGAAATAGGGAGGATGCAGTCAAGTCGGGCATGGGGACGAAAAGGTTGCAAGCAAGCCGCCCGAACGTTGTCGGGTGCAGTCGGCTAAGTGAACCTTTCGCCGCACTGCTACTGCGTATTTGCTTTGCCACCTTTACAAACCTTCGGGCCCTTGGACGTCTCTGGGGACCCTGAGGCATCCACCTGAACGCTTCGTGGTATGTGCCGCGCCATCCATCGTGGGCGAAATCGAAGGCAGTGCCGGCCCGGTACCTACACTCGGAACACGAATGAGCGTATATGGGAGTCGAAGAGGGAGTAGACTCTTCCCTAGCGCATTCCCTTTTAGGGGCGGGGTATAGAATAGAATAAGTATGTGCTGCCCATGTTCCGGAACTGATCTCGATCGCCAAATAAAGGGAATGGTTAATCTTGGCTACGGAGACATTTTTTCCCATCGCAGAGCACAGTAACTTGATCCAGTTAGCTGAGGGAGGAGGGTTTTAAAAGCGGCACTGGAGGCATAGAGGAGCTTGAAACCTCGGTTAAAATATTCAGGACTGCTGGAACTTCGGTATGTTTTCAAGAGAGAGTTTGTTTCCGTTGCCAACCGTATTTTGTATTTTTAGTGACGAAAATGCACCCCAGGGCTTGAGTAGCATACCTTGCTCCGCAAAAGGTGTGTGCTAGACGACATCATACTGTCTTTTTACTCCTTTCTTGTTTAGAGTATAGGCCGCTGCAGCCAACGAAGCTTTGGACAAACAGTGCGGTGCAATAGCTTTTCGCAGCTCATTCTTCATCCTGTAGGCGGGTGACGAGAATGCCTTACGCGCCGAGAGTAGCAATGCGTCGTCTGGGGGAATTCGCTGCTGTTCGCCACTGCACTCCCGAGCACCATCTCCCGTGCTTTCCTGTAGAGAATCAATCATTTTATTCATCGGCAATACGGAGCACGTCGCCAAAGTTTGGTCCGAGGTGCATCAAAGCACCTTTGGAACGTGTGGCAGGCGAAACGCTTCGACCGTGATGGAAATTTCTAATGCTCTGGAACCACGGGAATGGCGAGGGGAAGTGGCGGACTATAAACGCGAATTACCCTATAAGGGAGTAAAAAAGAGGAGTAAATGGTCCTCTAGCGCATTCCATAATAGGGGCAGGGTATGCTACCCAAGCACTGGGGTAGATTTCAATTACTAGAAATACGGAATACTTATAGTCGGCAACGGAAGCAGATTTCCTCTTCAGAACATGCCAAGTTAGCGCAGTTAGCAATATTTTAAGAGGGATTTCAATTACCTATAATTGCAAACCTCAAGATCTCCACTGCTGCATGCGTTTAAAATTCTCCTTTCTCGCTAGCTGAATGAAGTTACTGTGCTTTGAGGTCGGAATATGCCTCCGTTGCCAACAGTAAGCGTTTCGTATATGTACTTTCGAAATTGAAATTCGAGACTTGGGCATCATATACTCCCCCTAGCAGGGAGTGCGCAAGAGGGCTGTTAACTGCCGTTATACTCCCTATAATGTAACTTATGTTTACAGTGCGGGTCGTCTGTTGAATTTGCGCTGACAGTGTGCGCGACTTGTGTCGGTTATTGTGAGTATGCTACGTAAATTGCCCTGAGCACTGAGATCAGAAATCCAAGGCAGATAAATTCATATGAAGAGAACTAAAGCAATGTACAACTGCCTGTGAAGTGAACAGTTCACGATAGGCAGCCAGGTACTGAAGGTGGCGAAGGAATATGTCTAGGGCAACTTGCGATCGCAGATCCGGACCATAAACGTGAAATAGCTGTGCTAATAAGAATAGGGTAAAGTGCATTTGGCTATCAGCTCATGAATACCGGGCTATAGCCATATCCCTCAAAAGGAAAGTATACATAATAGTTTTTATCTTGCCAGCAAGGAAAATTATTGAAATTAAAAGGCGGACTTAGCAACGAGCTAAAGAGGGTGAAATGATAGAGCTAACCCCTATCATTTTACTCTGCTGAAGAGGAGAGTAGGTTAGAGAGCAAACGTGAGTTAATGATATCCTAGTCAAAATCAACAAGAAAGGGACATGCGCAGGACTGTAATGCGGGGAAGAGAGAACTGATTGCACCTTAGGGTAGCGGCGAGGGTCAGGTGGCCGGGTGAGGTCAGGAAGAAGCCTTTGGGGTTCAGTGGACGCTGCTGTGCTCCCGCTGCTGCGAATTTCCTGTGTTACGAATTTTCGCGCTTGTTCTACAGAATGAGCATGTATGGGACAGGAAAAAAAATATCGCCGTAACTAATGCGGAAGGCATCAGTAGAGGCGTTATCTGACTGTCTAACCTATAGAAGTTTACCGCGGAACCCATGGATACAAGTTGTTTATGCCCTGTGCCTCGGTAGTAGCGTATACACTATACATTGTCTTCTTGTGCCGACAAACAAAGCACACATGTTCAGCTTGTGTCGAAAGGCCCTTTTAAAGCGACTTGTTTGTATATACATACCTTCGTTTCCAACCCAACCCGCAGGATTGCCGATTTGGAAAGATAACGAGGAAACAAAAAAGATTTCGCTTTATTTACTGCGTGCTCCTCGGCTTTTATTTATCCAAGCTTGCACTTCTGTCCGTTTTCGTTCAATCCTCCTTCCCTCTGCGCTTGTTAAACGCTCGCTGTAATTAAGCGTTTCCTGCCGCGCGTTTATACGACGTCTGTGAGACGCTCTGTAAATTCTCTAAAGCGGCTCCGCTCGAGGCGCGTGCCTCACGGCGGCTGTCGGGCACATTTTTTCCCCCCCTCTATCTAGCTTTTTTCTTTTTAATTTCAGCTCCAAATATACCTTTTTCTTCGTTTCCTCCGCATGGCGAAACTGCGGTACATGTAGCCTGTAACGCCGGTCGTTAGGTGGTTAGTCTCCAGATTGACGCCTGATTATATACACGCCCGCCGACAGCGGCGCTTTGTGCAGGCACGCCGACGCCCACCATTTCAACGCGCAGTTTAAAAGAACCTGATTATTTTTTTTTCTAGCCACCACCGCGTTCCTCCGTTTCCTCCTTCCACTTGCTCAGAAGCTTTTATCTCCCGCTTCGTTTCTGACGACAAATGTCCCGTGACAAAACGCGCAGCAAACCTGCACAGGCGATAAGCGCGCCGAGACACTTTATTTTTTTTTTGTCAGAGCGAGCGTTCGCGCTGGTAGAGCGAGCGCCAACACGTCGCGAAGAGCGCGAACTGCGCGACGGAGTGTCGTTGAGACAGCGCTGAAGATAGCCGGGAGAACCGGCCCCATGTTGTCGCCTCGCGACGCATAGTCGAGAGAGCTTGAATCTTTGGAAACGCGTAGCGCGAAAAATGAAGAGGCGGAAAAATGAATTGGATTGTAAAGCTTTCACTTCCAACAACATGAGGTGCTTTATCTAGGCCCCTCGCCTAAACGACGGCCAGGAGGTCCTGGCGGCGTCTTCGGCCAGTTGGACGATCTTTGTCTGCGTCTCTGGATCGGGCTAAGTAGGAGAGCCTCCCATTGGTAAAGCGAAAAAAAAAAAGACGCCCGCGGCAACTGGCAGCTAAAATATAAAAAAGGTGATTAAAACGGGCATGCTTAAATAATTAAAATATTTCAGCGCAAAAGAAAGAAAACAACGCAGTAACTTTCCTGTCGTGAAAAAAAAACTGCACTGCCATGAAAATCCCGTCTGGCTATTTTTTGGAGTTCACTTATATAGTTTATGATTCGGATATGGTCATGTTACGTCGAAAAGACCACCTGAATTTCGCCTTAATTCTCCAGGGTGACGAACTGGACGTTACGGTATCTTCAACGCCACCTGTCTCACCATACCTTTAATTCATCCTTCGACTCAGTCCTCACGCACTCTTTTCGAACATTAATTCATTTAGTTAATCGAAGAGTCGAAACCCCGTTGGCTCTTGAAAAATGTGCCAAGGTTTCAGCTTGGTTAAACCGATTATAGCGC
The DNA here is from genome assembly GCF_052857255.1 of Amblyomma americanum. Classification (NCBI taxonomy): domain Eukaryota; kingdom Metazoa; phylum Arthropoda; class Arachnida; order Ixodida; family Ixodidae; genus Amblyomma; species Amblyomma americanum. The sequence continues at coordinate 36,808,452 of NC_135502.1, forward strand.
GAAAGCCCGGGCAGTATTAGTGGATGAAGAAGACAGCGTTCAATGCACTGCGCGAGAGTGGGGTGCAGTTGAACACGAGGCGGCGGGTTCGACTGGGGCGATAGCCTATAGGTGCTCTCGCGCAGTGGCCAGCGAAGCTGTTCTCACCGCCGCGGGTTGGACACCCAGTCGTGGATATTGATTTGATTTCTTTTTAAGAGCGTTAGCTCTTACTTATCACGTTTCTCGATTTCTTGGGGTCTGCTACCACTTCCCTTCGGCGTGAAATTTTCCCAAGTCCGAGGAATTCAAGATGGCGGCCCCCATAGTAATTCGATGTAGCAGCCCAATTGGTGATTGGTTGGTGACGTCATAGTATATTGGCGATTGATTGATTGATTGGTGACGTCACTGATATATCCAATTGATGATTTATTGGTAACGTCACTTATAAATCCAATATGTCGGCCAGTAATGAAAGCGAAAAGCAAAAATAAATAAAATAAACGTACAAATTCGTATTTTCATTGCTGTACCTCATTTTAATCTCATTCATATCAATTCTAGTAAACCAAACAGCTAACGCTCGTTACTTCAACGTCTCCCAGGTGGTGGTGGCAACTTTTTTAACCTAACGCGGCATCGTTAATGTTAGGCGACGGCACAAGATCCAAAGATGACAAGATTCTTGGCCGGTGTTGGTGAGCGTATGAGTGCCTTTGGACTATAATAATAATAATAATAATTGGTTTTGGGGGAAAGGAAATGGCGCAGTATCTGTCTCATACATCGTTGGACACCTGAACCGCGCCATCAAGGAAGGGATAAAGGAGGGAGTGAAAGAAGAAAGGAAGAAAGAGTAGCCGTAGTGGAGGGCTCCGGAATAATTTCGACCACCTGGGGATGTTTAACGTTCACCGACATCGCACAGCACACGGGCGCCTTAGCGTTTTTCCTCCATAAAAACGCAGCCACCGCGGTCGGGTCCGAACCCGGGAGCTCCGGATCAGTAGTCGAGCGCCCTAACCACTGAGCCACCGCGGCAGGTCGGACTTAAACTTCCCGATTCGTCGACGTCCACCGAGTCACAGCGCTATAGTAAGTGCCGCGCCCTCGTTATTGTCTGTCCGTTACGGATTCAACTCGTGCCTGCGGTGCCACCACCACTGTGGGACTAACATGACCCATGTTACTTTGTATTTCCGAAAGCATAGGCGTCGCGCCGCGCACCCCACGCGACGGTGCGGGAGCCTTCTTTCCGCAAGGACTCACCGGGCGCTGAGAACACGTGCCTCGGGAAGATGCTGTTCTCCGATATTGCGTGTGCGTGCGTGCGTGCGTGTGAGGACGCGGCGCTGCTTGTTCCACTTCAACGGGCGGCGTCGTTACGAACGCGACGCGGCGCGGGAACTTTGTCGCCTTGTTATACACGCGGTCGGACGACACCCCAACAGGCTCACCGCTATGGGAGAGGACGCGCGTGCTCCAGATCTCGCGGCACAGTACGAATTCGCCGCCGCGGCATGCGATGGTTCGTTAAACGATGCCGAATTCGCGTGGACGTCGTGCTGTTGGGAGAGCCAGATATATATGCCGTATATATAAAAGAAAAGAGCGCACGGTGTCGTCTCGTCTCCGCTGCGGCGGGGTTCAGCGTCCCGACGCGATTCTGATACCCGTAGAGAGAAAAGTTCCCATTGGTCTGTCGTGCATAGGGAAGAGCTGGCGGCCGTCGAACTGACTACGCTCTGTTGCTTTTTTTCCCCCTTCAAGTCCCCGTGATATTTCGGTGCCTGAATATCGAGCCGTCTTTCAAATTCGGTATTAGCGAAAGAAGATAGGGACAGTTTTATAGGCATAGTTATGGTATCGTTTCTCCTTTTGCACGATCTGGCTTTATTAAGGAAGTCTGGCTGGGGCCGTGTTCCTAATCAGACCCGCACGCCTCATTGCCTTCCTAATTACGATAGTGAGAAAGAAGAGTTCTTTCTTTGTTTTATTTGGGTCTGTCTATTTTCCTTAAAGGATGCATTCCGTCCTTGCTTTTCGGCCATGTGTGCTGCGAAAGATGGCATCATCGCGTATACAAACCAAAGACACTTTTCGAAAGTGCGTCACAAGGTCGGAATACAAGTCTCCTAGTCTGGCGTTCGTATTTATTTACCCAGTCACTGTAAATTTTAAACTGCATTTTCAAGGGGAAGGGCGAACTATAGCCTAATCATTCAAGAAGAAATACAGAAATCATACGGTCACAGAATAATAAAAGGCAATCGAGATCACGGTAATTGGGTTAGGTATTGTGGCAAAATACAGCAGTAATAAAACGAAAGTCACATAGTAAGGAGCCATTGCAGTTTATTAATGATGCTGTCATTAGTGTCGCGATGCGCTGATCTATCAGGAGTTGAATGCCCAGCATCCGTCAGACGGAAAGGCTTGGTATAAATTGGAGAAAGAAATGGACAATTTTGTTGTTGGGCTTTGCGTCCGTTTGAAAATCGGTCACAGCTATTTAAAGCAAAGAACACGTCGTGCACGTTAAAAAAAAGTGATAGGGTTTTAACGTACTTAAACCGAGTAGACGAGTGAAAGCGTCCGTTTAGCCTGATTGGCCCATCGTTTTGCTTTGGTGGGTCGTCGGCGTCTGGCGAGGATATTGGAGTCGGGTTAAGCTCTGATCGAGGTTAAGCTGATCTGTTCTGTTCGCGCCGCAGATGGAAGTTGATGAAGATTACGATGTGCAATGCACAGAGGGAGAGTGTGTTGCAGTTTAACACGAGGCGTGATCGACTGCGGTGATAACTTAGTGCTCTCGTGCAGTGGCCAGCGAAGCTGATCTGTTCGCGCCGCCGCGGGTTCGAATGCCAGTCGCGGCAATATTTATTCATTCAAGGTCAAGGTCAAAGCTTCAGCGAAGACTCGACTTTTGCAGCTTTGGCCATGAAGTAGAGCTTTCGCTCTAAAATAAATCGAGTGAGGTTGGAAACGGCCGACGACCATTATATATAGCAGTGGAGCCTTTTGGTGATTGCCCTCGCCAAATGGCTTCTCTGTGGAAGAAAGAAAGCTGCGCTAAGTCATGCGCATGCGCATCCCAATGTCGCCGCACTCTAAGTGCATAGTTGCGGAGTTCGGCTGCTGAGCGTGACGTCACGGCTTAGATCCCGTGGCAGCGGCATCCACATTTTGATAGAGGCTAAATGGGTCGCATACCGAGATTTCGGTGCACGTCGAAGGAGATCCTCGTGTGCAAAGAATTAATCCGCAGCATTGGTTTGTTACGTTAAAATCAATTGATTACTAACCATAACCATGGTTAAAAGACTGGCGGCGTTGCTTCTGAGGAAAGGAAAGACACAGTAACTGTTTCATTCAGGGTGGAGACTCTAACCTCGCCATGAGAGAAGGATGAAGGAGGGAGAGAGAGAAATAGGCGCGGTAGTGGAGAAGGGGTCCCGAATAATTGTCAGTCAGTTGGGTTTTTTCAGCGCACTTGCTGGCGTCCTCGAGATTCGATCTCGCTTCCTCGCTCAGCGGTCGAAGGTCTTAACCACTGAACCACCAACGCGGATCACAGCCTTGCAGAGCTCGACGGTTATGCGCTTCGACAGAGGGAATGTGACAGCCTTTGGAATTCTTCTCCATTCAGTAAGAACGGGCGCACCTTTTGCGACGCAGCTTATGCAAGTGGAGGCTGGGGGTGAGGTTGTTATTTTTCTCCGCCTTCGCATTGCACCCGCGTTGCACGAGGTGCGGATCCGCATAAGAAGGCCGTCACGCGCGCGCGCACTGCCATCGACGTTATACATGCATGCAAGAGGAACAGTGTCGCCAGAGCGCGGCGCGGCTTCGGTGTTTACGCTGTCTACGTCGCATCCGAGTCGTCGGCCCGTCGCCGCATATCCGGACAGCTCACGGGGCGGGCATGCGCTGTTATCTATATGCGCTCTCTCGAGCGCCCTTTCGCTACTTTTTTCCCACGGTGCGACGACACTTTATACATTGGTGGCTCATAGCTGCGGCCACTGCCCGTCACGTTTTCCCTGCATGCTGTCGCCTTGGGCCCCCATACTTGAACGCCGTTATGATTGGCGGGCAACCACTGAGGCGCCGAGCTTACGAAAGAGCACTGTTGTGAGTGCGGCCACTGAAGCAGTATGCGAAGCTGAATAAAGTCATTACCTCTTTAGGCGCCATTAACGCGATAGCATAAGAAGCCCCATCGGGTTGGGAGAGCGACGTCCATACTCTCCATTGGCCGGAGGGAGTGATGCCACCCACCAGACAGGAAGGGACGTCACTGTCGGTGAAGGCGTCATCTAATACTATTGCATTGCCAAGACATAACGTAATAAGGTGTTCCAGTGAATTTTTCAGTGGGGGAAAATTTGAACTTTTGAGATTTTTGTAAGGAGCCTGCAAATATTGCCAATAATAAATGCCCACCCTCCCAGATAATCGGTTATGCAGTTTTTTTCGAGTCCTCGGGTGCCCACTTCGTGACTGAGCAATTTCAGGATCTAGATTATATTTGTTATGACTTGGTGTCGTTAGATAAAAAAAAAAGGCTCGTTTTAGGCTTTTTAAAGTGCTAATGCTTACAGAACAAGCAAATGAAAGCGCGCACTTACCGAAAACATGCCATATAACTAGCGAAAAACGCCATCTTACAAGCGATTCCCTGCGGTCAGTTTTTATGCCCATGGACTCAGATAATTTTGCGCAATGTTCTACAGATTTCGGCACATTTTTATTTTATATGCATTTGTTCACATTGCGCCTGTAGCATATGAGGATTTAGTAGTGTTCCGGTCGCATCCACAAATGTGGACGTGTATACGACTAAGCGCGTTTTCAGTTAACCGAGGTAATCACCGAAATAACTTTTGAAACTTCCTCGTCACATGCATGGTCGCCTTCAGCTCTGCGCAGTTGCTTTATGTACAGTGTACGAGATGAGTGACAGGTTTACCGCATTCCGAAACAGCCTCCCCTGAAAAGCTCCGCCGATCGAATCAACCAGCCAATCTAACTTGCTAAAATGAGAGCACTTTACGTGAGGCGACGTCCGAAGGCGGTTTGTGCGTTGACTTCATCCTTGGATTGATGTCACTTATTTATTACCAGTTTATTTATTTCTTTTTTTTAATCGCTACGCTCCTGTTACATGCATGCGACAACGCGTCTATATATGTTCGAGTAAATGTAGCCCATGGCACATACGCGACGGTGCGTAGGTTCGGGTCCTAGCCCTGGTGAGTTTCTCTTTTACTTTCTTGCCTGATTAGATAGCTCAACTCATTTTCAGGGAGAGAACGGCGTAATTTCTGCCCATTTATCATCATGCCCCAAAATAGCCCCGACGTGAAGTGCTGCACGAGGCCCGCGTGCTCCGATTACTTTTCTTTTTCGCAGCCGCTTTGACTGGGGTGGTGATGACGTGGACGACATCCACAGAGTGGGTCTTTCGAGGTCATCGCCATCTGAACGGAGACGCATGCAGTGTTTAGGGAGATGCGGAAGATTAATGGGGGCTGTCGGTGACTGATGCTGCGTGTTTATTTGATGGTTGCGTGTAACCGCCTGCGTGGATCGTCGGGGACGGTGTACTAAATAATAACGTCGAGCGCCGTGCTCGCCGTGCCTGGAGACCCCTGCGTGACCTAATTGTTTGAGTAATGTATTATAATTTCGTGATGACAGGGGCCTGGCGTCTGAACACACATGCAGGCCTCGTGTGTCCAGAACTGCGGCACTCGAGCTAAAGAACAACGTCGTTGAAAAGTCAGCGCGAAGACTATAGAAGAGGGACTGAAGAAAGAAAGGACAGGGGAGACATTCAATCAGCGCTAGTGAATGCTGTTGTTGTTCCTTATCAGTCTTCTCTTTCTTCAGTCCGTCTTATAGCTTTCGCGCTGACTTCTTCACAACGTGCAACACCAACTAGCCATATGCAGAATGCATGCTCCCCTGAACAATGGCGTGTGTGCGTCGATGGAGTTGGTTGAATTTTGCATAGCGCAACTGCCATCCACACATTCCTTCTTTTTACACGCATGTTTCATTACGTTGCCATCCCCTCGGTTCACAAAAGCACTAGTTTTTTTTTTTTTTTGCTTAAGTCACTCAAGGAGCTTGCACTTGATAATTTTCTTCGAGTTTCACGGTTAATATTTTGTTGCTGTACTGTGATCGCGGTGGCATCAATTCCAGTTTTGTTGGACATCACTTTTAATTGTGAGGTAACGGTGGAATATTGTAAGATACTGTTATGAACATGTTGATGGGAATGATCTAACCTTCCGGTGCGTAGCGAAATCTTCCTTTTAAAGTGTGTCCAGCGCTCGCACCGAGGAAGTTAAGACTGCCATGCATGGAAACCGATAGGGTGCGTTCTTTACAATAAATACCAGAAAGCTGCTAGCGTCCCGAGGTGGCAATGTTCGGATTAATTGATTATTACGGTGCAATCTTACGGTTTGCGTAGAAGTTGGGTTCATAACCAACTTCCCGTTGGGGAAAAAAAAATGCGGTCGTCCAGAATTTCTGGGCATGCGTGGTTCGCATGTTCTATGTTTCTGTGAGCTTCCTGACCAGTCAGTATACGTGGCGCTGTGATCGCATGCACTGTCAACCAATCGCTCCTCCCAATGCACAGTAGTACGTTTTATCGTAAGTGGCTGCACTATAACTTGAGACACCCGTTCTTCGAGCTCTGCTGACGCTGCCCCGAATATGGGCGCGGCTCTGCTCGTGCAAGTTGGTGCGCGTGGTCGTTATTTATAGTTGCCACCGCACACTGCTTTTCAGGCTTATGCATATGGTACACAGCCGCGCTGTCTCCGGAAGCCGAAGAAGCCATACAGCGCCGGCACCCATAGACGGTCGAGGCTCGTTTACGCTTGCTGCTGCGGCGCGCGCTCTCCATTTAATTTTCCCGGAGCGTGCGGACACATAGTTATGCGCCTGCGGCGCTAGGCGGCGCCACAGGCGATATACACTACATGAGCTGTCCCGAGCTTAGTATAGCCACTCCCGCCAGGATGAATCACGTATATATAGGGTGTGCGTTGTATGGAGCGATGAATAATCGTGCTCGCTCGCCTTGCCGGCTCGTTTCTTCTTCTGCTGCTGCTGATTTGTCTTGGCCAGGCCCTGCTATACTGTGGCGGAGCGAATTGTTTATCCGCGGACGGCCCCGTTTTCGAGAGAGCGGAGAGTCCGTTTACATCGCCGGGTGTTCTCAGTGTGCCTGGTCTCCCGCCTGCTGTTCCGGAAGTTATTGATGATGAAATGTCGTCTCGTGAGCACTGGTTTGGTCGCGAGTAACTCTTTGATGTACCATACAGCAGGGTACTTTTCCTACGTACATCCGTGAGCAAGAGCCACCCCGACCGCTGGGCACTTACGTTTCGAACTGCATTTGCGCCCGGAAGTGACACAGCTGCTACGAGTCCTTGTTGCTTAGGGTGTAATTTGGGAACTAAATCGAGCAACGAACGGTTGTGAACATCAACGGACTTTATACATAGTGCGTGGACAGTTAGAAACCGGAGAAGGCGGTCTCAGCTTTACGTTCAGCACAGACGAGATTAGTGGGTTGAAGCATTTTATTGCGAAAACACTACTTAACGTGGTCCCAACTAAGAATCTTGTGTGAAGCTCGGAATAACTCGGGTAAGCTCGGGCAAGGTCGCAGGTGTGTCGCGCCAGCTGTAGTCAATGGGAGGAAGCTCGGGTAAGTTCGGAGGAGCGTCGCGCCAGCTGTAGCCAATGGGAGGAAGCTCGGGTAAGTTCGGAGGAGCGTCGCGCCAGCTGTAGCCAATGGGAGGAAGCTCGGGTAAGTTCGGAGGAGCGTCGCGCCAGCTGTAGCCAATGGGAGGCAGCTCGGGTAAGTTCGGAGGAGCGTCGCGCCAGTTGTATCCAATGGGAGGAAGCTCGGGTAAGTTCGGAGGAGCGTCGCGCCAGCTGTAGCCAATGGGAGGAAGCTCGGGTAAGTTCGGAGGAGCGTCGCGCCAGCTGTAGCCAATGGGAGGAAGCTCGGGTAAGTTCGGAGGAGCGTCGCGCCAGCTGTAGCCAATGGGAGGAAGCTCGGGTAAGTTCGGAGGAGCGTCGCGCCAGCTGTAGCCAATGGGAGGAAGCTCGGGTAAGTTCGGAGGAGCGTCGCGCCAGCTGTAGCCAATGGGAGGAAGCTCGGGCAAGGTCGGAGGAGCGTCGCGCCATCCGTAGCCAATGGGAAGGGGACCTTGGCCAAACCTAGCATAGCTTATTACAACAGTGCGTCACATTTATACAATCATCGTAATCACATTGTAACATATGACAAACGATCATCACATAACACTTGCGCGCAGGCGTGTACGGGACATCATGCAATCTAGATATGAATACTCTTTATCAGACAGGTTTACCGAGGTTTTGCTGACACACGAGCCGGATTCCCTCTTGATACAGTAGGCCTCGTACACTTCTCTGCATAGTTTAGACCCGAACTTGTTGAGGATAGTGGTATCGCGGAACCGAGGCGTGCAACCACGGCAGCGGCGACAATTGTCGGCCACATGCCCTCCCCCCAGCTATTTTAAGCCACCAATCAGCTCATTCCAAGCTTGTTAAAAGGGGTATCGCAAAAACTGCCTGCGTGCTGCTCTGGACAATTCCTGCAATCATGAAATGGCACACAGCGTGGGTTTCCAGCTAAAAAGGCTGACCAGTGCTGGTTTCCCTGGGGAGTTAATCACCTCTGTGCTAGAGGCCCTTGCCAGTGAAGCCAGGGGCGTACCTGAACCTAGCATGGCAACAGCCCATGCAGAAATAAAACAAATATTGCCGCGACTGGGGTTTCGAACTCGAGCAGCCGGGAACAGAGCAGCTTCGCTGGCCCCTGCACGAGAGCACTATGCTATCGCCGCAGTCGATCGCGCCTCGAGTCAAACTGCAACGCACTCTCGCGCAGTGCATTGCACATCGTCGTCTTCATCAACTTCCATCTGCGGCTCGAACAGAACAGATCAGCTTAACCTCGATCAGAGTTTAACCAGAGCCGAATATCATCGCCGCACGTGCCGATGACCCAGCAAAGCAAGACGATGAGCCAATAAGGATAAACACATGATTTCGCACGTGTACTCGGTGTAACTACGTTAAAAGCCTACCACTTTTTTTTCCTTCCTATCATTTCCGCAAAACTCACGAGTCGTGCCTTTGTATGCAGACTTTACTGTCACCTGTGCTGTGCAATGTACTCGAAGCATCTACTACACTTCGCACATAGACTTCCACGCTGCGAAAGTTTCGTTTCATGCTTGTTAACCGCTTGCCTGTTTGGTTTGGTTTGGTTTAAAGGGGTTTAACGTCCCAAAGCAACTCTGGCTATGAGAGACGCCGTAGTGAAGGGCTCCGTAAATTTTGACCACCTGGGGTTCTTTAACGTGCACTGACGTCGCACAGTACACGGGCCTCTAGAATTTCGCCTCCATCGAAATTCGACCGCCGCGGCCGGTATAGAACCCGCGTCTTTCGGGCCGGTAGCCGAACGCCATAACCACTCAGCCACCCCGGCGGCCCGCTTGCCTGTGAGTGCATCTGTTGTATAGGCTATGCCGGTACAGACTTCGGCAGGTTTTCGATCTCATGTAGTGATGCACGCTGGCCAGATACAGAACGAAGAGAGATGTGGAAAGGAAGAGGAAGTCACTTTTCTTTATGCAATGCAGTTTTTAAAATTCGTCAGTTGAGTGGTCGCGTTCGTGTTTTCAATTCTCTTATCTTGCTTGGCGGTGTGTGTGGAGGCGTTTCCACCGGAACCGCATGGAAGCCATCACGCATGAAGGCGACTGTTGAACAGCCTCTTTTAATTAAAGGGTAGGCATACTTCACGACAATTTCGCTTCAGAAATGGCACATGGTCAATACACGGGTGGTAATGACCGTTCCCAATCATTAGTTTGTAGCTGTAACAACGGTTGTTCGTGTTCGTCTGCGTGGACATCGTGGGAATTTTGCAACCAAATAATAAAATGTTTGTAATAATCACAGGCGATAAAAATACGTACGTGGCACGTGCCAGTAATTAGCTCTAGTGGTGGTAGTGGTAGTAGTAGTAGTAGTAGTACTACTACTACTGCTACTAGTAGTAGTACCATATGTTTGAACAGCGCTATAGCTTGAAGCGGGGACAAGACGGGTGGGTGGAACGCACACAGTTTGGAGAAAGCTGTTCAAGTGTTTATTTTTTGGAAAGAACATGGAATGCATGTTCAAAATTTAAAAAAAAATGCCCCAAAAAATTGAAAGAAACTAGCGCTTCGTCCAGATTGTTTGTGTTCCTCCCACCAGTCCTGTCCCCGTTTTCAAGCTAGCGCTGCTCAAAAATATGATGGAATACCAACTAGTCCCTGTTCTAGCTCTTTTAGTAGCAGTAGTAGAAGTAGCAATACATAATTGTTAGCTGCGTGGAAAAACCGGCTTGCGGAGTTTTTGTGTGACGCCCATTTTGTTCGCGGGAAATAGCACGGGCACACCTTGATCTCGCAGTATAAGCGGCACCCCCTGTGTTCGGAAGCACGGTCCGTGCCCTTTTTGTAGGCTCCGTTTGCGTTGCTTGCGTGTACGTGTGCTGGCAGGTTAGAGCTCTAGATGTGTATATATAGGCGCAAACTGTCTGCCCCACGCCGAGTGGAGCTGGACAAATCGGGAAGCCGACTACTGGGAATAGACGGCTTGAGGCGCATACGCGCACGCTTATATAGAGAGAGAAACACAAGAGGAAGAATGAGGGGAAGGGAAATAGGAAAAGGGTGTGAAGGGGTTGGGCTAAACGGGCGGGTCCATTTACACCCGGCGAGCTTTCTTCATGGCGCACTGACGGCGTTTACAAAGGTGGCGCTATTGTGGCGGCAGCAGCAGCACCGTCCGGAAGCAGCGATCGACCGCTTTTGTGGTAGTGCACTGTTCGAAACGTTCGATTGTCGGTGGCTGCGGTTCCTATCGGCCTCCGTATGCGAGTGCACGATAGAGGTCGAGCGTGTAAAAAATCCCGGCGCGACTTAGCTGTAGCCAGAACTGCTCTAGAACACGATGCGGCGAAACGAGCATTGAAAAGAGTGGGCGCATACACGAAGGCTTGCCTGTTGTTTTCATTTAGTCTGGCTGCTGGTGGCTCATTGCGCTGTCGGACGACAGCCGTGCCTTTTCAGCGATTCGCTCTTTCAGTGCATGACCTGCCGCGGTGGCTCAGTGGTTAGGGCGCTCGACTACTAATCCGGAGTTCCCGGGTTCGAACCCGACCGCGGCGGCTGCGTTTTTATGGAGGAAAAACGCTAAGGCGCCCGTGTGCTGTGCGATGTCAGAGCACGTTAAAAATCCCCAGGTGGTCGAAATTATTCCGGAGCCCTCCACTACGGCACCTCTTTCTTCCTTCCTTCTTTCACTCCCTCCTTTATCCCTTCCCTTACGGCGTGTTCAGGTGTCCAACGATATATGAGACAGATAGTGCGCCATTTCCTTTCCCCCAAACCAATTATTATTATTATTATTATTATTATTATTATTATTATTATTATTATTATTATTATTATTATTTGAGTGCAGCGTGAGTAAAAGAATTGTGTACAACTCCCGTTTACCTTACGTTCGCGAAATGAACTATGAGTGTGCGGATGCTCATTTTTATTGCGAAAGCAGTGCTAATGTGCCCCCCCCCCCCCCCTTCCATGCATCTCCCCACGCTACCCCCACCTTCACCCGCCAGAAGCGCTACCTCAGGCAGCACAACGGCATTGGACAACGCCGGTCGATCATTGACAAAAATTGGCATGAACGGTGGACCTAAACTGGCATTTAGGCAAAGCGCTACCATTTTGACACATTTGCTAGGCTTTCAGGCCAGTTCTGGGCCAGCGTTCGGCCGATCGAGCGGCCAGCGCAGGCCTGGCGTTCGTTCCGCGACATGGGCCAGTAAAGGCCTCGGACTGGCTTCCCAGCTTTCGAAAACTGGCTTCCCAGCTTTCGAACACTGGCTTTCCAGCTTTCGAACACTGGCTTTCCAGCTTTCGAACACTGGCTTTCCAGCTTTCGAACACTGGCTTTCCAGCTTTCGAACACTGGCATATCCAGCTTTCGAACACTGGCATATCCAGCTTTCAAGCGTTCGGGTCCTGCTTTCGAAAATTGGCACATGCAACGTGAGAAGCCCTCTGGCCGATGACCGACACTGTGGATGTACCATTCTACCTAGCATAAATGAGGGTGCCAAAGAGACCTGTTTATTGCATCGAGGATCACGCTTCTAGTGCACGCAGAATGGCTTGCGCTACCACTAGCCACCCTGAGGAGTAAAGGAGGGTCCAAAGCATGTCCACCACCAATCCTCGACCCTACATAAGGCCTTCGCTCTCCTCAAAGCCTCCGCCTGATAAATGCCCACGAAAAAGCGACGGCGAGATAATTGAATTCGGTAAAGCCAGCTTCTCTCCAGAAGAAGCAATCACGGTAGCATGCCGTGCGGAGTAAGATGGGACGCTATTTTCGAAAAAAGGTTTCACAGAAAACTAATAATAATTGGTTTTTGGGGAAAGGAAATGGCGCAGTATCTGTCTCATATATCTTTGGACACCTAGCTGTTTCTTTCACGCCAATCGTTCGAAAACTGTTCGAGTATTCGAGAAAATATTCGACTATTTTTGGACAGTTTCGAACCTGCACATTTAGCGAGTCGAATAGGAGGATATTAACGTGATAACGTTTAGGGTCCCGTTCAGCGTCGGCGTTGGCGTGTCGAGAAACGCAGGTGCTTCACCTGTCATGCAACCTGTCCACCTTGTTGTGAGCAACCTGCCCTTCGTGGCAGGTGGTAATGACCCAAACTAATTCAATTCAGTTGCCACCTGCTCACAGTGACACTTCCCATGAGCGTTGCTGGAGATCAGGAAGGGCAACCTGGATCTCACAAGCACCACCGGTGGTTGGGTTTGCAACAGCCACTTGCCGGGGCTGTGGCACATCGCTTAATCGCTGCACCACTCCGCGGTATAAGGACTCGACTCCCGGTCCAAGCAGTACTAGTAATTGGCCAAATATTGTAAATGAATGGTTTTAAACTGGCAGTCTGTATGCCAACCTTTGCCAGTACATTTCCAATATTTGGGCCGATTACCTGTGCTGCTGGAAGCCCGCGATCATTTCAAGCTTTGAGTATCAAAGAAGACTGTAATGGTCTTGAGAACGGAAGAAGGTATGAATCTGGAATTTTATCAACAGTCAAGTCCAAGTCATTCGTCAGAGCCCTGTTCAATAGTCTGGGAAAATTTTAGCCGGTCATTTGTAAAGGTCTCGCGGGGGCAAGGCACGGGCGAGTATGCGAGTTCTTAATGTTCGGTTTTCCCTATTCGTTAAAAATTTGGGCTCTATTCCTTGAACACCTAATTCTTGAACGAAAGTGCGGATGAAAATTGTCAGGTCTATTGCATATGATGAAGACAGCACTTCTTCGAAGCAGGAAATGTTCATTTACGTATGTTGCACAGGCAGTGCTCCAAACAGGAAAGCAAATTGCGAAAATTAGTAACGGTGTTTTCTCGATCATTTTTTTTTACTCTGATATCATCAGGCTAGAGCTACAGACCATTGAAGGCGAAGTGGCTCGTACTATGAACAGCTACATTTTATGACCTGGTTCGCGCGCATTCATTGCTTTCGTGGGACAGGTTGCTTTGTTAGCGGTTCCGTACCCCAGGCAGCACATGACAGTGGGGCAATGTTAGAAATCCGTTGGCAAAGCATGACCCTACGTAGGCCCAGAGTTCCCAACGAGCATCTGAATTGGCTGTACCACTCATTACCACATTCAGAAATGGCCCTCGTTGTCCGTCGCTATTCCCAGTATTGGCTGTGCCATCATCAAATCATGGCTATAATGGACCAGGTTAGCCAAAATTCTCCCGCTCTTTGCCATTGTTGACTGTGCCATCTTAGAACCATGGCTAGCACGGGTCTTGTTAGCCAGAGTCTTCCTTTTGTTTTCCAGACTTGACTATGCCATTCTAGAAAGATGTCTATATTGGCCTAGCTTCTCCATTACACATCCAGTGTTAAAAGTATACTGGCAAACGCTGGTCAACCTTGTGACATCTGCTAAATCAACATGGCAATGTTCAATATTGCTGCAACGGAGAGAGACAGTTTATAATTTTTCGAACTCGCAAAAACTGTCACGCTGTTGGGCATTTCCATAAAGTTTGAAGGAGCTGACCTATTATTGCTGTACTGGCTGCAAACAGCAGCCTGCCCTCTCGTGATTTGCACCAAGTCTCTGGAAATTAGGAACATACAGTGCCAACTTTGACAGGACTTGTCGGGCTAGTTGGTTGATCATAATGCAAAAAAGACGAACTGCGCAACAAGAACACGGACGAAAGGGAGGCAGACACTCTGCCTCCCTTTCGTCCGTGTTCTTGTTGCGCAGTTCGTCTTTTTTGCCAACTTTGAGGTCCGCAGGCGTTTTTCCACGGGGCCGCCCACCGCCAGCAGCATAATCCGCACCGCGCTTTCCTCGCTCGGCGTGCGTCTGATGGCCTCCGAGATCGGCGACGGTGTCGAATACCGTGTCGCTAGTGCCTGAACTCTCCGCGACGGGCCGCTGGCGTCGACAGCGATTCCCTCTAATTCACCTCCTCGCTTTCTCTCCTTCCCCAACTGCTCTCCGCGTTCGGCGAGAGCCCATTTTGTTCTGCCGGTCGGCGGAGAGAGAGACAGGAGGCGGTGCGGCCGCCGCTCCTCTTTCGCCTCGGTGGCCCCCCCTCTGATGTAGCGCGCCGCATCTCAGCCCGTGACAGTCGCCGAAGCAGTTACCTTTCGTGACGTGCTTTCGGAACCCGTGCACGGGCGATTTCTGACCGCTTCTGCTGCCGACGGGGTCAGACGTGACGGTTGGTGGTGCGCTCTGTGCGGCGGTCGGTGGCTGCCGCTCCCGGCTCCGGCGGCAGCCCGAAGCCGAGAGAGGAGAGAGGCGGCGGATGGAGCCGCGCTCGGATGCTGCGCCCTTCTGCTCCGCTTCCCTCGGGTGTTATTGATCGTCGGCACCGTGCGACGCATTTTCGGCCGGCTCGCGCTTTCTGCCCTTCGGCCCCCGTGGCTGTGTGACGTCGACAGTGTGCAAAGACCGACCCGTGGATATATCCTTCGGACAAATCTCGGCCGGGTGTCTCCGTCGCGGGAACCGCGGAGACGCTGTAGAGGTATGTACGTGTGTCCGCCTCCGTGCCATTCATTTCTGCTGCCCTCCAGGAAACAGCTTCTTGTCTTTCATGGACTGTCACAGCCGGCAGGCTTTGAAGAGAGTGCACTTCGCTGTTTCAGGCGACGGCTCCGGCGGGCTTTTCTTTTCGTTTGGATGGGTGACCTGAATGTAAACATACACGCAAAGCGTGTCTGACGTGATGGGAGAATTGTGCGCGCTGACGTGCGTTTTATGCTTCGCCTCACTGCTCGAGTTTCCCTCCGTGAATAAACCAAGAGCACTCAGGGCTAGGAATTCTAGCGCTGCTGCTACTTTTTATGAACCACACGGGACGTCGACCGGCGGGATTTGTGCGGCGGTTCTGGTGGTGAGGCGTGCGAGTGGTTAGTACGTTATTCACGTGTCGCTCGACGACAGCTGGACGTTGTTCAAGTGTACGTCTTATATGGCGGTTTTTTTCTGATACTGCACCGCAGTAACATGGCGCAAATGCAGCTTCGCGCAGCGCAATAACTGTCGCCCGTTAAGTCGACTGAGCTCGTCTCTTATCGCAACAGCACTGTATGATGGATATGGTTTCTCGTGAATTGGGAGCGACCCTTAAAAAAAAAAAAAGTCCATTGCCGAAGGGGACCTATCGCCGGCACTCCTACGCGTCAAGGGCCGAGAGCGCTTTTCTTGCTGCTTTAGCGTTACTATGGGAGCGCGTGCGCACTTCCAGTAGGCCGGATTGCACATTGAGAACGTTCTTTCGGGCTTTTGACCTCGCTTTTCTTTTAATTAGTACCGGGAGCAGCGTTTATTCGAGTTCATTATATTTGATCGTCGCGGTGCGCGGAGAACATGTGCCACGCCCGGAGTTCAGGGCGTTTGAAAGGAGAGCAGAGGCTTGTGAGCACTTGGCATGGTTCTGCGCGTGTCTGTTCGCGTGTTTCACTGCAGAACACGTGGTGCCTTGTTCTCTTCAGGGATTATTGATTGAATGAAGGTGAGGGGGGAGTCGCATCACCAAACAGAATCGATGAGTTGCTGGTGTGTAAGTTTTTATCTCTTTTCGCCCCGTTTTATCCCTTACGTTAAAAATCGAGGGCAGACTTGTCAGCGCCCGTAACAATGAGGCGGTATTTCAAGGGGCCTAGATTTAGAGCAACCGCTTCTTTCGTTGTAGAAGGAGGGAAGAACCGAACAACAATCAAGGAACTAACGTGCCGCCCGTTAGCTTTTTAGTTAGACCGGGCGCGGTCGAAGAGAACTTATTTCTGTGCTTGTTAACACGTTGTTTGGAGCTTACTTCGAACCTTACTTTCTTAGGCTAGCTGCCAGTGGTGCAAAAATAGGGACGGACGAAGAAAGAAATTGCTGCACTGATGCAGTAGAACCGCAGGAAGCTCGACGCCAAAGGATGAACTAAAGGCGAAGAGGTTACGTATAGTAGTGCCTCACTCCAAACTTCCGGCCTCTTGATGTATCCTCGTCACTGCGTTGAGTCGTAATTACCTAATTATTCGGAATTGCCGTGCGGATGAAGTCTCCACTTTGGTGGTGTAACATTGGGCGTCCACGGATACGTTCCACCTTCGGAGAGCGTCTAGCAAGGTTTCGCAGTCTTTGGCCGTTATAACATACATTCCTGCCGGAATATATTTTTACTTTTTTCTTCTTCACCGCTAGGGATATATACCGTACACGTGCGCTCCTGCAAAACAAGCTCGGTCGCCGAATCTCAATGCCAGCAGTGCCCGATCGGATTGCTTCGCGCACGCCACCCGTGCAGAGACGCCGTCACAGGTCGCGCCGGGTGTATAGTAGCCGGGTCGCCGTGTGAGCAGTGCCGGGCGCGAATAGCCCTTGGGGAGGAGGAGGTGTATGCGGCTGCGGGCTTCTGTGTTGTCCTGGCGGCGAATAGCCCTTGGGGAGGAGGAGGTGCAAGCGGCTGCGGGCTTCAGTGTTGTCCTGGCGGCGACCTGTGCTGCTGGGGCCCTAATGGTTTCAGTGCCGGAATCGATTAAAGGTCCCTCTGGCGTGCGGGCACGTTCGGGAGCGCCGTGCGGGACAACGCAGCGTGCCACGATGCGCCGCATATATACAATACCGCGGCGGCTGCCGCCTTCGATCGTCGGTCTGCTGTGCCGCCTCGCTGATGCGAGACTTGGCCGCCTGTAATTTAGTGGGCGGACGGCCGCCGGTTGGCTGTGGGGCCCTGTGTGCACGCCGTGGTGGTCAGGGTCCCTTCCCTGAGACGCGTGGCCTCAGCCTTTCCCTCTCGTCCCCGTTTCCAGCAAGGAGATATCGCCGGAAGTTCGCTGTAATTCGTTTATTTCTGGGTCTGCGCGTCGAGTTTTGTTGTGACCTCCGTGGTCGCAAACCCCGTGGGTGGCATCGCTTACGCTTTCATGGGAGAGAAAGGAAATGGATAGTCTGAGGGTACGGGATCCTACGGTTTTTGAGCCACTGTAGTAGCGCCAAGGGTTATTGAACGAGTTCCACCGCCCCTGGAGAGCTGTTTTTAACTCGTTCCGTTATTGTTTGCTCGTCACTTGACTTTACAGTGTACGTAGGCCTTGCCCACGTTCGTCTTGACTTTTGTGTTTGTTTGTTTTTTTTTCCTGCACCGCTGGAGATTCATTGGGAAGTGAATTCCAGCGGCGCCTTGCTTATCTGCGCGTGTACGTCAAATCGCGGCAAGTGGCGCTGAGCGAGTGCCCTGGCGGAAAACGCCGCCTAAGCGCGCCTGCACTGGCGCAGGAACTCTGCGCCCCTCTCTGGGTGTGTCGGAGGTGGACCTCGTATATGGCCGCGTCGGTGTGGTAGCGATCGCGAGTCATTCAAGCAAGAGACGCGTTTGAGTTTTCACCAGGAAGGAGGAAAAAAAAAGATTATGACTGGGGCATCATTGCCGATGTTGTCATTCGGCCGTGGATGGCTCGACCTTGTTCGAGGAAATCCTGCATTGCGGGCGAACACACGCACACGCGCGCGCACACACACGCGCGCGCGCACGCACACACGCACGCGCGCACACACACACGCGCGCGCGCTCACATACTGATTCAAATAAATAATGATGTATTACCTGCATAGTTACACACCGCGTATACATTGGTTTCAGCAGCATCCGCGTTATATATGTGGGAGGTGCAGGGTTCGATCCCCAGCTACATCGCCCCCCCCCCCCCCCCCCCCCCCCGTTTCATTGGCATGTTGCTCGGCTTCTCTGGTGTGAACGTTTGGAGAATGGGTCTTTGACGTACCTCATCTTACGTGTACGAAATACACCTCGTACCATGGCGCTCTTCGGCTAGAGCTGCCCTTGCGCCGTCAAAATCATCATCGTACCCTCTGCACTGGCGCAGTGATATGCACACGACCCATGGCGGAGGCTAAGTGGCTATGACGTACGTTTGGCTGGCGAGTCCAAGGGCGCGGGTTTGAATCCCGATTGCGGCGGCCGCATTTCGATTAACTGCAGAAACGCCCATTTGTATATTGCGATGTCAGTGTAAGTACAACCCAAGGTTGTCGAAATTAATTCCGGAGGCCCCCACTACTTTTTTTGCCTTGCTTTCACTACGGCGACTCCCATAGTGCAGTTCTGGGACTTTAAACCCTATACACATAACATGACATAAAACAACAAAATTCAGGGGGCCACTTTGTTGACCTAGATTGCGGTAAGGCGAAAGCCTTTAGCGCGGTGTTGCTGCTTGTGTCACTGATGTGTGATTAATATGTTGAGTAGGTACGCAATCATTTGTGAATCTTAAATGCTGGAGACACTGCAGGACGTTTGGGAGGCATCCGTCTGATTCGACGCCTTTCCGCAAACACTCCTCCAGCTTCCTAGACAAGAACTACATATACGTTGGCAGGAACTAGCGTAGTCACTGTCAAAACAGGCAATAAAAAAAGCAAGAAGTAGCGTAGTCGTTAGCACGCTTGGCTGCGCAACGGGAGGATGGTGGTTCGAATCACGTTGTGAACAAAGATTTTTTTTCTTATCGAGTTGCTTAATGTACGGACGCCGGACGGACGGGAGAATGAGCCATTAAAGGCTTTCGCCTTAATAGCAATAACATACAGAGGTGGGGTCCTTTAGCGTGACCCCGGATAAGTAATTTAGAAGAAACTTTAATCCGATATAGTGAAGCATTCCAGTCCAGTGACTATAACCCGGCGTGCGGGGTAGCCATTAACCACTCGCATAGTAGGCGGTTTACTTTGTGTGCGAAGGTGAGCAGCTTTCGCGGTGACGCCACGCGCGGTATATTCCACCGGGCGTCGGCGCGCCGTGTCTCCTTGCGGCGAATGCGGGCTGCCTGCCGGTTTATAGTTGCCAGCTTCGCGCAGCCACCTTGACGCAAATTACTCCAGTGGCGGCGGCGTCTCGTGCGGGGGCCACGTTGCGTCGTCCGTGGGGCAGCGGCGTGAATCACCTCTGCGATTCTCCCGGAAGGCAGACGGTGTGGGCGGCTCTTTCGGCTTCTGCAAGAGGCGAAGGCGCCGACGTGTAGTGCTTCCGTTCTTTTGGTCAAGAGCACCGGTTTCCCGCCTACGGTTCGGATTGTACGGAGGCGCGTAGAGTACTAGGACGCAGCTAACACTGTCCGGCAGAGTAAGTGCCTTAATTGTCGTGGTGGCAATCGTAAAAATTTGGACATGAAAACTGACCGCGTTCGCTCACCGGCCTTATGGCATGACATTCCAGTTTCACTAGTCACGAGGAATAGATGTCGCCTGAGAATCTGCTCCAATAGCCAACAAGCCCGGAGGTCACCAGCGATGTGTTGTTAGGTGACAATTAAGAACCAGTTCACATATTTAATGGTTACGATGTTTTATTTGTCTGTTGCCGTGTGCGGGACTGACTTGCCATGTGGCGCTGCCAGAATGGAGATTTTTATTTTTTTCGTATTATATGAACGCAGTAGCTGGAAGTTGTGACTGAGTGCACCTTCTGATTCGCAACTTCATTTCCATCGTTTCTGAGTAGGAACTTTGCTGTGGTTCGCGAAAAGTTCGACACCGTTTTCGCCTATTCGCATTTTCAGATTGGTATGGAAGTATTATAGTATACAGGTTGTCTTATGAAAAACGTTTGTTTACTTTTCAGCCACCGTATTGTCGCGAGAGGTGTGCAGCAAACTACCGTCTGCGCATGTATACAGGGTATTTCATTTTATTCAAAACGCACTTTCTGAATAAAAATGCTAAAATAGCTGCAAATGGCTCTTGAGGCTGGTTTATGTTGCCAGTGGGATATACCTCGTTCAACCACATTGGTGAATATTAATTGCAAAATTGTGAAGCATGCTCTGCAACTTTAAAAATCCCTTTATATAGTTATGTCGTTTCAGATAAAATGGAGCACCGTGTATACAATACATACCCATGGACTGATGCTTGCACAAAGCACGTTCCTATGCATTTCGGAGCGGCATCTTCTTTTCCCTTAAAAAAAAAAAGACGGACGCAGCTTGAGAACATTGTCATTCCTGACATTGTTATCAGATATAATGATTATAATAGAGCCACTCGTGCTTTCGCGTGTTTTTCCGGCTCGCATTGACGTCACTGCTTTGCAAACGAGTGGTGACGCAGCTCACCTCGCCATTGTGCGAATTTCGTAGCGACGCCACATCTGGGAGAACTGTTTCGCAAAGGCGGCCAGCCGCACGTCACCGCTGCGTCACAGCTGCGTGACGCCAGCGAGACTGCGTCTTGTATCCATTATCGTGGCTGGATGCGGTGCAACGGAGCCTCAGAATGAGTTCCTGAATGCGGCAGTGCTTGTAGACGTAGCTCCTCGCTGTGTAGCTGAAGCCAGGATTCGTTCAGGGAATTCCAAGGAATCTCGGGAATTCGTCTCTTATGGCGTAATGCATGGTAAGCAGTTGCAAAAGAAGGAGGAGGAAAGACTTCTTCGATTTCATTTTTGAGAGATATGCGTTCATGTGTGGAGGAAGCTGTTACGTGATAGCGGTTTGAGCTAGTTAGTAAAGGAAAATAAGGGCTGCGCGCCTCTAATGAAGCCTTTTGCGTGCCTTAAAGAAATCCCCTGTGTGCATCAAACGCTGGGCATATTTTCTGACAGTACCATGAGCTGACGGACTGTGCACGTATTGCGCTCGCGCATTCTTTTATTACTTTTATTTTTGTTTGTTTGACGTCCACTCTATACGTAGTCAATATAGTGCAGATATTGTGCATTTGATTTATTTTTTTAATTATTTTTACGAAGTATTTACTTCGATCTCACCATGCTTTTCGAACAGCTGGCTTCACTGTTGGAGTTCGCCACTACATTTATTTTCAGTAAATGCTTCCCTCTCTCCTTGATATTAGAAGGTATACAATGCAGACTAAGTGATTATCAGTGCTCTGAAGTGCTTTTTAACTGAATTTGCAGTGTTAAACCAGTACTCCAATATTATCATGAACGTGAAAAAATGTCTAGATGAAGTATCCCAGGTAACTAATGAAATTGAATGCGGATGACCTGTGGGCTTCATCTCAACGCAGTGAGATGCTGCTACATATATATATATATATATATATATATATTGACTAGAGTCCACCGATTCTGAGCCTGGAGCGAAATTACAGTAGCCTCGCACTCCAGCTGTCGCCGTGCTGAGTTCAGCGTAAACTGATTTGTCATCGATATTCTGCCAATAATTATATTTGGAGGTCACCGAAGATCGTATTCGCTTCGGGCTCTGCGCAGCTGTTGAGAAAAGAAAAAAAAATCTGTCTCGAAGAAAAAAAAGAAACAGCTCTAAAGAAAGCGCGTGCAAATCAAGTTTCGTGAAACCGAGTGTTAAAGCTCGCGGTAATCGCTTGTGCGAACACACGCGACTTGCGCGCGTTCTTTGCAAGGCACGCACAATGCGCCGCGCAGCCTGAGAAAAGCAGCAGCTTCGCGGTATGCTGCGGCCGCACCTGTCGCCAAGTAGCCGCAGCGGCAGCGGTTGGCCGCG
This sequence comes from Amblyomma americanum, assembly GCF_052857255.1. Lineage (NCBI taxonomy): Eukaryota > Metazoa > Arthropoda > Arachnida > Ixodida > Ixodidae > Amblyomma > Amblyomma americanum. Next base: position 36,830,649 of record NC_135502.1, read on the forward strand.
CCTGCGTCGCCATCCATCATGCAGTGAGTGTATGGGATAGGCCGCGCGGCCTCTGTCGCGCCTATTACGCCGAGGCGGTGCAGGTGTACTGCTACAGTGCATGCTTAGCGGCCCGAGAGGGCGTTGTACAGTCGCCCAGTGGGCGCACGCACTGGGTCAGCGTTTTGCGCGCTGATACTCGAAGTGTACGCGAATAGTATTCAGCGAACACCACGCTACGCTCGAAGGGCGACGACCCACCGCTGATCGCCTCGTCCCGTCCACCCTTGCACGACTCGCGGTTTCCTTCCAAGGCAAGTGCAAATCATTCTCGCTGCTTGCATAAGCCCTCCCCCGCCTGCCTCCGTCCACCCCCCGCCATCGGCACTCCTCCTTGTCGCTCCTCTTTGCACACGGCTTCACTGAAGCGAGGAGCGCGTCTCTCTTGCAAGCCGGCGTCGGCCTTGTCTATGCACGCGATGACTGCCCAAGCGAAGGAGTTGCCTGTGTTGAGAAGACGGGGCTTGTCTTCATGGGCTGCTAGGCGCCAAGTGCATGCATCACCCTGGCCGTGGATAGGCGGCGCTGTGACTTTGTGCAGCGTCAGCCTACAATGCTCGCTCGCTGTGCCGCGACGTTGACCGCGCGGAGCGGGCACTCCGGAAGTGCGCGGGTGACCGTACGCCGAGCGCTCCTGCATCCTCGCCCTGCGGCGCGGTTCTCAACGCGCACTCGGAGAAAGTTGGAGCACGTCGTGACCCTCGAGTCGATTTTGACCGCGCGCGAGCGAATCGGTCGCAGCCTCGAGAGGAGGAGGAGTGTGCGTGCGCGGAGTGGAGTTTTCATCTTCGCCGCTCCTAACAACTTTGCCCTCTCAACGTTCTTTGTTGTTGATACTTATGCTGTCTGTCTGGCGGATAATGTCCTTTTATGCTAATGGCGGAAGTGGCGAAGAAGTGAAAGTGCAAGTACTCAGCCTCATTCTCTCTCACACACACACACACACCGAGAGAGAGGGAGATACGCAGTTGTTTCTTGGACCGCGCTCGGTCAACGTTGTCGCCAGTGCGGTTTCTGTTCCGCACCAGTGGTTCTTCCGCGCTTGACGGACGCGTCGATTCCACACACCTTGTTAGCTCTTGTGTACACGTAGCGTTCAATTTGCTTGGTTGTTTTTGGTAACCTCAGATGTTCATAACCTGAAGCCTCACACCATGCTTTGGCTCGTAAATATCCACGGGTTGACCCCAATCATTAACCGTGGCCTTAAATGGCGTAGCTGTAAACGCCCCCATATTCGTTTCTCAACTGTTGCCATGCGTCTTGCAAAGGGAAGACGTGCTGCTCACTCAACGCGCTTGACCATCGAGGTAGCGGGACCTGCACGCGGTCAGGGCGCGCACGTGAAGCGGTCCAGCTGGCGAACAGAAGTAAAGCTTTCTTGCATGTTGTCTACTGTCGGTATTTTGCTCATTTTGCCCATTACTTGGGCCACATGTAGTCAACCGGACGAAGGGCCTATGATAGAATCATCTCCCTCCGTATCCGGACGTGTAGACAGTTTAAATCGCGAAATAATCGCAGTAAGTTCCATCCTTAAGTCGTGCGCGGTCTGAACACTGCCCCCTTGTGTTCCAGTCAACGCCCTAGTTTTTACTGACTGACCGCGTACCCCACTAGTGCGGGAAATTCGCTCGCGCATCGAGCGCCTCGCGCAGAGAGGTTGTGCCGTGCGTGCACAGTGGGTGCCCAGTCACTGCGGCATCGCTGGCAACGAAGAAGCTGACGACCTCGCGACCGCTGCACACCAACTACCTGCCAGCGATCTGCCCCTTGCGCTGGAGGACGTGCGTGCGGCCATTCACGACCATCTCCGAAAGCAGCACCCCGACCCACGCATCGCGGGAGGTGAGCGCATCGACAGTGTCACCGGCTGTCGCGCACTTACACGGTCGCAACGTGCAATGATCCTCCGCGCGCGCATTGGCTGCGTGTGGCCCGGGGAACGACGGGTGCGTCACGGAATCGCGACGAGTGATGTGTGTGACGGATGCGGTGCAGTGGAAACACTAGAACATCTGCTCCTTCGCTGCTCCGCGTTCGCCGATGCTCGTCGCGATATGCTCGCGGCCTATAGGGCGCAGGGCATACTACCAGACTCCATCAAGACGCTATTGTGGCCGCAGGGCAGTGCGCGCACTCGTGAGCGAACTTTGGTGAGCCTCTGTGCATTCCTCGAACACACGGGCTTGACGTCCCGTCTGTTCTCCGTCAGGTAGTTACACGCAGTGACCGAACGCTCCGCGAGTTCTACCTTGAACGATTAATAACTGGACGCCACACTCCAGTTGTAACCTACACAGTGCTGTGCGCGTGTGTGATTTAATTCCTCTAAAATGAACTAATCACGCGCACAACCTGGACACATTACTTATTGTGTAAATAGTTTGTACATATTACTTCTCCCCCTATCCTCTATTCCTGTCCCCTCACCTCTTTCATTTCATTTCTCCATTCTGCCTGCTGTCCTTTATTTCCGCTGCCCCAGCTCAGGTGCTTCAGTATCGATGGCAGATGCCGGGGCTAGCAAAAATCTTTTCCTTCCTTTTTACTATTATTTTTAATAAAACCACTACCACCACCACCACCGCGCGCGCCTATACGGACACTAGTTGGCGCAGGAATACAAGACCCTGGCTTCGTTATGGCCTTCAAGCACCCAACACGACCGCGTCCATATTGTGGCCATTGACATCTTACGACTCGACGGACCCAATATATAGTTATATGTCGGGCAAACCAGCACAAAAAGTCAGGCGACGTGCGTGCCAAGCGTCGCTGTATACACCAGTCGCGAAGTGAATGAGCGGTGATCCCGGAATGAGAGGTGCTCCAGCTCTAATTTCCGGGGAAATGAGCGCCGGGAGAGCGTGGCTGCGGCTGCGTTCTTCCGCGTCGCCGACCGCGTAGCCACGCTCTCGTGTGTGGGATCCCGCCACTGGCCCGCTTCATGTGCAGGGACGAGGGTGCCCCGTCATGAGGAGCCGTCGGCCTGGACCGCTCTTCCCTCTACCGCGGCGGGCCGCGCGTGCCGAGGTCGTGAGTTCGGTTTCGCCTCGCGTCACGGCCCCTGCTCTCTCTCGAGAGCAGCGGTAGCCGGCGCTAACCGCGTACACGGGAACGAGAAGATAAAAGCAAGCGCGGGAGTGGGCCAGCGTGAGCGACCTGTTTGCACGCTGCACGCCGTTGCACGCGGAAGATGGGAGCAAGTTAAGCGCGCTGCGCACAGTTTACGCGCTATAGTATGTGCGCGCGCGTGTGTGCGGCGTATTAAGCGAGCACAATTAAGGACCGCGCCACGCGTGCTTTACGGGCAGCTGCGTGCGGGTGAAAGCTGATCCGGCTCTCGTCTTCTCCTTGCGAATCACGTGCAGCTGCCGCGCCGCGCGTTCCGCTACACGTACCGCCTGTCGAACCTTGGGCTCCCCGGTATGGCCTATTTGCCGCTGGCGGACGCTAACGCGTATGCGCCTTCAGGTAGCGGTAGTTGGAGGTTCGCTGCGCTCAGTGCGTGTGTTTAGAAGGCTCGCATGGGCTTAATATTCGTCAAGGGGGTGCGGGGGTGCTCAGCACAGCATGTTAAGGCTGACGTATATATTTTCGTACTACGGATAGGGACACGAATAGTGTGGTCGCGCGCGTTTAGAAGAGCTCTGCCTCTTTGTTGATCGTCATCTCGTTGAAAGTAAATAGAAAAGGTCACAAGTAGAAGCAGTAGGCGCGGGTCAAGGGTAGAAAGCACATATAAGAGAAGGGCAGGGAATCGGTTGAGGAAAATGAGAAAGCAGACGGGGAGAGAGGAAAATGTGTATTGCGATAGTATAAAAACATATAAATGCATGATCTGCTGAGCTTTCGGTTACCGACGGCAAATAAGTCCACATGTGCAGAAGCAGAGACTTACGCTATCCCCAAACCATGGTCTTGTCGTCGCCTGAGCCGATGCTATCTATATACGAACTGAATTAAAAAAAAAAACGCTTTAGTGGGGCAGGTGCGCGGTCTGTGGCGATTCAGGTTATTTGTGCTCCCTTGTTGCGAGACACTATACTTGCTTAGGCGTGCTCTGAAGCTTCAAAAGCATCCACTTGTTTGGAGCTTCTTAGAACCCTCGAGCTTGGAAAGCTCACTTGTTTTTTTCTCTTAAGCGCTCTTTTTTTGTGTGTGCCCAAGCAGGCCATGTGCCTCAATTCCCGTCAAACAGTAGTGCTAACAATGACACACGCACACTCGTCAGTGCTGTGAAGCTAGAGTCACACATGCTTCCCTGAGACACTCATCCTGTCAGTATCGCGGACGATGTCCATCGGGGAGTTGTCTCACGTGGAGTTCGTTCCACCGCGCTACACGCGCATCCGTATGTGATGTGCGCGGATCGCTACCGCTCCTCAGAGCGCAACTACACTGTTTTCCCTCTGGGCGGCCGATGGCGCTCGTGGCTGTCTGTCCGCGTGCACTGCTGGTGTATACAGTGTAGGTCCAACAGCGATCTCCCCCACCCGCGATCACTCCTCACCTGCTCCACTGGCGCGTAGCGGACCCGCGGGACGGCGCGGGCGTCCAGCTGAGTGTATAACTGGGTCGTAATTACGGACGCGTAGACTGGACCAATCTTCCCAGTCAAGCCTCACGCGCTCGCTGTGCCGTACGTCCCCAACTGCTGACCCGTTATTCGTTCGTCAGTGCACGCGCTTTCGTGCGCGTTTGTGTGTGCGTGGAAGACGAAAGCAGAAGACGTGCGTATAGGTGGATGGACGTGGACGCGTACGCGAACGAAGCGAGTCGGCGCGGCGATTATAATCGCTCCCGAGAAGGAAAGTGCATGGCTCTGTGGGCAGCTGGCTCGTGTTCGCTCGTGCGTCAATTTGCATGTCGTGCTCGCGCGCGCACTCGTATGCGTGCCTCTGTTGTCGGCACTTAATATACGGCCCCGTCTACGCGGAGAGAAACCGTCAGATACATCTGGTACGCTTCCAGGTTTGGGACATGCTGGGAGGTGGGCTAGCAGCGACGCATTCATTTGTGTACGTATTATATATATATATATATATATATATATATATATATATATATATATATATATATATATATATATATATATATATATATATATATATATATATATATATATATATATATATATAGGAGAGGCCCGCATACTAGTTTTGAATTTCTATCATTTGGTTAGAGAAATGACGTACAGTCTTTGCCAAAAGTAACTAGGCTGCATGGATTGCTTCTCCCTCATATAGTAGAGCCCCCTACGGCTTCCCTAAAAACCGAAAGGTATTGGAAGGTGAGGAGAAAGGGGTTCTCCTTACCTCACAGTGATTTATAGCTTGATGGGTGCGATAAGTGTTCAGCTATGCAACTGGGAAGCAAACCAGGCAGCTTGGTTACTTTTGGCAAAGGGGGTACGATAGCGTGCAGAAGCTCGTTATTTGGACTGCGGCGTTTCCAGGTCCTGTCTAATGTGAACCTCATGCTTATATCGATCTTAATTTTTGGCCCCCTTATGCTTGCCTAATCTAATGACTGCGTAAGTTTTAATTAAACCTGGCGTGTTCGTACAGACGTATGCAAATTCCGCATTCGTGAATCTCTCGAATGATATCTTAGGTTAGTATTTCTCGAATTCTAATTTTGCACAGGTGTAGTCTTCGAGCAGATTATATGGCTAGCAGATAATAGCTTTATCTTACTTGTAAGCTGCTCCCAAATTCTTCCCGAACGCGCTAAACATTAGAATGCTCTTCCTCCACTAATTGACATCTGTTTTGAGCATGCATCCGCGCTACCCTTACCGGGTGAATTGATACTGGCCATTCTATGCTAGGGTTCGCGCAATGGGCGGGAAGAAATTGAAAATTGGCCTTGTGGAAAGGAAATGGCGCAGTAACTGTCTCTCTTCTTGGTGGACACCTCAACCGCGCCGTGATGGCAGCGATGAATAATTATAATAATAATTGGTTTTTTGGGGGGAAAGGAAATGGCGCAGTATCTGTCTCATATATCGTTGGACACCTGAACCGCGCCGTAAGGGAAGGGTAAAGGAGGGGGTGAAAGAAGAAAGGAAGAGAGGTGCCGTAGTGGAGGGCTCCGGAATAATTTCGACCACCTGGGCATCTTTAACGTGCACTGACATCGCACAGCACACGGGCGCCTTGAAGGAGGCTGTGAAAAAAGAGAGAAAGAAAAGCCCCAGTGGAGGGCTCCGGAGTAATTTCGCCCACCTGGGGTTCTTTACGGTGCACTGACATCGCAGGGTACGCAAGCGGCTTTTGCATTTCGGCCTCCATCGAGGAGGAGGAGGAGGAAAAACTTTATTAAAGTGAAGGGTATTTGGGCGAGCTTATGGGTGGGGCCCTCATTCCAGGGCTCCACTGGCTTGAGCTGCCCTGCGGGCCTGTTGTATGAGGGCCCGTTGGTCCTCCAGGTTATCGCTTGTCAGCAGGAGCTTCACACAGCTCAAAAGACGTGTTTTACGTCTGTATAGTGTTTGGTTTGGCCCCACATCCCCACGAAATGTGGAAGAGTGTAGGTCGGAGCCTGGCACCAGGGACAGGTGTCGGGGTATAATGTTGCGTGTATGAGATGCATAGTCTATGGAGGTTTGGATATGTGTTCGTCTGTATCTGCCGCCAAGAGACGGCATCTGGGGTGTCTAATTCAGCCAGCCGGGGCGGGTCGAAATTTACCGGTGCTAATTGTGAGTTCGGGTGAAGCCGTCACAAAACTGCCGCCCAGTTCTTTTTTCATTTTACTTTCTTTTTTTTTCTGTGATTTGGGCCATCCTCATGATTTTGGAACCAGAAATGATATATCTGTAGTACCGTCCTCTCAAATCAGACCAAAAATACAAAAAAAGAAAGAATTGGGCTGCAGTTTCGTGACGGCTTCACCCGAACTCGCAATTAGTACCGGTAAATTTCGACCCCTCCCGCCCGTTGCGCGTTCGCAAAGGGTATTATTAATAATGATAGGCTGCTGTTCTTTTTCGTGCCGTCTGTGTTCGCAGAGTCCTCGTCGCGTACACGCAACGCAATTTTGTCCATTTCATGTTAACGTTCGAGGCGTTCCTGGCTCGGCCCGCGATGTGCGCATGAGGACGTGAGTCCGCGGGCCCCGCCCAGAAAAACTTTTTGGACCTCCGAAATGGAATATTCGCGGAGACGCGAATGAGTGGCGGCCGGTGGGAAGACGCCAGGAAGTCGTTCTGTACTGAGCCTTCCTTCTGCCTGGACAACGATCACCGGCGGACGGTGATGGCGTTTAATTTTTTTTTTTTTGTAGCATACGCTAGCGTTTCGAGCCTTCAGCGTGGCGGCGCCATTGGTCACGTGGGTTGATCACGTGGGGCGGCCGTTGGTTACGGGAGTTGGTCACGTGGTGCGGAGTAGCTGCTGCTGCCGGCGGCGTGGCGCGCAACAGCTGCAACAGCTGTGCGCATGCGCCATGTCAAGTGGGACGAAGATGAAGAAGGAACGCCCAGCGAAACGGAGCGGCGCAAGACTGACTTTGCAATTCAAGTGATCAAGTTCCACTCGGCCAGCTGTAACAATCGCGTCACTGCAGGTTTAACCAGAGCTAAACCACAGCCATTTTTTTCTCCCCTAAAACAAAAATTGCTTCGATAAAAAATCGCTCGTCGTAATTGCTATGTAATTAGCCGCATTTTGTGCCTGAGTATGAAATTTAAGGCTGAATGTTGCAGACAGCCGATGAAGCGCCTTATATTTTCCACAAATGTCGGGTACGTTTTCTAAAAAAAAATTGTAAAAAGTGTACTTTTTAGGCTAAAATAAAGAAATAAATATACATAAGGCATTTCCTGCTGACAGATCTTGGCTCATATAAAGTACAATGGTTCTACATTTTTAGAAGAAAAAATTGTGAGTGTAGAAAGGAACTATTTGTGTGATTTTTTTTATGAGCCCTGGTTGTTCACTCCTCTGGAAAATTCAAAGGGTGTCATTTTACCGGAAAAAATTTCCCCCAAATGTTGAGGGGAACTACTTTCGTCAGTGTGATAAAGAACCATATGCTTTCTGGAATACACCGGGAGGGTCTAGGGCAGTCTGGTGCGCTTGGCGTGGAATGGCCCATCACGGGCCAGTGCACAGGTACTGTCGCATTGTGTTCTCTGCATTGACTGGTTCCCTGCCTTAACCCTGTTCAGCCTACATGAACCAGATCACAGGTGCTACAGTGTTGTCCTCTCTGCTCTGACCGGTTCCCTGCCCTTTCGCTGTTCGGGCTGTGGACCAGTGCACAGGCACTGTAGTGCTTTGACAGGTTGCCTGTCTTCCCGCTGTTTAGCCCATGTGCCAGTGGACAGGCACTGTAGTATTGTCCTCTGCTCTGACCAGTTTCCTGCCTTCTCACTGCTCAGCTCATGGACCAGTGCACAGGCACTGCCGTACTGTCCTCTCTGCTCTGACCAGCTCCCTGTACTCCCTCTAGCTGTTCAGCCCGTGAGACAGTGCACAGGCATTGTCGTAGTGTCCTCTCTAGCTGGTCCAGTTGCCTGCCCGCCCTGATGCTTAATAATAATTGGTTTTGGGAAAAGTAAATGGCGCAGTATCTGTCTCATATATCGTTGGACACCTGAACCGCGCCGTAAGGGAAGGGATAAAGGAGGGAGTGAAAGAGGAAAGGAAGAAGAGGTGCCGTAGTGGAGGGCTCCGGAATAATTTCGACCACCTGGGGATCTTTAACGAGCACTGACATCGCACAGCACACGGGCGCCTTAGCGTTTTTCCTCCATAAAAACGCAGCCGCCGTGGTCGGGTTCGATCCCGGGAACTCCGGTTCAGTAGCCGAGCGCCCTAACCACTGAGCCATCGCGGCGGGTTATCGCCGCTGCTTTCTCGTGCATGCAGGTGTCCCTGCTCTCTCCGCACTTCCACTTGGCACCAGCTGCTTCCCACGATGGTTGCGTAGGTCGTGCTCGCGGTTTGCGCGGGTCATTTAACCGGCGAATCCTCCTCCACTTCGCTGCCCCGTAATAGCGCGGCACGGCTGTACTCTAGCGGCAGGCCTTTGCAGTTTAATCTGACGGTTAATGAGCGTGCGCGTAATTATACAATTACGCCTAATGTTCTGAGACTGCTAGTTCGCATTCGCGAACAGGGATGCTGGCTGCCGCTCTAAGAACGGCGGTATGTGGGGTGCCGTCCGTTGGCCTCGCCGATTGCTTTATTGCTTAAATTTCCACGCCATTAGTTTCCCTCCCCCTCTGCGCTGCTTAATCTGCGAAGATTGATTGTCGTGAACTAGTAACCCGCATTTCTCCAGGCGCTCGGCGCACACGGCTTGGCCCTCCTCCGCTTCTATTTTTCGCCTCGGCGCCTTCGCTGTCCCCTTCCCGCTTATGTTCTCTTCAAGCCTCGTTCGGGGCTGATGCTGCGTCGAGCGAGTGGCGCGCCGTGGACCAACGCCCACGTATACGGGCTGCGCCTGCATGCGTGTCTCGTGCACTTTCTCTTTATGAGCACGCGACGCAGCCGCTTCATTAAGTGGTCTTAGCTCGCTGCCAGCTCTCGGGGAAAGTTGCTCTGTCGCATGCGATCAGGCGTCAGTTTGTTCGCGGCCACCACTTGGCAGCAACTTGTGTCTTTCAATGGATTGAATAACGGGCTCGTCAGATGCACTTACCGTGATTTTAGGTGCTTCACCTTGGTGCGTTGAGGTCGCAAGGACTTTTTGGGTGCATGGAAGAACATCGAATGTGGAGCATGCTTTCATGAGCTGTTCTCATAAGGGTTGGTATTGCGGTTACTCTACTGTGTAGCGAACAACCCCACGTAGTATGTACTCACTCTTCCTGAGACGTAATCGCTGTCTACCGTACTCGGCTTTATGTAGTCACTGGCAAGTGATAACGGATTGGAGCTGCTTAGCATGCGGTCATATGCCCGAATTCAAGACCCTTTACCGGGCTCTACAATTGGCTCTTTCTTTCGTGACTGCATTGAGACGCGGTGTGTTTCAGCTATTTATGGCGTTTGCACCGTTTCACGTCCCGTAAAGCACGGTGTAAGCGCCGCTGCGCCCAGCCTTTCTCATGTGGCGACAGAAAATGCACGCTTTTCCAGAGACTGAAGTGTTCGCATTCGCTCGTCTCTGCTTCGTTCGGCTAGTTTTCATGATCTGACGTCATGCGCGAACTAGGCCAGTTTCTCACGCATCAGCGTGTACATTAAGTATACAAGTGCTAAATTCTCCGTGTTTGTCGTCGCGAATCCACGCCGAATCGGCCCCAGCCGTGGAGCTTTTTCTTTTTCGGCTGCTTTCATTTTGCGCCTAGCTGTCCGAGGGGCTGTTCATGCTTCGAGGTCGCTTTAATTCGAGCAGCAGCAGATTGCTGCTACCGCTTTGAAGACCTTTGCTTGTTGTGCTAATAAGCACCTCGTCTCGTGGCGTGGCCTCGGCACTTACCTTTTCTTTCTTTGACACCGCGACAGGGAACGTCGTCTTCGGCTCTTCGGCTCGTAGCGCGCTCCAAACTGATGCCATCAAAGCGACTTCCGGCCCGCGATTTGTTCCGGGACGCTGGCCTGTCGTGAGAGAAGCGTTTGCGGGTCGGGCGGGCGGCGGATACGCGGCGATGCTTTCAGTGCGGCGCCGGAAGCGCGGTGCGCAACACACCCCCCTCATTCAGGGGCCGCCTCCATCCGCGGCCCAGCGCGCGTTGCCTCCCGCGCCTCTCCCGGGCTGCTCTCTTGTTTCGTTTCCTCAACTTGAGGCGAAAACAATGCAGTGCGCGCCGCTCGTAATTTAGGAGGGCGGCCAACCTTAGCGCGCGTTTTGTTCCGGTTGTCGGCCGTCTCCGGCGCGAGTCCTGCTCCGCTGTCTGCCTTGTCAGCATCCGCGCGGACCCTTGCCCGGAATGGAGCAATGGCTGCTCAGTGAAAAGCCGCCAGGTTCTTCTCGGCTTTCACTTCTTCGCCTCCTTCTTTCAAGGGAGCAGGTCTTTCAGTGCACACCAAAGAAGGTTCCGGAAAGGTGTATGGCCACAAGAGTCAGTGCCAGCGTTTCGACAGGCGGACTAATCTTTGTCGGGATGACAGAGGCAAGACAGCTCGTTTTTGTCGTACGAAGGCTATAGACGCTGTAAAGACGTTGTCACCCGAGCCTTCAGGCGAAGCTCCATCTGTTCACGTCTATAGCTTCTCTACAAGTCTGTTGTCATGGCTTTACCTGTCGTACGTGATGCGAGTCGGCGCTTCGCACATCTTGATCGTGCCTTCCGGGGCTGCACAGTTTTAATCTCGCACCTGCATGTTGCATGGTGGTAGCTCGCGTTTTTCATGTTTCATCGATCACTGGACGCTATGGAGGGCAAAAAATATTTAACCCGCCAAGGTGAAGCGTTTAAAACCCCAAGCCATCCAGGTTACCGAGAACACGGGCCTTTTTTGTATACGACTGCCCTGCCATGAGTGCGATTGTTTGCGTAGCGTCGTGTGTCGTCGTCGCAAGCTGCTCTGAACCGACTTGCATTGTGTGCAGCGCTCGGGATGTATCGGGTTACTCATTCTTTGTCTCCTTTTGTTGTCACGCGGTATAGAGGGTTTCGCTGCATTCGCCTTTACCGTCCGTCAGCTGGCGTCGGATAGCGAGGTCATTCGAAGGACTGAGAACGTATCGGCGACAAACCCTATAGCCATTTAATTAACAATGGACAAGACGGATGCGACTGGAGTCACCCCTGTGCAGATTGAGCAGGCTGCAGGCTGAGTTGTTGCCAGGGCATAGCGACACATTCGGAGTTGTTACAAACAAGCCTGTTCTGGTCCATATGGGTCTATGTTGCTGTGTGTTCTGCGCCATTTACAGTTTGAAAGACGAGCGCCGACGTGACCGGTACTTATGCACCGCCTTTTTCTGCATACGCCTGCACGTCTCGATAACGGTCGGATACGTGGATGAATCATCTGGAGGCAATGTGGCGTTTTATTGTAAGGCCCACTTATACGACAGAAACAGCCCCTATAGGCACCATCTCAAACCGCAGTCGAGCTCCGCGTCTCTTCACGGCGCACCTGCGTCCACGCTTTTAATGGACGTCGTGAAAGGCAGCGTGCACCTGGTACTTTAGCATGAGCAGGGCGGCAGCTGTTTCTCAGTGTCCCTTTTGTCACTTGTGCTCCGTCGCATATAAGCTGTCTGGGGTAATGTAGAAGCCAAAGGTTTTGTCAGGTCAGAGATCGTTTGAACCTGTCGCCATGCGTACTTTCTCATCGCCTAATTGTCCGTCTTCAAGGGCGCCATTGTGTAGCCGGCTCCGTCTCGTCTCGCTGCCAATTAAATGTGCCGAACAAAGAGCACTTAGAGCGGCAGATTAAATTGCGTCGGCTCGCATAGCAGGTTCACCCGTGCTCGTTTAGGCACGCATCACCTGTGTGCATCCCTGGAGAGGAGGTGCAGTAGCTGTCTCGCAGCTTTATAGACGCGCATGTGTGTGCCTGTTCATCTGTTGCACGTATCTACGCTGGGGAGCAATTAGCAAATGGGGGTTACCAATTGGCAGTCCCGACTCCCGCTGATTGACATGTGCGGAGTCGCACAGTATCTTAGAAACAGATGGCGTGTTCTTAGTCTGTGCGAATTTTCTAGTCAACTGTAATAAAATACGACTCAAGAACGAAGCGGCAGATGCCCCTCAAAGGAGGCCCTCCAGCCAATGGCGTCGACCGATTTTCATGACGCTGCGGTTAGTCCGATTAAGTAGTAGTTAATCCCCTTTAATCCGCCACCCCCCGCGATGTCAGGCTAGCGGGTGTACGCGTAATAAGCGTAGACCTGCGCTTAGGTCTACGCGTATAGTTTACGCCATTGGCAGGAGGGCCTCCTTTTAGGAGCATTTGCCGCTTCATTCTTGAGTTGTATCCGACTAAGGGTTCGTGGCCACTGTTCATTTTGCAGTCTAAGTTGCTCATCATAATGCGATCAGAGCCACAGAGCTCCCCCGTGCCAACTCTGAATTGTGTGGACAACACACACGTGGATTGCGTTTTTCATAGAGTGGCTTATTGTGTAAATAGTTTGTACATATTGTACATATTACTTCTCCCTCTATCCTCTCTTCCTGTCCCTCACCTCTTTCATTTCATTTCTCCATTCTGCCTGCTATCCTTTATTTCCGCTGCCCCAGCTCAGGTGCTTCAGTATCGATGGCAGATGCCGGGGCTAGCGAAAATTTTTCCCTTCCTTTTTACTATTATTTTTAATAAAACCACTACCACCACCATCATAGAGTGGTTAAGTGTCGTCTGAGTAATGTCGCTTTCCTACCGCCTGTGGCACAATTTGCGAAAATACATTAGCCGTGTCATCATTGATCGTCGTGCCAATTTTAGCGGTGCTATATTCGGATGACTCGGGCATAGTTGCTGGAGACCGCACTGTTAGGCCGCGTTCTTTCTCTCTCCGATTACCCGTACTGCCTCGCTGACCTCTGACTGCTGCTAGAATCAGGCCAGCTGCGTCTTGGTTTTCGTCGAATCCGAGATCTTCCTTAATTTCCTACCCGCCGCGGTGGCTCAGTGGTTAGGGCGCTCGACTACTGATCCGGAGTTCCCGGGTTCGAACCCGACCGCGGCGGCTGCGTTTTTATGGAGGAAAAACGCTAAGGCGCCCGTGTGCTGTGCGATGTCAGTGCACGTTAAAGATCCCCAGGTGGTCGAAATTATTCCGGAGCCCTCCACTACGGCACCTCATTGTTCCTCTCTTCTTTCACTCCCTCCTTTATCCCTTCCCTTACGGCGCGGTTCAGGTGTCCAACGATACATGAGACAGATACTGCGCCATTTCTTTTCCCCCAAAAGCCAATTATTATTATTATTATTGGGCTCTTTCAACGACCGTTGCGAGCTGATGCTGAACAGACGGATGCGATGGTAGTCACCTTCGTGGCTCATTCACCCACAGCGGGAGTGTCCTGTCCGTGGTTTAAAAGCGGGCGTCGATGCGCTACCTCCTGTGAGCCTGTACCGCACTGCGACCAACCAGGATCCGGCAACTAGCGTTGGAGGTCTGACGCCCAGTGCCTCACGATGCGTAACACAGGAACCTTATCATTGCTCTGTACTTGATTCATTCGACTAAGCTGCTTCCCTTTCGTACGTTTCATTTATTCACTAGCTGGTCGTCAACGCTACACGTGCTAGAGTCCCAAAAAGTCATTTCATACGACGTCCTCCCATTTATGTTTTGCACGCGCGCTTGGTGTTCTCACGCGCACGTTTCATCCGTGCGAAGATGCCTTCGTCGCATTTCTCCCGTTTGTCCACTGACTACGAATTTCCGCCTGCGACACCGAACGCCCATGTCATCGTGCCGCGAAACCTGCGCGCTTGCGTAACTACCGCGGAACGAAATCGCCTCAGCCTTTATTTGAGGGGCGTATTTCTCTCTTCCTGTTCATCTGCTCCGAGAACTGCATGCCGTCTTCTTCGCGGGTTTTCATTCTCCCTTCCCTCCTAGTCTTGTAACGCTTCTTCTGGTGTTTCTATTCCTTCCTTCACGTGGGACTCTCGTTGCCTCCGCTTTTTCACGCGCGCTTCGCGCAGTCGCGCTGTCGCACAGGCGCGCGCAGCTGTCGTCGCGCTCGGCGTCTCGAGTGCGCGAGATTCGCGTTTCCTTCCCCTTGGTTCCCGCGACCGAGTTCCGCGAAACGCGGCGTTCCTTGGCTGCTGCTTTCGCCAGCCGGCCGCCGTGCGCCCTCGCCGATTTCCGCCGGAGCATTGCGGCGCTTCTCCTCCCAGCTGTCAGGGGATGTCTCTCTGCTTTCTGGCTTGTTTTGCATTTCTTCCCAGTAAAGGTCGCACTTTTAAATATAGCGGCGAAGCTGTGGCCGCGAAATTGGCGCGTCATGAGACGGGATTGCGGGATCCGCAGTTGACTTTCTCTTCGCCTGTACCATCGTGAGCGTTGGTTGGCATTGCATGGCTTGACGTTGCGTACGAGGAGCTTTTTATAAGGTAGAGGAGTCGCGGTATCTGTCTCTCCCTGAGCGAGCACTTGGCCGTGATGGAAGAGTCGCTGCTGCCTTTTTAGAAACAAGTCTGCTGGCGGGAGAAAATTTTCGTCGCGAAGCTGAGGAGCTTAGCTCTCTGTTTCCTTACGTGTGTAACTTAAGCCACGGTCCTTTTTACAGGAATGAACTTTGTTTAGCTCTCAAAGTGAACAGGAGCACCGCAGGCTCGCTGGCGCTTGTAAGTGCGTGACGCGTGTTAGGAGTGGATAGAGAACGGAGCTTAGTAGATTTGTCTTCCCTTATTTTGTTTTGGCAGCGCCCCCATTGCTGGTGAGCCCACGTTAAGCGAATGAACGTTGTGTCAAGGAAGTAATGGTATACGCGGGAGTGTCATGACTCGTCACGTCTCGGGTCTCTTGTCTATATTGCAGCTTTTCCCGCGCCGCATTTTCTTTCTTTTATTTAGTAAACACGCGCTTTCCCTAGCTATTTTGACGCACCTCTGTCCCTCACTGAAAGGCGCAAGTGTGAACAGGAAGCGACGCACGTATGCAGGACACGCAGACCCACATATATGATAGTAGTGTGAGGTGGACAAGCCGCAGAAACAAGAGCTTGGGAGAGAGGGCAAACAATGGTTTTGCTCCTAACTTGGCTTTGTCTTGTGTGCGCCAAATTTTTCCTTGGAATGCGTGAATACTAGCTAGCCCGACACCAATGTACGTATCTCGCTGGTCACAGACACGCTTGTTAACCAGCGAGTCTTTTCTGCG
Source organism: Amblyomma americanum (assembly GCF_052857255.1). NCBI lineage: Eukaryota > Metazoa > Arthropoda > Arachnida > Ixodida > Ixodidae > Amblyomma > Amblyomma americanum. The sequence continues at coordinate 36,846,444 of NC_135502.1, forward strand.
TATTTTCCCCGTCTTTCGGAGTTTTTTTCCTTACACACGGGTAGAAAGCGCGACTGTACGCACTCTTGTGTTTTCTTTTTTTTATCCTAAAGAGGCATGTACGATGCTTCGAGCACGTGACGTCGTGCTCACTGTACTCATGAAGTCTCCGCCGCGGCAATGGCCGCGCTGGGCTCAAACAGCTTTCGCCGTGGGGACCTATAACCTCCTTGACCAGATGTGTCGCTGCGTTAATAAAAAAAATAAATTCACAGGGACACCAATTCCAATATGCGTTGCCAATGCGATGGAATTAGCAGGTGTTGATGCCTTACCGGAAGTTACGTCACTTCCGGTCTGGTGACGTCACTTCTATCCGGCCAATAGGCGTATTTCATGACCGTCGATGCATTTTGGCCCCATGGGGCTTCTGTGCTATCGCACTAATAATACGCGACAAGCGTTCTGAGAACCCTACTAAGCTGCATTTGTGCTTGAGGTCGGAGGCATCTGCTCAGCGCCGGAGACCGAAATCCGATGCGAGGCCAAATCCATTCCCTAATTAGCGCCGTTCTGCAATCAAGATGCGCCCGTAATTAACGCGCGCAGTTTGCCTACCAGAGAAGAGCTCCGCGCGATGCGAGTCGCGATGGCCCAGTCCCCTCGTTTTCGCTCGGAGCGCGAAAAAAGACGCGTTTAGCTTTCTCCGCTAAAAGGAGAGCCGACGAATGCTCTCTGTGCCTTTCTTTATTAATGGTTTCTCGCAATCTTCACGTTTCGGAAGTGGCGCCGGTGCTCCTGTTTTCTGTGAACTTCACGCTCACCTCGACGCACCGAGCTCTGTGTTGGCCTCCGACCAAGACGGCGTGCGCCGGGACCGATGCGTGCTGTGCCGCAAGCAGCGGGCGAGAGCCGCGGTGGGAGAGAGGCTGCGGCGACAGTGTATGTAGTGTACGTGTGCCCGACACTGCAGTGCTAGGCGGTGCCCTTCCTGGCATGTGTGGTGCCGCCGCAGACGCCAGGCGCGGCGTCTCTCTAACGGGCCCCGGAATAGAAACAGTCTGGAAGATCTCTCCGCGGAGCCGACTGCGTGCTTCCGCTGACTCACGACGTGCTTCTCTCTCTCTCTAGTTGCGTTCAGAGTAGGCGAAACTGATCGCGCGGAATGGCGGGCCTGTTTTCTGCGCGCCTGTGTTTGTGTGGTCTGGGTGCGCGGACAACGCAAAAGCAGAGGTCGCCTTCCGTCCACAAGCCTCGTGTGTGGCGTCTCTTGTTGGTCGTGCTTCGTGGAGGGTCCCATCAGGCGTGCTTATGAATGAATGAATGGATGAATGGATGAATGAATGAATGAATGAATGAATGAGATAGTGAGTGAGCGGAAATTTGTTTCCATTTTTTGAACGACCGCTGTACAGCCGGAGTGCGCTTAATTTTTTTAACCAACTAGCCCAACTCGACGCCTTATTATGCGTTGTTTCCATATTTTTGCATGATAATGAGGGGGCGGTCGATGGAAGCGGCACTTCGCAGCTTGTCGCAAAAGTTTTTATTATGTATACAGAGAAGCCAAACCCAGGCTCCTTCGAATGTTGCGAAGACGTGCGGAACTGTTGCGCCGACACTTACCCACGTGCGAGCGGCAGTCCAGCGATCCATACAGCGCCTTTATTTAGAACGTCGCTTCTCTATCGCTTGAATCATTCAGAGAAATAGCGGGCCGTCAAACCGCACGCTCAGAACCGAAACAGTGTTTTGGATTTCAATTCATGGTCGCCTCAGCGCTTTCTCTCTTTTTCGCGTTCGCGGCAAATGAATGGCCTTACGTTTCACTTTTCCTTATCCTGTTGGCTGCGCCAGTGAGTTCTAGCTGCAGAAACGTCGCATATTTTTTGATGCTGCATCTGAGGGAGAAGGAGCATGCGCAGACCAGTCGCTATGGCGCCTACATCACAAAGCGCGGGATGTTCGAAGATTTGTTAAATTCTGTCTTATACTGGTTCAAAAAAAAAATTTGCTTTCACTTTGTAACTTGCGTACTGATATTTATCACTGCTTTTTATTTCTGCAGTCGTAAGTAAAAATAGGAAAGCTAAGTTCGCGAGATTAAAAGTTAAGCCTTCAACTTTTAGGCCGAAATTGCGCCGCGAGCGGGTAATAACGCAATCCAGCTGCGGCCAGTGCCTATTTTAAAACTGCTTTGCACCGACGCACCGCAAGGGCGCAATGCAAACAGGAACCCCTAAATTTGGGACCCCCGTTCCCAAACTGTGTTATGCGCTGACGCGAAGGGGAACCTTCTTGTAATCAAATATGCAATCTAGTGACAAGGAAAAGGAAACTAAAATAAAAAAAGAAAATGAAACCAGATGTGCACTACGCTGAAGTACTTTTTTTTAATTGCTCCCGGCTCTAAAAGGCAATGTCGCATGAGGTCATCGTTGTGGCTGGGGTACTCCTACGCTTGCTGGTTGTCACAGAATGAGCTGCACCTATTTCACAGTCGGTACTGCGCCTCTGCCAACCCATGGAAGATAAACGGAGTAAACAAGCACGACTGATGCTGGAGTGGAAAAATTATGCCTGACCGTGTGACGCATGAACATTTCGTGGGGACCGACGAACGTTTGTTGTATACCGTTGTTCCTTAGGGAAAGCGTCTAAAGTAAACGCGTTTGATTCGCTTTGCCGTGCACCTATTTGGTACGGTCATTGGCTGTACGTCTCGTCACGCTGCACTGAACTAGCGAAACGGAGTGCGTTTTCATTTGTTGTTTCCCTGGCTGCGCGCGCAGCGATGGGTGCGTGCTGTCGCGACGCTGTTCGCTTACTACACGGCGGCGAGGGCGAAGCGGGTGTGTTTCCAGCACGGTGTGGTTTCGAGGGACGCTGTGGGGCGGTGGCGTGGGGTCGCGTGTTTTTCAACACTGGCAGCCTGGCCGGAGTCGCCTGGCGATTTTTGTTACTTCAATTTCTGAACAGCAACCGCGTTGATGTATCCGTGACGGAGGAAGAGGTCGGAGAAACTTGGCTCTGGAAGCTGTTGGCACGCCGTTCGCACGCGACGGCCTAGACGCCTGTCAACTGGAACCTGTCTTCTCCGTTTTCTTTAGGTTAGGTTGGTTGAAGCTTTTTGAGGAGCGGGGACGTCGTCCAGGTCAGGGCGTTACTTCACGTTTCACTTAGGCAACGTCGGTGCAGCCTTACCCGCAAATTCACGGACGTTGACACATTGACGCGTTCGCGACTTTCACAATGACGGAATGCCGCAATGAACACCGAGATTTTCGCATGGGCTCTCCCGAGTACTGTCAGTTGACTGCTTCTCCGCACGACCTAATGCCATGACGGGCGTCATCGCATGTCGATATAGTCTGACTGTTACTGAGGTTGCAGGAGCAGGTATGTTTGCGTGGCTCGATGTCTCAATTTACAGCCCCAATGGATTCAGGGACGCATTGCTTTCTAGGGACTCGCGTATTTCGACAGAGTACGGTCAAGCTTTGTTTATGTTGGCTTACTGGCAGCGACGAAGGGTAGAGGGCGGTGCAGTGTGACACGTGACCCTCCCTCCACCTCCCAGCACCCACGTCACCGGGCCAGGCAGGCTCTTTTCGTCGCGCCAGGAATAAAATGCCACATGGTTGCGTGCTCGGCACTTTTGAGGCTTTGGACGGGTGACCGCTTTGTCCTAACACTTGGCCTTTACGGCTTCGGAGGCTGGCGTATGCGCTGTCGCGCCTTGTTGGTCAACACATGAGGAGAACGAACCAGAGCCGACGGGGGTCGAATGGGCGGTCCCGTCGTCGCGCGGATTTGATTTGGCCCTGTCGTGACGGGCGGTTTCCTTCGGTCGCGCGACGTTTATAACAGGTCTCGGCTGCCGCTCGCGCTCGGGTTGCCGAGCTCGGGAATCACTGCGGGAAGGGCTCCTCTATACTTAACGCGCCTGCGCGCGGCTATTTTGATCGCGGCCGCGCGCGTTGACGGCGGCGCGTGTTCGCTCTGCGGCGCCGGACTCGGACTAGCTGTCTGAAGGCTCCGTGAACCCCCCTTATCCCTCATCATCTGAAGGCAACGCGGTCATCAGGACTGTCATCTATCTCAACCACGATCGAGAGCGCGCGCTGTGTACGGCGGCCCTCGATTGATGAGGCGTTTTCCTCGGGCCGCACAAGCACGCATGGCGGTAGAAACAATCGTGCCTGCCAGCCTGCCTACCTGCATGGAGGTAGCACGACTGTCCGTGCAGCGTGCGGCCACTGGCGCTTGTTGCGAGCGCCACCCCCGTCATTTCCACCCATTTCCTCTTGCTTTATTATCGACGGCGCGGTGAGCGTCTTCGGCGTGCCTGGAACTAACTGGCGCTGCAGGGCGTAGCAATGGAGGATACCGTTTCCAGCGTCGTCTCGGTGGACGGCTTCAATTTGCGCATTATACGCGTTACTTGCGTTTGGCTGGAGGGCGTGTGCGTGTGTGGCCCGTCCAGTAGGCTCGTTCAGCCTATCAGCGGACTCCATGAGCACGTATAGTCGGGGCTGTGTTGCATTAACGATAGCTCACATGTGTGGGCTCACGTTTTACGCATTGTCGGTCGCCAAGATTACAGTGCTTTCCTGTTCGAGACGCGAACGCGAGTAAGACGGGTGAGTCGGGACTGTTGAGGTTTCGTGTAGCTGCAGCTTCTGAGGCTACTTCTGCGACGAAGGGAGAGGATATGTTTGGGGAGACAGAGAGAGAGAGACAGAGGAGAATAGCGGATAGTGAAAAGTCGCTAAAGTTAATTGGAAGAGCACTTCGGTTGGCTACCCTGCACAGCAGAAGGAAAGTGAGTCAGTGAGCTGGATGTCTTTATTAATGGTGTCTTCGACTGGTCGCTTTAGATCGCTCTAGAGCGCTCTGAGAGGCGACCGCATATTCGGCTGGTCGAAACCGGCCGCTCTGACTACATTCGGCTGGTTCTTTCTGAGCGCTCGCCTCCAGCTCAGAGCGCTCTGACGCGCTCCGAGAAAAAAGTCGGAGCGGCTCCGAGATGAGTCCACGTGACAGAGCCACTTCCGCCATTTCGCGAAAGCGGTGCGAGTCCTCGGCGTCCCCTGCGCGTAGACAGAAGCAAGTGTAGGCTTTTCACGCAGTAGTAGCGTCCTTGCTGTGTTGTGTTTTGCGGGTGCCGCGCTGTGTCAGACAAAATGTCCAAGAGAGGCCGGATAACTACACTAGGAACGCGGTCTGTGTTGCTGTCGCATGACAACAGCGATTCCATCAGCAGCTCAGACGACGACGACAGTGCTCTCCACAAGGCGATGTTCGAAAAATGAGCGTCCTGTGGGACGGAAAGCCGGGGTAGCGATCGATACAGGCTATGCGGCCGCGTGCGGCTAAAGGTAATCAAGGGACCTTACGTGCGCCTACTGTTGACATCAGCAGCGGTGCCGCGTAGTGGTTCCGGAAGTTACGTCCTCTTTCTGCCTCCTGCGTTTCCGCTCTAAAAACTCGTTGACCATTCGGCTTGATTAGTCTCGCTATGCGCTCGGAGCGAGAGCGGCTCCCACTCTGCCAGATCCTAACCGGATCGCGGGAGCGACCAGTCGAAGACACCATAAGAGAAAGGAACTCTTCGCTCAGATTTTGAGTATGGGTAGGCGGTTAGCATGTGTACGCAAATAACCACTTAACGAAATCACTTGAAACAGCCTACCGGTAATAACGTTCCTTTAATCTGCGGTGTGCGCAAATGCATGCTGTCAGCGCGTCTTCAGGCCGGCGTTAGTGTATGCAGCTGTTTGGTCTCCTCCTTCCTTCTCGAGTGCTCGACTTCACTCGGCCTCGGCAAATGAGCAACGGGCCTTGACGGAACGAGCTCTCTTTTTCAGTGGGCTTTCGTACTGGCCTCGAATAAAGTTTTTTTCTGATAACATGGCGTTTTTTTTTTTCAAGATGTTTCTCAGAAAATGGAAGGGGGAAAACGCTACATTACCTGGGAGTATTATGCTTTCTCCATCTTGCTCTACGCGAGCGCCCCGCCTCGTTTAATCCGTTTCGTTCTCGACAGGCATTCAGGCCGGTTCTTTGTGCCGCGAGGTATGCCCTGCGCGATGTCAAATGAAGCGCGCTGCCGCGCCCCGGCTCTTCTATATCGCTCCTCCCGTGCCTCGCGTTACAAGAGGAGCCTTCTCCGAGGAAGCGTGCTCTTCGCGGGACGGCCAGAAGAGATGCGTGTCATTCTGAGCGCGTCTGGCAGCATTCCACTTCGTGCGTGGGCCTTTATCCTCGGCGCCGCCCTCGTGTCATAACAGCCGGGCGTGCACAAAGCGCGTATCAACGAACGTGCACCTGGAAAACAAAGTCGCCGCCTGTATGTGCGTCTGTGTGTGCTACTCCCCAGACCCGTGTGTCTGTAGTTTTTCTTGCGACCATCTCCGTACCGTCGTCGTCTGTTTCTTGCGGGACTGTCACGATGAGGGAACGCAGGCCCGCAAATACCGACCAACTCGCCATCTGTCTCTGCTATGGGATCTCGCGTTCTCTCTCTCTCTCTTGCGTTCTTGCAGCTAATTTTCTTCTTCTCTCTTTCAGCGATCGCGGAGTGCATGCGCTCCGTTTCGTTAAAACCGTGCAGTGCTGTGAAAGCTGGATCTGTAACGTCGGCCAATCACGAGCCGTTTTTGCAGACGGAACAGCTGCGCCCGCTTCGCTCTCCGATTGGCTGGGCCAGCGCAAGAGCCGCTGCGCTATAGCAACGGTGCGCGGTTTTTGGCGAGACAGATTGCAGCATATCCTGCTGTTGTTCTTGGAGCATCTTCGTATTTACTTCATCACACACACTCCCTCTCTTCGTCCCGGCTATGACGTCACACGTTCAGCGCCGACTATCGAGCGTCGGGGGGCAACCGTCTGCGCAGGCGAGAGCAGCTGCGCTTTCTGCCAGCTGGCTGCCTATGGCGGGTGCAGCGGATTTTCGCGAAGAGCGGGCGGCGGCCAGGCCGGCCGTTGGTTCGTTTCGCGCTCTGTTTACCGCGCGCAGGTTGTCCGATGGCCTCAGCCTCCGTGGCCCGAGCGAATGGCGCAACGCCAAAGGTCCGCCGACATCTTGGCCAGCGGCAGGCGTCTTTGATCCGTTTCGAAAAGTGTTTACCTTCGTTCTCTACCCACTTGCGTTCTTTCATTGTGAGCATCGGGGTCTTCCGGCTCGTACCGCGTGATATGAGGCGTGGGCGTACTTTGGTTGGGCATTTTGGCCGAACACACTTTGCAGAGTTCTGCTGGCGTTCTGTTCGCTACCTCATGCAGGTTTCACGGAACCAACCGCGTACTGTGGCATCGTCGTTAAACACACAGAAAAACAAACAAAAAATAAGAATACTGCTAATAACATACGGCGCGCTAAGAAGCCTTGGTGGGCTTATGGCGGTCGGCCACGACGTAGGTGTCCGCGTATACACCCGGCTGTTGTGCACTTCAGTGTTTCTCGGAACGATACTGTCTTTCGTCGATTTATATTCCTGTCTGGCAGTAAAGCGACAGTATTCGCGCACACTTTTCAAGTGTTAGGAACCAGCTGACATCGTTCGCGTTGCCTTGTTTCGACCGAGCTGAGCGTATACACCTTGCGGTGCGTTTGGTCTCACGATCCTCCGTAGCTACTCATACCGCTCGCAGGTTTCGGAGCTGTCTCCAGCTCGTATTACTCATCCTTGCAGCCAGCGGACCATCCGTCCACAGGGCGCAAGTGCACGCAGTGTTGACACGGGCGTCCTAAGCAGTGCATTGCCCTTGCTGTTCGTGGTCTCAGGCCGTCGTCTCGATCAAGCCAGGGAAAAGGCACCTTGACGACGGGGTAAACGCTCTCAATTAAGCTGCTTCCACTTCTTCGCCTCTCTCCTTCATTTTTGTGTTTACTGTTTTTCGTCAGTTTTCTCCGGGCGCTGTGCGCGGGGGGCGCCTTGGGTCGCGCTCTGGGCGGCCCGAGGGGTGAAAAGCAAACACCTCTGCTCCGCACCAGCGCCTCCGTCTCGTTCGCACACTTCCTCGAAGACCGGCCGCTCTTTGACCGCGGTGGCCAGGCGCGGTTGAAGCGTTTACGCGCCACCATCGAGGAAGCACGCGAACACGCTACAAGCGGGCACGCACAAAAAATGATGAAGACGCGAGAGAGAGATAGAAAGGTGAACCCGCTTGTCTCTCTGCTTGACGACGACGTCGCTGGTTTTCTTGTGTGCTTTATTTTTTCCCCAAAAGCCAAGGCAGGCCTCGGTGCTTCGGCAGCGGTGCGGGTCGATCGCCGAGGTCGATCGGGCACAGCGCCGTGCTGGGGCGACGGGCTCCTTCAGGTGTTGAATAGCGTAATATGTAAGCCTGTAGATTTAGAATCACCTCTGGAACGGCCACGACCTAATATCGATCATGGCAGCGAGTATTTGCGGATTTGTGCAAGTGCTCGCGTTTATTATGCCTGCATTCACCGCCACTGTTGGCGCTCCTGCGGGGTACGCATAGGTGCAGCGGGACTTTCTTGGGTTGTTCTCATCAAATTTTTCTTTATTTAAAAATTTCCTCAGCTCTTTGACCGACGGGCCGTTTGTTTACGGTCGCTCTCTATGTTTATTGCCCTAGTTGTGTTAGCTGTTGTGTTCGCTGAGAGTGCGCTGCAGCTGTGGGCAGAAATGTCCTATGCCCGCAGTGTAAAGTCCGGAGCTCAAGATGGCGGAGCGCCGACAGAGCACTTCTTGGAACTATCCGCGAAGCTTGACTGCTGATTCGTTTGTCCAGGCAGGCGCCCTTGCAGCTTTCTCTAGACAATTGCGGGCCCCCTCCGGAAGAGCTCGTGCACAATGGGTCTGCCTTGCTGAGCTGCCAGCGTTTTGCATCGCTAAAATCGCTCAAGCATCAGCTCTCTAGAGGTCCTTAGGTTGATGCGTGATGGCCAGTATCTGCACTTTGTTTGCACTGTGACGTCCTGTCGAAGCAGAGCCTCTTGAACAGTTCGCAGGCTGAGCTGTTCACAGACTCGACCACTTCACCCGATACGAACGCCTTTCAGGAAGGGACGCCGGAGATAACGCGAAGCGGAGTCGAGGTGGCCGCGTTATATATTTTCTTTTTTGTGTGTGTGTGTAGCCGAAGTTGGCTCCAACAGAAAAGATTTTCGGGGAACGAACCTTTCATTGCGCGTAATCTCTTGCTCGAATCTGTATTGTTGCGGCTGTATTGTCGCTCTCAGCTGTGGAACAGATTGCTGCGACCGCGGAGCAGGCTGAGATACACACACGTTCGACAAAGGCGAGGCTTTGTGGGCGCCGCGTTTCGGGCGACGCGATTCTCGTTGCCAGCCTCTTATCTCTGTTCCTCCTCCGGACATGGCTCTTATGGCACGAAGGTGCGAGCTAGAACGACGCCCGTACTGTAGCCTCGCATTCTCTACGTCAGCGCCCGTTAGGCACCGTGCATCTTTTGGGTTTCTTGACTCGAGTTCCAGTTTCAGGCTGACGTTCAAGTTTAAAAGGGTCACGGGCGTGCTGTGTACAGCGGACGCTTTGGAACTGCCAAGCGTTATTTTCGGAGCTCGAAAGGGGATCGTGATTTGTGGACAGCCCGTCATCGCCTAGAGTATGTAATCTTTGATCTTATTACTTGTGTGCTTACTTGTGTGCTACATTCGAAGCCCTGCATCATACTGTTCCATCGCTGGCTGTGCTTCTTTCGGCATTAGCGGTTTCTTTACTTTGTTGAGTCGTGGCCGTGGGCTGGTGAAGAAGACGTTGCTTTGAGCGCGTATGAATGGATTTTGAGTTCGGACATTGGAGCGCTCCTTTATCAGACATTGCCTGCTTTGGATACTTCGCGCATCGACGCGTTCTTACCTCACTTATCTGATATTGGAGCGGCCTCTAATCTGTTTGGAACAGCAGCAAAAAGAATGAAGGAAGAGGACAGAACAGTCGGCGAAAAGAGGCTATACGACACACACATGCATACCAACGAAGTACAGGCGGTCTCACTTCCGTGTTTTGCTGTTCTCAATCCACCCCAAACTACTCTTCCAAGAGCTGAAACGCCAACTAACCTTGTTTGCGTGTTAATGTTCCCGGATGCTCCTAAATGTACTGTTGCCCACCGGATGTGCCCGTCAACTATAGGGGACAGCTTTCAGTGGCATGCACTGTGGAAGCTACGAGCGCGCGCCTCCAGCTCGCATGTGTCTTTGGCTTGTGCGTGCGCGCGTACGAACAGCGCGCTTGTGGAAGCCGGCGTCTCTGGCTGCTCGTAGCTTTCACTGCACAGCCACAGAAAGCTGTGGCCGAGTGTAGCCGCGACTGAAGTGGCTGCCGCTTTTTGTTTTTTGCAAAGGCAACACTGGGTCGGAAAAAAAAAAACCCCGCTAACTAGGACAGAACAAGTGATAGCCCAGCTGAAAAAGTCCATTGGTTCCATTTGGAATTTCAACTGGTATTAAGTGGAACAAATTGGATTTGCTGGGTTCCATGTGGCAGCAGCTTGTCCAACTGGTCTTGCGAAGTGGTATTAACTGGAACCAATTGGAGCTACTGGGTTCTAATTGGCAGCAGCTTGTCCTGCTGGTTTTGCAAACTGATGTTAACTGGAACCATTTGGAGTCACTGGGTCCCAATTGGCTGCAGCTTGCCCAACTTGATAAATCCAATTGGTTCTTGAGATTCCAGTTGGACATTCCAATGGGTTACAGAGGTTTCAGGGGTCGGTGTCCTAGTAAAAAAATTGCTGGCCAAATAGACCTTTCGATCATAAAATTCACAGTTGTGTTCTTTCAAGCTATTTGAAGCTCCAACTCCACATGGAATGCCTTGAGCATGCAAAAAAAAAAAAAGACAGCCATTTGGAAGGTTTGATATGATGTTCCAGTTGGGTCCTAATTCACAGCTACATATTGCTCATTATTGACATACAAGTGAACTAAAGAGGTTTTTGTTAAACAGGTATTAGCAGCTCTAGCTGCTAATATTTAATATAGAATAGTATATACTACATCTAATATAGTAGATTTAGCTGCACCACCACCAGCGCGGGCGTGAGTAAATGAAATAATTTCGCTCAACGGACAAACGTCACTGGCTCCAGCAATACGGTCTCATTAATGATGTATATAAGAAGAAGCAAGAGTGTGTTTTGTGGATATGTACTGAGCTTATGTGCCTTGTGTGCGATGCTTTTGTGATGGTTTGTTCGTCTTCACTTCCATAACGGTGCGCAATTCTCGTAATTTACATTTCGCTCTAAACTGTTGGCACAAGGCAGAAGAATGTCACCGAGTGGTCCTGGGAGAAAATCTAATTGGTCCCAGCTAGAACCGATTGATTTTTGACGCCACTACCAGTTGGAACGTCCAATTGGTGTCCGAAAACCTAACTGGTCCCAATTGGAAAAATTCCACTTGGAACCAATTGACTTCTTCAGCTGGGAGCTGCAACGGTTTATTTCGAAGCATTTCTTTTTCTCGCGAATTCTATGTTTAGGTCACTGTCATCTTTTTTTTTTTTCTGTCAACGGAGGAAATAAAGACGGTTCTCAAACACTGATCACCGTAGATTGCGGTGGTGGAAAACGCGCGATTTCGAGACGTACGAACGTGGATTGAGCAACTTTTGCATCCAGCCGTGTCACGTGCATGCAAGCAGCTCTGCGTGCCGATATACGTATGTACCCAATGTTCAACGGTGCGCGAGGCACTCGGTGGCAGTTGTGCCTCTACAAACGGTTGGCCGTTTTTTTTTTTTTCACCTTCTTTCGTTTCGCGCTCTTAGCTTGGCGGAACCGTTCTGGCGGCCTCCTTTCTTCTGTCTCTTATTTCTGGCCCATTAGAGACGTGTCTCCTTCAGAGTCCGGCGTTGCCTCTGTGTGTCCAAAATCTTCGCGAGGATCTAGCCTGGCCTGTATGGAAAACAATAACGACCACCTACTGGACGCCACCTATCGCTTCCGGCCATCTCTGCTCTGGGGGAATGACTCTCCATGAGAAGTTTCTTATGCTAAGCGTATACGCACCTTGAGTGTATGAATGCGAAGGGGGGGGGGGGGGGGGGGAGGACGTGGTGCTCGCTCGTAGCTGCGTGAAAGAGAAAACGAAAGCGCGTTCCCTGCAAGCGTGACCCCGTTGTACCGCTTGACCTGCTCCTAACGGGAGGTGACGCCGACAATACCCTTTTAGGCGGCAGGCGAAAAACAATGGGCGGACTTGCAGCTGTCGAAACGTTTTGTAGGTCTCCATTCGCGACTAGCCTGATGTGCATGCGGTCCTTGCGGTTTTGCAGTTCTGTGCCATACCCTGTCCCACTGTCCTCGTGCTCCGTATTTTTTTTTTTCGCTTTGTGTGCTGCAAGACTAGCCTGCCCGTATAATTACGCCGGCGCTGAGGATCAGCAACACGCCGCCTTGCGCGATACGGGAAAAAGGCTGCGGCCTCGCCTGGAGCTAACCACACTGCGCGCGCGTTCCCGAGAAATCGTTAATTCGCCGAAACGATCGGGTGATCGCAAGTGGTGGTGGGCGGACAATAGTTGCGCGCATTGACTATCATCTGTGCGACGAGAATTGATGGCGGCCTCGTCGGGTTTCCCGGATTCGCCCGACTGCGTCCAGCTGTTTGCGCCACGAGCCCTGCTTGCATGCGCGCGATTCTGGTTTGCCTGCTCTGTCTCCCGTTCCGTTTTTTTAAACAATTTTCTTACGTACTGCGGTGCCCCAGTGGCTGGGGCGTTCTGCTTCTGGGAAAGTACTCGCAGGTTCGACTGCAGGCTTGCGGAGACGAGTTTCGAGTAAGGCGAATTCCAAAAAAGAAAGTCCTCGTGCACTGATATTTCAGTGGGAAGCTAAAGAACTTATAGTTGGACAAAGTTAATCTGGGATTCTCCGCTGCGGATTACCCATAGCCCGTAGCGTGGATGTGTCGCGTAGAAAACGAAGACATCTGTTCTCACATTTATGTCCTCACATTCTAGTTTCGTTCTCCAGATGTGTGCGTATAGGCAAGCAGGTCAAACATTTGGGATGATAGCGTTGCCCCTTTCGTGACAGGCGACCCTCTTGCGGCGCCATCGCTGTCGAGCCAAAAACTGTCGCGCTGACCTTGTAGCTAATCAGAATGCTAACCAGAGGGTCCTCGTTTAAATACCTCTTGAATGTGTCATCCATTGTCTTTCGATCGAAATGAGCGTTGGAGTACGTAGGCTGATATAGGGGACTCTCCGGGGTAAATTACGAATGGCGAAACACGTGGCGTTGCACTCTAAACACGAATGCGCCCGTATGAGAGTAGAAAGGAAGTAAGCTGTCCTCTAACGCACGTCTTTTTATAAAAGGGAGTGCGCTAAAAGACAGCTTACTCCCTTTTTTCTCCTTTCTGCGTAGAGTGCGAAACTGCCACGTTCATCAGCTTCCCGCAGAGTGTTGACCATTTGGGCTTGAACCGTAAGTGGCAGATGGGCGGATGTGTTGGCGGAGGGGGAGCGTGCTTGCGGAGCCGAGGTGCACTGTCGGAGATGAGGTGCACTGTCGGAGATGGAGTGCGCTGTTGGAGGAAGGGTTCACTGTTTGAGGTAGAGTACACTGCCTGTCGGAGGTATATAGGGTTAACTGTCGGAGATATGGGTTACTGTCGGAAGCAGGGTTGGAGGTAGGGTTCATTGTTGGAGGTGGAGTGCACTGTCGGAGGTACTGTCGGAGGTGGGGTTCTCTATCGGAGGCAGAGTGCACTGTCGGAGGTAGGGCTCACTGCTGGAGGTAGCGTTCAGTGTAGAACGTAGCGCTCACTGCTGGAGGAAGGGTCACTGTAGAAGGAAGGGTTCACTGTAGGAGGTAGGGTTCACTGTCGGAGGCGGAGTGCACTGTTGGAGGTAGGGTTCACTGTCGGAGGTGGAGTGCACTGTCAAATGCTGTGTGCAGTGACGAACGCTGCTTGCACTGGCGGATGTGTTGTGCACTTACAGAGATTGGTTGCGCTGACGGAGACGCAAGAATAATATGTCGCTGTAACGTTTTCACGGCAGGCAGGGTGGAAAACTTCAACAATTTGTGCGTGCATGTGACTGCTAGATATCTGTTAATTCTTGGGAGGGGGTCAACAGATGACGTCGTAACAGAGCCGGCAGAGCACCGGTCATTTCTGCTTTGCTTCACGCACGCACGCACGCACGCACACACGCACGCAGACAGACCCGCACAGACAGACCCGAAGCACTTCTCAGGGCGGCATTTCTTTGTGTGCTCCTCGTCTCCGCAAGGCTTTGTGCCCGCATAACGGCGAGTTTCAGCACCGCCTGTAAAGTTGTTTACTCGCGTACGTAGAGCTTTAAGGCGGGTCTGGCTCTGCTCTGTTCGCGCTCGTTGAAATCGGCGCAGTTATAAAAGCACGCGGTTTGTTCGCGCCTGGCGCACTGTCGCCCGGCACTCTTTCGCTCTCGTTCTCGCTGTCTCTCAATTTCTTTTCACTCTTCCCGTTGTAGGCCATTGCCGCCCGTCATGGCGGCTGCTGCTGCTGCACGCGCGCCTCTCTTTCTGCCAGCCGCCTCCACTACCGCTTTCCCGCAGACCCCGTCCCTTTCCTGCCCCGCCACTCCACCCCGCTACGTCCCCGTCGAGAGGGGCAGCACATCGTAATCGAAGAGAGGCAGTTATCAGAGCAGAAAACCGCCGCCGCGGATTCCAGTTTATATACCAGACGGCTGAAACTCGAGCCTTTCCTCTTCCTCTCTCTCTCTCTCTCTCTCTCGATAAGCGCATTGTTGCAGCAACTGTGCCGCGTAGTGGCGGAAAGTAAGCATGAAAAAAAAAGGAAGGTACCATGTTTAAGATACTGCTCTATGGCTGCGCACATATGGGTCGTAGGCGCGAACGTTGGCGTGTTATCACTTTTTTCTTTTAATATTTTCGCGGCGCCAGAGCTCTGCAGCTTGTTCACCAAATGGAGACTCTGCCATGGAGGCGCACACCTTGCGGATTGTGTCGTTTAATTCTACTTTTCTGGTGAACATTTGTGTCGAGGAGGGGGGTGGGGGTTGGGTGGGTGATTTGTTGATTTTTTTTTTTTGGTTAGAGAGAATGAGGAACTCGATTTGGCCCCACTAGGTTTACCTCCCTTCCAGGAACTCCGTGGCTAGTATCACGACGCCACAGGTCAAATGTGCTACACATGCCAGGCTCTTGGCCAGCCAGCTCAACTGCTATTTATAGGGACTGTGCAATGAATAAAAAGTCGCTCGTAAATGTTTTCAATGCTTAGAAATGATGCTAAGAAGCATTCACACCAAGTATGAGTCTTCGGAGCTGAGCCGGCAATTTATTATGAATTCTTAAAACCGTGTTTTTTAAAATTCGCGGGCCGATTGGTATGCTTGTAGTGACCGATTTTGAAACTAAAATCGTGAAAAAAGACGTCACTATATCCATGACGTCAGCAGGCCACCACACGCTGTCATTCGCTGCAGCCACGGCAGCCACGACGTCACGGGCACACTTCCGGTAGCCGTGAAAATCGTCTGCTCGTGCCGCCGCACGACCCTCTCGGGCAAGCGCGAGCCAGGGCATTGCCTTCGGGCATATGGTTTCAATTTTCCTCTGCCGCCTTCTTCTGTCGGGAGTTCCGGAGCCACTCGCAGTGGCTCGCCGACTCGCTACTGTCGTCGCTGGTGTTCAGCCAGTACGGCGTGAACGCATAGGGCTCGATGCCCATCGCGGCCGTAAGAGCAAGCAGTCGCGCCTCGAGGTCCGGGTCCATTTGCTAACTACAACAGACGACAAGCAAAGAAACCCGACGCGCGCTGCGATCACGCCGCCGACGCTGCTGCTGGGGTGCTATGGGCGACAACCGGAAGTTGCAAAAGGAACGTCAGCGGATGACGTATTCATGGGCGGGGCCCAGTCCCAGAGCTGTTTTCTTTATTTTTTTCTGGTGCCCCGCGTGTACGAGTTGAGGGGGGAGAGGAGGAGCGTAATTTTTAATCGCCTATATCTTCGTTGTTATAGATGCTATAGCTTAAAAATTCTTGCGTTGGGGTGACGAGTGATGAAATGGCTATCTCTCGTCTGCTTTACGTAATCTCATTTAATTTATTGCATAGTCCCTTTAAGAGACAAGTGAAGCTACTGAAAATGGCACTTGCTCGAACATGCAAAGCGCATGTGACGAAAACCCACAGTACCGGTCGAACGGTTAATGAGTTTTATGTCTGGCAAACCAAGACTGTACCTTGTCGTGCATTTGCTTTGTGGAGGGAACGTTCGTTTTTCATATCAAAATCTGAGAAGTGCTATGGTTCTTCAATGAGCAGCTCTTTTTAACCTTTTCAGTTTCAGTTTTGTGCCAAAGAACTTACAGGCTTATCACAGATTGAAGGTTCCAGATTAATTCGAATGCCTGGCGTCCTTTGATGTGCACCGACATCGTATGCCATTTCATAAGCATAAAAAAAATAGAATCATATTGCGTAAATCTTCTTGCGTATACCGCTTCCGTTGAATGCTTTCTGCATATTTTATTCCTGGAAACCAGAATAAATGGTAGCTTATGTGTGTGTATATATATATATAAACTGTTGCAAGTACAGCACTATGAACCAGAAGTTATATAATTATAAAGTAGACTGGTACATGCTTAAAAACATAGCAAGGGTTTACTGACGCTTCGACTGAAGAATATATATAATATAATATAATATAATATAATATAATATAATATAATATAATATAATGTAAACATCATCAACAAGAAAATTATTTAGTGGTCATAGGCAAATACATGATAATCCATCTATTCAAATGTCTGAAAAAATTTCTGAGAAAAAACATGTAAGCAAAACTTTGTTGTTTATAGCCCTTTAATTGTGGCGGGATGTTCTTAGGACTGGAGCTGTGGCATTTTCACTGTTCTGCATAGAGTTCATGTTGTCTTTCATGTGGCTTGCTTGCTTAGTAGTTTGAATTGTAGTACCTTGGTGGCAGTACTGGCTAGTGAAACTCACTTGGCTCTGTTTTTGTTCTGTCCTTTGCAGTTCGCACCACCTGAACCATCTTCAGCAGTACCATGGGCTTGAGCTGAGGCAAGGCACACAAGACTTCAGCACTGATAATAAAAGGCCTCAAGCACCAGGACTTCAGGTATTTCCGGTTGAACAAATAAAGGGGACACTGTAACAAAGAAAAAATATTGTTACGTGACGGCAAGCAGGTGAAGACAGGACTACATGACAGATGGCGATGGAATGATTTAATGGCGGTGGGCCTAGCGCGAGCGCTCCGTGCCACGGCACTGTCCACTTTGTCGTCTTCTAGTCCGTGACACTACCCGGGGCTGCCGAGCGATCGTCCCGATCGAGCGAACTAGAAGAATGGCCGTGAAGATGAAAAGCAGGACGTGACGATGGACGTGACAGGAGGGATGAACACAGAAGAGAAGAAGGTGCAGGGCTTGCCGTCACGATGCAAGAGATGAGCACATGATGATCAGATGAGCGCTGGTTCAGGTAGCTTCGGGGCAATAGCCTGGTCACCTTGAGTTGACGGCCAAGGCCCATGAACACACAGAACGGCATGGGAAGGGGCTGTGGTTGAATATGTTGGTGGCTTCTAGGGTCGGTGGGGTCATAGGTTCGAGTTGCGCCAGCGTCGTCATGTCGTTGAATCTTCTGGTCGGGGCGGGGGATGGGGCTGGTGTGAACGGCGTGTTCGGTTCTCTGATGGCGGTTCTCTGATTGGTCCAGGAACTGGACCAATTTCTTTTGTTTGCTCCAGAAAGAAAAAAAATCTGGAACCTGCTTTGCTAGCTATAATAAAAACAAAGGAAGAAGAATGTTGTATTAAAAAGTCATGGTTTTCGTCGGGGTTTAAAAGTCACTAGAACCATGTCTGAAGAAATATAGAATGTATGCTCTACATGTGCACAAAAACAAGAGCTTATATATTTTGAGCTATGTCTCAGAATATGCTCCAGGATGGTTTCATTAATGGTAGCTTCTATATACATTACCAGCTTAGTAGTCGTCTTTCTGATTTTGATGAGGCAAGAGGTGCATGCCATTGCAGTCTTTAAACGGTGCCGTGTGGTCTTGTACTGCTTCACAATTGGCACATCTCACTATCCCATCTTCGAGTGGAATTTGAGTTAGTCCTATTGCCTCACTTGTCCTTGGCTTTTAAGTTGCTTGTTGCACGCACATTCATAACTGTAATTCATAACTGTGAGATAGCAAGTTTCCTTTGTATTCTGTAAATAAAACTATTGCTGCTATTAATATTATCTAAGAAAACAAATTAAGAATGAAAACATTGAGGTTGGTCTATTTAAACAAGCTGTAAGCATTCATTTCTCTATTCATCCATAATGCATTTTGTTTTTCATCGGCATTGCGTGTGCAAATTTTGATGCAGCATGTCTTGTGCAGGTTTGCAGTAACTATGTGTCCATCAGTCCAAGTGAAGACATGTCTATACATCACTCAAGCAACTTCAGTCATGACAATAGAAGTGTGGACAGCTTCGGTACCGGGTCCTTTACTACAAGATTAAACATGGCAGACTCTTCACATTTTCTCCACGGGCACGTGAGTGCAGTCTGTAATTTATCATTGCATGCATGCTTTCTTTTAGTTGAAAAAACTGTCCACTCATATGCAAAGCTATGCACGAGTCGTCGCAAAGTTGCGCTGCCATCACTTGTTATTCATTGCTCTTTGTGCAGGCTGATATAAAATGAAGAAGTGTGATGTTGCTTCCTCGCTGCTGTAGTGGCTACTGCATTGTGTTAGGCTTGCCAGTGGTTCTGATATATGCCAGTACTTAGGGCTGTAGGGGTTGAAGAAATAACTTGCTTGGACCATCTTATCATTATATAAGGAGCACTCACAGGCACATAGCCAGAATTTTTTGTGGGAGGGGCCCGAGGCGGTTGTACTATAGGGCTAAGCCCGGGGGGGGGGGGGGGGGGGGGGGGATCAGGGTCTCTGCCTAACAAGAACACTACAGGGGACGGGGGGTGGGGAGTTGAGTGCAATTTCAGGGGGGGGCCCAGGCCCCTCTTTGGATACATGCCTGAGCACTAATGTGAATGACTGCCGATTCATAATGTGCTGAGTGCTCAAATGCAGCACCACTACATATTTAATGTTCATGGAGCATGTACAGTGTGTTTAAAAATGATTTATTTGTATTTATTATGGTTTATGCGTTTTTTTGTATCCCACTTCTTAAGTGATATGCTCTGATAAGGGTCCTTTAGACAATGAACTGAAGTGGTACTGGTAATTGTATAGAGATATAGGTTGCACATGTGCTTTTGTTGGACTGTCTGGTCCTGGAAACTTTTATTTACTGGTGCCTTGTCTTCATGGACAAGGCAATTCACTTTTCGACTACAACCCTAACACAAGGTAGCTGTACGCATTCTGTATCAACAACTGAACCATGAGCAGGTTACTGAGTCTTCTTTCCCCAAAATAGTCTTGACGAATTCTGTCCGTAGGAAACAACTTCCCGACAGAGAAAATGGGTGCCAGAGGAGTTTTACAAATTTTGTTCTTGCGGGAAAATTGTCATTGCAGTGGCTTGAACTATAGTCACTGAGCTTTGAATAACCATGCTGGTTTTGTCTACGTTAGAGCTACTGCTGAACCCAGCATAAAGACATGCTGCTTGACATGGTCTTGCACACCTTGATTATTCAAGTGTGTTAGCCAATTGTCTTGTAGTTTGCTGGAGTATTGAAGTGTGTGCATTCATGTTCCTTTTTTCGCTGTTGGCACTGCATGTCATCTGGAAAGTTTCCTTTTCTAGAAGCCAGTTCTTAATGAGATGTGCATTTTAAGGGATGTTAATTAAAGCTGTGTCATGTGCCCTTTTTTGACATTTCAGTCATTACCCCAGAGTCCATCAGGGGTAGGAATCTCCCTGAGAAATGGCATGGGCTTGTCTGCAGAGGAGCACATGGCAGGGCCTTTTTGCCTAGAGGACTGGGCAGATGACCAAGGTAAATTTCTGCCTCTTCTTAGCCTTCCCTCCAGCCAACAAGTTGTGAACCACACCTTTTTATTTTTGTTACATGATGTCCCCTCCAAGCATTGAAAGTGTCTGCCAATTTTTAGATGTTCCATGCCATAATCACAAAAATTGCTTTACTTACACCTAAAAGTCTCCTACTTTGGACATATTTTCCCTTCAGTAGTTAGGAAAATTTCAATTTCTCTTGCGTTATTTTAGGTTTTTTTTATTAATCCTTGCTGTTCATCAGTTTAAATGAAGGCCACTGCTCACTGAACATTTTTGTGTTGTGTTTTTCATACTTCACTACATATTTCAAACCGGGGGAACCATGAGTAAAGTTGGCTGCCATCACCACCCAAGTCTTTGTGTTAAAAATTCTTACACAATCCCCTTTCAAGCTTTATACACTCAGAATGTTCTTAATGGAAGCAGAAGAAACAAACACAGCAGGAACTCATATCTCGTGCATGACTTTTACAAGTCCGACTAATGTCCGTTCAACATGACTCATATTTACTTCCTAACGGGTCGATCCATGCATAAGTCGACACCCTAACTTTGAGAACCAGGGAAAAAGAAATTGAGCCTGCAATTTCGTACAGGTCGCCCAACAAATGTTCTGGGCCACCAGCATTTGATTAAGGTGACCAGCACAGCATTACTGTTGCAGCATGCCGTGAGAAATGCATCACTGGCAACAGTGCTGTATTTGCATATATTGCAAAGATGGGCATAAGGACACAATAAATATGACAGTGTAAGAGAAGACGAGAGATGGAGCCACATTTTTTTCGTTTAATAACATCCAGCAGACAACCTAAATGACTGCAGGATCTCAGACATTGTTCATTAATGGCAGCAATTTATCATACATCAAAGGAACAAAAGTGCCCGCTATTGGCGAGGTAACATCATACTGGGCCTCAGAGCTGATCGCTGTATCAGCCTTATGTTGGAACCTTTTCACACCCTTAAAAGGGGAGGGCCTAGTGAAACTTTTGCACAATAGCAATGGAAGCAGCTGTCATACACTGAAACTTGAAGGCAGCTGTAAAAAAGGGCTTTTCGCACTGGCATCGCTTTTATAATTTTTTTTGCATTTGAAACTGCATGTGAAGTCAGGTTCCTGCCTTGTCCTGGCCATGATCTCTATCTTTAGCTGAAAAAATTTTCCCCATTTTCCTGATAATTCTTAAATTTCACTGAAAACTTGTGAAGATTCTCGTTCTTCTTTAGGCCCAATTTTAACTGGGGGGTGGGGGCTCCAACCTTCGAAGCACCCTCTGGGCATCTACTGTTAAAAATGCAGTTCCCACCCACCTCCAACCACCGCCCACCTGCTGTCGCTCACCTTCACCCTCCAGAAGCCTCAATGCACTAGATTGAAGAAGTAATGAGGAAATTAACCTTCCACATGCCACCCATCCTCCACAGCTCACTCAGCAAGAACGAAAAGTGATGGAGATATAAATCCTACTACAGCCACCCACCCACCTCCATTCACCAAAGGGCCACAGAATTCAAAGATATGCAATGGAAAGATGATCGTTGAAAAGTGAAATGTACAATGAATATACTGCTAATGCAGATCTGTCGCATTACATCATATGATGCCCTGTGCATTTTTTTTTTTTGAAATGGTGTATAAGACAGTAAAAGTAAATTGCTGTCTGCAATTCACTTATTTCAAGTAAATTATTTATAGTTGAATTTTTTTCTATTATGCTCTTTCGGTTCCAGCAGCTGAACGGCGGCTATGCCAAGAACTTGGATTTCAGGTCACATTGGGCGTAAAAATTATATGATATAATTACTGCTTTATTGATTCGCTTTTTTTGAACCTGTACAGCTGCCTTCACCAAGTATCAGAATAATAAAAAAAAATGAGCAAGCAATGACAATATCGCAGTTTAAAAAAATTTTTTCTGTTGAAACTGAAACAGAAACTGCATGGCAGAGGAAATTCATTCATAAAATAGGCGAATTCCACATGATGATTCATGTTTAAGAATGTCTTGTGGATTGTTTAAAAAAGGAACATACAACAAAACTTTGGTGTTTGTACCCATTTATACTAGTAAAATTTAGTTATAAGTAAGCACTTTTCAGTCTTGTCTCTCCACTCTGCATAGTCTTTCTCACTGTTTGGTTACAGTGTATCACCACCCACCCATCTTTTTGTTTAATGCACCACCGTAATGCAATGTTCATTTCCTTGTGCTCTGCATCACATTTTTTTCTCTTTTGTTTTTGTAGTTCTATGGCGGAGCCTGCCAACCAGCGTGGGTGTCACTGGAGCAGCTGACAGCTCTCATGGCTTCTGTGATGAAGACTACATGGGAGGTCCAGCCCTGGGTGCTGGGATGAGTGCCAGTTATTATGGTGGCCGTAGGCCACACTCTCGTCACCTGAGCTCAAAGGTACTTGTCTATGCTGTGGTATCTTTTCAAGGCTTTACTTAAACCTCTCTCTACTCTGGAGAGGCTTCCAGTCGGACACAGCCCAAGAAAGGAGGAGCAAATGCCCCTCAAAAGAGGCCCTCCGGTCAATGGTGTCAGGTGATTGTCATGACATCATGGTTAGCCCATTGCACCTATGAAGTTGCAGGGGCTGTCAGGTGCAATGGAATTAACCACGGATTAATCGGACTAACTGTAACATCATGACAGTTGGTCAGTGACATTGGCTGGAGGGCCTCCTTTGAGGGGCATTTTCCACTTCATTCTTTCTCTGTGGCACACTACATTGTAATGATGTAGCAATATCTGCACTCTTGAAACGAAAATGAAATGCGAGAGCCTACTCCACAATCCAACAGGGGAACCATAGTAGCCATTTGCCCCTTTCTGCTCTGCAGTGCAGTCAGTGTGCAGAACACAGGTATAAAAGCACACTGCAGCTGCAGCTGCTCAGTGGTTGGGTGTTCAGCTACTGAACACAAAGACATGCGATCAAATCCCAGTTGCAGTGGCTGCATTTCAGTGGAGGAGACATGAACAAGATGCCCGTGTGATGTGCGATGTGAGAGCATGTTAAAGAATCCCAGGTTGTTAAAACATATCCAGAGCCTTCCGCTGCAGCTCCTCTTTTTCCCTTCCTTTTTTAACTCCTTCCTTAATCCCTTCAGCCTTGGCCAGTCCAGCTGTCTAGCAGAAAATGAGACTGTTACTGTGCCTTTCCTTTCCTGGAGACCAGATTTCATGGGTTTATATTGTATTTTCTGGACTATATTCAATGGACTATGCATGTTTAAAATCTAAAATCTAGCTTGGTGCGAGCTATATATGTGTGCGGACTATTATTGCTATATGCAATTTAATTTTTAAAAATTGTTTGTCAGAGCCAAAGAAGACTGCATTGCTGCCAGAGTAAGCAAAATGTGGCCCAACTTCGCCTGCGACATTTTACCTTGCTGAATCACATAACGAGATCATCTTTAATATTCAACAATTTTCAGTATGCAGGTGAATGGTGTTCACAGTGGCTCCATTTCAGTGCTTGGATTTGTGAACAAGCACATGCTCAAAACCTCGGTGAATAATACGAGGGATGGTACAGTCCTTTTTGAGGAATGGTTCTGATGGCTCCAAAAAAATGAACAGCTTTCACCAAAGCATTCAATCTCACCATAGTTGAGCATGTGCAAGCACTAAAGTCTAAGCTAGTGGTAGTGAAAGAATTTGATGTTGATGAAAAAAGTGGGTAGATTTGAGCTGCTTCCCTGAAACATCTGAGGGAAATGCCTGGTTGGAAGAAAGCATGAAGGTGGAGGGCACTTGCTTGGCAGACATTGAAGAAATGCCGATAGCGTGGGCAGGGCTGCTGTGAGATGAGTGGGGAATGTGGTATCGACTGTGAAAATAAGACTGGTTGTTTGTACTAAGGCTTCTAAAGAAGGGATCGGAGAATTCAAGGGTGGTGTGTCGTGGTACACCAGATTTAGGAAAAGGAACTGTCTGAGTGTTCAATAAGTGTACAGCAGTGGGCGAAAGTGAGCGGGAAGACTGGCACTTGAAGATTGGCACTTGAAGACTGGACCCAAAGACTGGTACCGATTGTATACTGCTGAAAGACAATAAAAAAACTTATTTTAAGCTGAAATTTGCCTGTGCCGACTATAGAGTAGGTTCGGATTATAGTCTGGAAAATGCGTTAGGATTTAGGGATAGTAGGGAGTCTTCAGGCAGACAGCAAGTGCTTGCATGGTTACGGCTATGCTCTGACTTCTCTTCCCTTAACGCTGTCTTGGACCAATGGACTGGTGGCAACATAACAGCCACCATTGAAGGTCAAAAAGTCTACAGTAGGGCCTCTAGATGTATGCGAGTGTCTCGCAGTACTATTTGATGGAGCCCCTGTTAGATGTAGTGCACTTGCAACCCCTACTCGCGACAGCATGTAGATTGATCTCAACATTTATTGCAAGGCTCTTTGAGGTCTGTTGGCTGGTGTTGTCATTTACACCTCTCCGCTCATTCACTGTAGTACACTGTATTTTATCAATGAAGCATCATCGTTGAGAACAAGAAACAGTACATGTTAGACAGCATGTTCACCCTTTCCCTTGCTCTGTAAGTGGTTGTGTATAAAAGTGCTTGGTTTTTATCAGTGCAGCTGCAGAATGTCTCTATTATGCTTCAGGTGGCCACTAGTCTTTGGGAAGTGCGAGATTTGTTTTGCTGTTAAGTTCATATTAAAAGTAGTCTTTTCAGTCTTTCTTAGGGGGTCGCGGTCTTGCTAATATTTTTTGTCCTTACCATTTTGTTCCTAAAGGCATACCTTGCTGTGGCATTAGTACCAATAATCTTCACAATCAAGCCTTTTTTCTGATGTGTTGAAATTTGTTTTCAGGTGGAGATGGTGTACTCCCTGCTATCCATGTTGGGAACACACGACAAGGAAGACCTCAGTCGGACGCTGCTCACCATGTCAGGTTCTCAGGAGAGTTGTCTAGCCATGAGGCAGTCGGGTAAGTGTCATTTGAAGTTGACGGAAACTTGTCATACCTGTTTCACAGAGCTTGGCCTGTGGCAGCTGTCAGTGTTTGATCAGGTATCAGGGATCAATGATACATTGCTACTGTGAGGATATTATCGTATGTGAATCTTGATGGGTGAATGATGCGGATCAATTTTAGACAAATTACAGCTGCAGTACTGTAAATCTGCTTTTACTGTCAGCCTAGGCTGCGACAAGTGGCAGTTGCTCCTCTTCGTAACAAAATACATGTAAAGCAGTCAAATGAATGTGTGCAGTACTGTTGTCCACAAGCTGTCAGCCAGCGTATCATGAAGAGAGTGGCGTGACACAGTGCTCCGTGGAAAAGCCTCCTGCTAGTGGGTGGTAAACGGAGAAGAAGAAATTGGCAAACTGACACTTGCAATAACAAATTAACAAATGAAGCGGAGCAGCTAGGTGCCTAGAGGATGAGAGTGCTATGCGCCAGCCTTAATTGAGGCACAATGACTAGCAGGCGGACAGAATGCTGTATAATGCTGACATGAAAACAGCCACAAAAAATAGCACAGTACGGGTCTTGGTTTGTGTAAAGTCTCTTCAAAGTGTTAATTTTCTAGACTTAATGATGCATTCTTCAGTTCTCATGGGCCTACTGTGTGTGTTGTGCAGTATTGGAGAGTGTGTGTGGGCAGCGTGATTGTGTGTGATCTCTATGCATCATTATTTGCAATGCCTCAACTCTTTCTGGTGTTCCTTTGCGTGGCATAGCATAAACCTGGTAGTTCATTCAGAAATTTTCCAGGAAACTTCTAGGTGAGTATGACAGCCTTTTTACTAAAATAACAATAAAAGTGCAGCTAGTTTTCTGTAGTTTTATTAGTGCTGCATCAAAAAAATATCAGATGGTACGGTCATTTTCCACAATTCCAAGAATGTGTATCATCACATTTTAGCTAAACTTTTGTTGCTGTAAATATGTTTTAAATTGGATTTTATATTTCCTGTGCACTGTATTCTCATAAATTTTATGAATTTTGTGTGTGTGCTACAGCTTGGAGTTTTACAATAAAAGGTGAAGTTTTGAGAAGTGTTACAAAACTGCATAAACAAAGATAACTTGCCTAAAAAGTGCCCTCATATCATTGAGGGACCTTGCATTGTGTTAGGAACACGATTCTGGGAAAGAAAACCAGTGCTTGTGATCATATTAAATGATCTACGCAAATTCATTGTCTTTGTCATCATCAGGGGCCAGATTTATACTTATAGTTTTCGTGCTACATGAGATTAGACAAATGTTTTTGCTCGAGACAGGGGAGGTTTTTTCAGTTAAATAACATAAAGATAGTCCTAAGCCTCTGTGACAAGGCAAACTTTATGAGCTAGGTCATTGAAGCTGAAATTTATTCACTGTTCATAACTGAAATGTTTGGGTATGCGTAAGTTATATTTGCATTCATCTTTCAGTGGCTTACTTTTCTTGACACTAATCCTGAGCAGTCATTGTTAAGCCTCAATTTACGGTGTTTTAACAATGTTTGTGGGCATGGTTTTCTTATTAACAGCAACCATATCTTTTTCCAAGGATTTCACGTTCTTTTTCCATTGCTGGAGGATATATCACATTTTTTAGGTGCTCACAGCAGATCATGGGAAGCAGTGATGTTATGGAGGCCGTAGTTGTATGCCAGCTTCACACTCTTCGTGGTCCAGGCTGCCTGCCACTGCTGATTCAGCTCCTACATGGCAACAGCCAGCAGAGTGAGGGGGAATCTGAGGAGAGCCAGGCTGAGCAGCGGCGAGTGGTCCGCGAGCTCCGACTGCGAGCCAGCCAGGCTCTGCACAATGTGGTGCACGCTCACCCCGACGATCGCCAGAGCCGCCGTGAGGCCCGGGTGTTGCGGCTCTTGGAGCAGATTCGGGACTTCTGTGACTACCTGCACGACATTGAGGCATGCATTGCTGAACCAAACGAGAATGGTGAGAGACTCTGCATGCAGGCTTAAGTTGTATTCACCGTTGCGAGTTACAGCAGTTGTGGTTTTGGTTGAAAGCCGTTTTGGTTGAAAAGTGAGTATTGCAATATTGGTTGGAAATCAGCCTTCAGACCCTGACTCACAACTGCTAAACCACTCAGCACTGCCTTGGTAGTGACACAAAGCTCATACTGCACTTCTTGTTGCCGGTAACAGTCATAACCAACAGCTTTTGTTCCAAATGAGACCATTCACAGAAGTGACCTGCTGGCCACGCTTGCTGTATTTGGTGATAGATTTTCTTGGCAATGAAAGGAATGCTGCAGGGGCGGAGTGTCTGTAACTATGCCAGTCCACAAAATAGTTTGGCCACATGGCCAAACTATTTTGCACCTGAAATCTGCGCCTGGCCACCTGGTGCGTTTCTCTTTTCACGGTACCTCCATTCCATCACTTGTGTAGCTGGCACCATCTATGTAAGCCTCTTGCAACGATGTGCGTGCAAATTCATTTTAATCAAGAATACTGTTCCTTCCTTGTCTTTTTAATGTTCAAAGTTGGCAGTTGAGTTCGAAATATGCCTTACAATAGATACAATTAATTAATGCTTGCAAAATACAATGTACATTGCTTAAAGAGAAAATTAGTAACTGCAAGCGGGGACTACATTTCGCTGCTTAGGAAGAGAGGGCATGTTTCAGCTCTGTAGCTTCTGCGGCATTGCCAAAAAACGTTGGGAGTACAGTGATAACGTTGGCACTGTCAATCCGTTCCATTTTGGTGGAAAATTACAGCTGGTTGTGCATCCTTCATGACTTACAAGTGTGAATACACCTTTATGATGCAACTTGTGGAACAGGAAATGTAACTGGAGCTGTTGTGTATAATAGAAACAAAATATCGGAATGAGTCCTGGCAAAACTGACACATTGCTCTAAAATATTCAACAGAGGTGCCTCCTGGCACCAACTTTGGAAACATTCCAATGAGAAAGTTGTGTCACATATGCAGCTGCGTTCATGATGCATTGTTAATAGTGTTGTCTGATGCTATAAACAGATTATTGATAACTGATGGTGTAATTTGCAAGTCAATATTTGAGGTGTGAAGGCTCCAAAATGACGTCTTTTATGTCTGTAGGGTTTTTGATTACATATTAGTTGGAATAGAATGGTAAACCGTTCTGAGGCGAAAGCCTGTAATGGCTCATGCTCGCATCCGTCCGTTCGTTACACTCTTGTGCACATGGCCCCCGAGATCACCCGCTAAAGCTTGCAATCTCGGAGGCCATGTTGCGCCATTGGTAGTTCACTGCGCATGCACCAGATGCTTCTCAGCTGTCGATCGAGCCAGGTGCCGCGCAACCTCCATCCTGGCGCAACGCATATGTAGTAACAATTGTGTGCTTAACATCTTAACCGCACATCAGTGGCACAATTAAGCAGAAACACCGCACTAAAGGCTTTCACCTCACCGCACTTTAGGTCAACAAAGTGCCCCCCTGAATTTTTGGTCTTGACCACTGGCTATTGAAAATGAACATATAAGAGACTAGAGCATTGGTCATGTTACAGTCATTATAAAAAAAAAAAGGGAACATTCTATGCTTTGATGTTATCTCTTTATAGTATGATCCAAATTCTTACAAAGTGCTCCATAGGTGTAAAGATTTCATAAACCTCTGTAAATTTGTGGACACTCAGTTACTTAAATAGCATTTGGCAACAATCTGCATTCATCACCGGAATGGAATATGCTAGTAATAAAAGATGATGACTTCCAAGTACCATGCATGCATGTTTGATGACTCAGCTTTATATACTCATCTGTGGGAAAAGCTTGAGGGTCCGGCTGAAATGTATATATGGTTTAAATAGTGTAGATATGAAAAATCCTAAATATATTGTTAAATAAAGCTTAGATTATCTAAACACACCAAGGTATGTAAGCATGCTGTAAGGATAATTTCTTGAGAAATGTTCACTTCTCTCATGTTTGAGGCTTGGGCATTCACTTGAAATGAGAGCAATAAGCTAACCTCCAAAGTTTGTGATTCTTGGTGGTCATGCATCCAATGAGAATCATTGCTTTCTGGCAGAAGCAGTGATTGTTACTGGTGCAGTCTCCTATAGGAGTCACCTTAAAGCTTTTTTATAAAGTGCGTACTGTGCAGTACTGTGCAAGAGATGAAAGCAAAAAGTAAGAGGCAAAGAAAAAAGGAAGGCAAGAGTTAAGCCTTGTAATTATTTACGTGACATTTCATTCGCAGAGGCCGGGTGGTTGAATTTCGATGGAGGTGAAATTCTAGAGGCCCATGTACTGTGTGATGTTAGTGCACGTTAAAGAACACCAAGTGGTTGCAAATTCTGGAGCCCTTCACTATGGCCTCCCTCATAGCCTGAGTCGCTTTGGGACATTAAACCCCCCATAAACTAAACTAAACTTATCCAGATGTAAAAAAAAGCCCGTCCACAGCCCACATAGCATTCTGTAAATGGCTTTGATTTCACTTTTATTGACTTCAGTAGCAGATGCTCCATCTCCAGGGAGCAGGCTTCTTGAAGTTTTCAGAATCACTCACCAGCCAACTCTCATTTAATAAAATGTTTTATGAAATTTAGAAAAATTGAATAGCATTAACATTCAACACGATATGGTGTGGCTTTACAGTGGTGTCTGATAGTATGTGCAAAGAATGCCTGTTTTGCAGTCAAATCAAACATCTTCATTAGTTTAGTGTGGGACTCAAGAAACTGCCTTAGGGATGCTTTCTCAATATATTAGCAACAAAAGGGCCTTTGAGAGGTCATGTCTAACTTGTACGATCACTTCCAGTACATGGTCCACATCCGGTGTATGATCTGCAGAGCTCCATTTTGGCTGAAAAAAAATCATTTTCTTTTGATAGATTACCCGTACCCGATACATAGCCCGCGCCCATAACATTGTCCACATCCAGTGCATACAACCGTGTTGGGCATCTCACGCTATACTGGGCAATATTGAAAAAGAAAATGCTGTATAGTTTGCACCTGTGTAACGGTGCAAAGCTGAAAATTTGAACTTTTAAATGTGTAAGGTTTGTGAGCTGTGTACTGGAATTTATGGTATTCATGGATAAACCATTCATTGTTTGGTAACTAGGTATTCCTTGTCATATTGGGCTACACTTTACATTGAGTAAAAGTTTTAGACCTTATTCTTTTGGGGCTTTTAGCTATGACAATGACTACTGCAGCTCTTAATAGTGGGGCTATGTTACAAGTTACATAGTGAGTGTCTGTCATTTGCATACAGCATACTGGTTGCCTTACACTGCATACCTCGAAGCACAGCTTGCAGTGATTGTACTCATAAAAAAGCTCAAAGCAAAAACTTTACTGATTTGGCAGTTTTTGTAAGATAGATCACAGGTGGATTCTGTGGAAAAGATGACGGACTTTGCATTCTGTTCTTTCAGAGGCTGGTGACCAGCATCCAGGATCAGCTATTGCGGCACTCATGAAGCTGTCATTTGATGAAGAACACAGACACGCCATGTGTCAGCTCGGTGAGCCCCTTGCTGCAAGCATCCACAAATTTTTACGTATTGTTGCGAACCTGCTGCTATTCTAGATTGTTCACCTAAACTCAAGGCTGCAAACCGAACGGTCATTTTTTTGCAATGGCCAGCGATAACTTAGCTCTCAGCTACATATGTCTGTAATATGTAATTTATGTTACTCACTTCTGAAAGTTAGAAGTGCTATAGGTTTTGTCACTCTGAGCACAGGAAGACAGCCTACAGGGGATGTTTCCTCACCTTGTGATATCGGGTTAACATTCAAGATAGTTGTTCCAGTATATGCTACCTGGAAAGTCCTCAAATGAAATAAAAAAAGGAAAATTTGCCTACCGAAGTATGTAAACATTTAAGTTTTGAAATATTAAAGACAGGAAATCACGAAGATGCGCATTTGGTACTTAAGCAAGCTACCTGTTTTTGCGTGCGAAGCAGTGGCTGAACAGCTGGAGAATTTGCTTTCCTTCTGTCCTCTCTTACAATCTCTACAGCCCAGGTTCTTGACAGTGCAGTGCTTCTGCAGTTTTTCTCAATACTCAGATTTATTGAATGCTTTGTCATTATGAATATAGTAGCAAGTCTTTTATCATTATTCCATCATTGATAATGCCAACATTTCTTCAAATGAGGCAGGTGTCAGGTAATGTTACTGATTCTTAGCTTAATCTCTGCTCTGTGTTGCTGGTGTTTTCTGAAGACTGAATAGCATTACTCGTCATATCACAAGAGGCAGCATTTAAAGCTATTGGTTATTTGCTCTTTCCTTTTTATTGAAAGCTTCACAGGTTGCATTCACAACTAGCTTCACAAAAGATTCACAATTACACACCATCTCGCAAGTTGTTTGCAGCGCTCTGAAGGCTGCAGCAATCTGAGCCAATCAGAATGGTGTGCGCTGCAAAACGTGTTCCTCCATGCCTGTTACCCTGTGAACGGCGGCTCTGTCCCTGGGAAGTAAAGAGCACCAGTGTCCAGTTGCTGCGTGCAGGAGACTGGGTTGACATGGGAGATGCCTTACGAATCGCGGCGCACCACTTCACAACAAGCCTCTGCACAGCTGTGTTAGCGTGAACTTTCTCTGCTAATTTAACCAGTGGATGAAAGCTCACTGTACATTCACAACATCATCCCGAACTACATTTTCGGTTACTGCAATAATTGTTTGAAAAATTGTCATAACTCTGCTGAAATATTTGGACTATTTGTCTTCCTTGGCCCTGATTGGACGAGAGAGCTCTATGTTGCAGTGCTCCAAACAACTTGCGAGATGAAGTGCAGCGTCTTCTGAATGACAGAGGTTAAAGAATAACTGTCACAGACCTTGTTGTTTGATTAGCCTTATTTGCTTGAGTTTAATAGTGACAGAGTACCTAAATCAAACCGTGAGTGGACTTTGCCACATTGACACTTTCAGGTGGCCTGCAGGCGATAGCAGAACTCATCCAGGTGGACCAGACAAGCCATGGGAACACGGCCGAGCCAAGCTGTGTGACATTGCGGCGGTATGCAGGCATGGCGCTCACCAACCTTACCTTCGGCGACGGCACAAACAAGGCCCTTCTTTGCTCCATGAAGGGCTTCATGCGTGCTCTGGTCTCACAGCTGCACTCACCCAGTGAAGACCTGCGACAGGTGAGGGATTCGTCTGTTGCCAGCTTCCCTGCTGTGCTAGTATATCAAAGCTGGTATCTGTACTGTCCAGTGCAGTATAAAAAGGAGTATTTCATTACACGTTGTCAATTTGCAAAAAACTGTCATGCTCCTAGTATAAATGCAAGACGTACTTATCGGTATTTATCGAATAGTTTTGTTGTAATTAAGGCTGGGAAAATAAGTCTGCAGGGTTGCTGAGTGCTGCATTAGTGTTTGGTTGCATGCTGAGCTGGACTATACAGAGTGGCTTGCTAGGCAACTATGTGTATACAAATGGAGTGTTGATGCATCGAGAAAAACATTTTCATGCTGTAATAGGCATGGGTATGTATAAAGGAGTAGTTACTCATTAGCTACCCAAGTGCTTTCACTAAAGTAAAAAAAAAATCTACATAAAATGGTTACTACATTTGAATCAAGGCGAAAGTACAGATTTGTGCTACTTATAAGAAAACGATGAGCGGGCAGTGCCGCCGGAGGGAGCAGATGGAAGGTTATGAAGACAACGCTCTGCAATGCACAGTGCGAGAGCATGTTACAGTTTAACACGACGTGCGCTCAGCTGTGGCGATAGCCTAGTGGTCTCGCGCAGCAGCCTTTGAAGCTGATCTGTTCGCACCGCCGCAGGTTTGACTCGCAGTCGTGTATATCAATGTGATTTCTTTTTCGTTCCTCTTTTGCTATACAATACATTGCAATAGACAATTTTGCTGGGCTCTAAACCTCAGGATTAGTGGTTTTTCACTTAAAATTTGTCCTGGTCTGGGGGTCGAACCTCGGGCCACTGCCTGCTCAAGGCATTAGCCCTACCAGTTAATCTAAGTAAGACAGCTGGCAGGCGCCAGGGCAGGGCCACATCAATCAACAACTCAAAGTGGAGTTGGATCAATTTGGCCTGCACCCTGCCATCCCATATAGCTGTCTTTCATGGCTAGCATAGCTGGTAAAGTGACTGCCCCAGACTTGCAGTGGCCCAGGTTTTAGCTCCCAGACAGGGACAAATTTTTCAACTGCAAAGTTTTTGTGAAAGCTGTACAGCTTTCGTCTGTAGCCATACTGCTACGCTTGGGTGGGTGCTAATGAGTAATTCCTCCCCTTTGTCAAATATATTGCACCTTGGGGGATTTCTGTATACACATTAGACTGGTATGTGTGCTAAGTGAGTATTTTGTACTAGAATAAAACAGTAAGTAATGCAATGCTGCATTAAAGTGACCTATGCTTTATCACTTCATTTATTTATCAGTCTCACTGATCTATAATCTTCACTTGATGGGCATAGAATCTGAACCTTCATGCTGACACATTAATTGCACTGACTGCTCACATGGGTGAAAGCAGAACATGAAAGGCTACCTTGTCTGAATAATTTTTTTTTTGTGTTTTATTGTAGCCTGAAACAGCCCAGACCATTTCACTATGCCATCATCATCGTCACTCTGTTGCATTTCTGCTCTTCTCCCCTGGCTCTCTTTCCTTGCATGAATTAGCTGCCAAAAATAAAGTACTGTCACTTAGCTCTCCTTAATTCTTGTATTACTGCCTTTGCTCTTCACACCTCATTTATAGGAAGCCATCTAATGAGAGTTTGCTTGTTACAAAGACCTGTTGCCTGGGGCTTTCATTGTGATACAACTTTGGGTATTAATATCATGCGCTGCCACTTGCAGAGAGTTGGTTGGTAATGGTTCTAATCACTTTGCTTTGCTTGGGTAGCTTCGGCTTTTTAATTGCTCCTTAATCACTGCAAAACTAATAATACCCTGAGCCCGGTACATGAATGTTTCCCAATGGAATGCTGACAGTTTATCAATTTTAATTTGTTCTTGTCCAGTTTTATGCATGAAATACCACAGCACTCCTTTCTTTGGTTGCCACTGCAACATCTTTGAGCATGCGTGGTCCCTACAATCATGTGCTCTACTTGTGGCTTCTCTCTGTGATGTCTGTATGACAGGTAACAGCCAGTGTCCTGCGCAATTTGTCGTGGCGGGCAGACTCCTCCAGCCGTGAGACGCTCAGAGAGGTGGGGGCTGTGCCTCTGCTGATGGCGGCCTCAATGGAAGCCCGTAAGGAGGCCACACTGAAGAGCATTCTCTCGGCCCTCTGGAACCTCTCTGCACACTGCACTGCCAACAAGGTCAGGGGACAACACTGACAGCGTGCTGATGAATTGCCTGGGGATAAATCTTGAAATGCTTTATGCATTGAAAGGGTGTGGCTATTGGACAAGATATTAAGTATGGAAAGCTTTTCTCTATATTTTTTATCGCAGTGATTATGGCAGATACTGTCGACTGGTTTGATGTGTCATCATTATGCTTGGAAGTTGCACCCCTATTTGTTTTCAAGTGCACACATATTCCACAGTCACAGACCAACTAGCCCACCAAAAAGTATTGACTACTAGTAATTCGAACTAGAATAAGCCCAGAACTACAGCGATAGCTGTATGACTGATATTCGGTGGCCTGCAGTTGTCGTCTTAACTTTTCCTCTCCCTTCCTGTGTCTCTCAGACCAGACATCTGCCTTACGAGGATGAATGAAAGATTTTGCTTTAGTTTGTGTGATACATGCCTACCCTCCTACACGCCTACTCTACATCCCACCAACCATAATGGTGCATGCGGCTTCCATGTCTGCTGCTATTGTTGGGTGCGGAGCTGACAGAGACTCTCAAGATTAGACAAATGCAGCACAAAGGACATACAAAAATAGAAGATTGGACAGCCACTGCAGTAGCTCAGTTGGTAGAGCACTGTATGCCATATATGGAGATCGCGGGTGTTCAGATCTCACCGGTGGCATGTGGTTGTCTTTTGTTCTACTTCTTACCGTTAAATTATCTTCCATCTAAAAATGCTGACAATAATAATTTACTAATTTGATGAGCACCACCATTATTCCCTTGTATATATATATTCCCCTGTATTTTGCTTGGTTGCAACGACTGTTGGCTTCTTTATTGAAAGTACATCACGAGAGAAATGGGAAGAAAAGTATTAGAGTATCTGTGTCTCTTGATGCTAACTATACCGTTACCTTTTTTTTTTCCCTTTTCCTGGTGATTACAGGTGGATATTTGCAGTGTGGAAGGGGCACTGGCTTTTCTTGTTGGTACATTGACCTACCGCAGTCCATCCAAGACGCTGGCCGTCGTTGAGAATGGTGGTGGCATACTTAGGAACGTGTCCAGCTATGTCGCACTGCAGGAGCAGCACCGGCAGACGCTACGAGCACACAGCTGCCTGCAGATCCTCCTCAAGCAACTCAAGTCACCCAGCCTGACTGTCGTGAGCAATGCATGTGGCACACTGTGGAACCTGTCTGCCCATTGTGCCCAAGACCAGCGCACCCTGTGGGAAATGGGTGCCGTGGCCATGCTGAGGAACCTTGTCCACTCCAAGCACAAGATGATCGCCATGGGAAGCTCGGCGGCGTTGAAGAACCTGCTCACAGCCGCTGCAGATCTGAAGCTGGCTGACTGTGACGGTTGTAACAACAACAGGGATGACAATGACAATGACAGCCTGCCCTCACTGGCTGTGCGGAAGCGGAAAGCTTTGGAGACCGAACTCGATGCCAGCCTGTCTGAGACGTGCGACAACATCGACAGTCCCCGTGCGAGTCCCACAGGGGAGCCACGGTTTGGCTTTGACTTTCATCAGCCAGATGTGCTGGAGCGGTTCCACACATACCTCCCAGGTAGAATGTACCACAGCATTGGGGGTGAGAGGGATGTACCCCGGTCAGACAGCCGTGACAGCATTGGTAGCACTCAGTCAGAGCCAACACACCTGAGGCCTCCACAGTCTGTCTTCTCCAGGCAACGGCGCCGAGGAAGGCAGCTTTTGGAGCGGTACGGGCGAGGTGGAGATTTCGGCAACCTGAATTTGGCTCTCGTGAATCCCTACTTTCCCCACCATAGTTTAGAGGAAGAAGATGCCGAGGCATTGAATGGAAACGATATGGAAGAGCCGCCGAATGAGGCAGCTGGGCGAAGTCATCAAAACGGTGTGCGGGAGCATCAACCATGGTTGGATTCTAATGGACGAACAGAGAAAAGGCTTGATGACAGTCTTGAAGAAGATGATGAAGATGAAATTGAGGAAGAGGAGGAAGACGACGACTTGGAGATAGATGCTTCCAAAGATTGCCCAGACCCCACTAATCAGAGGCACATGTATGGTGTGAAGCCTCTTGAAAGGAGTCATCGAGAGGTGCGGGAGATCCAAAGGATCTTTGAAAGGGCACAGAGCCCGCAGACATCTCTGAGAGGCCTGCACGTCCAGTGTGCCAATGACATGGTGATCTTAACTGACCTTGGAAGCTTGGAAGACATATCAGATGTGGCTGTTTCATCTGCTCCTAAGCAGGAAGAACTGGAGGCTGAGGACAAGGAAGAAGATGAGTGCCTGTCTGATGAGGACATTTTGTCGCCTCCTCCTCAAGAGGATGAAAACGTGAGTGTAAATTTATCAAGGAAAAGTAGGGAGCCATATTAATATGTACGAATGACCGCAAAAAAATTTTCAGAGGAAAGGTTGTGCCGTAAAGAAGCTGAATTTTTTCATGGTTTGGGAACAGAGCTTGGGATTGAGGCAAATGCAGATGCAGTCAGACATTCCATTTGAGCATTAAGTGTCCCGTTCAGTGGAAAAGGCTATGTTATAGTGATTATCAGTGCGGTGTCGAGAAAATCCGGATTGGTCAAAAGGGTCATGATGTCAAGCGCATGACCTCGTGTGGGTAATTACAACACCCCACTACATTACACAGTACAACATTGATAACATCACTCTACAATTCCTCATTGGTCTATAGGGCCATGATGTCATTCCTTCACCATTACTTAGTGTCTCTGAAGAAAGGAAGCCAATAGACAATATGCGATACTGTTTGAAGGTCTAGCAACACCGCACCCATAGCTTCCGTTTCCAATCTTGGTTCGACCGACAAAATGCGTTGTTTGCTAGCGTGCTTTCTTGATATTGATTAAGACGTTATGAATCTCACGAGTAAAATTTCAAAATAAGCTGCTGCACTGCTTATACAGCTCATTGTTTACCACATGCAGGTTCTTTCTTTTCGCTTATTCAGCACTAGCATGCTTATATACCGCACCTTTTGTTTGAAGTTTGGTGCTGAAGTGGCAAGAATCTGCACCGGGAAGGGCGTAGAAGATTTTAACTCTGCGTCTTTGTCATTTTAATATGGGTATTTAGGCATCGGTTCAAGAGCTGCACATTGTCATCACCGTTTTTTTTTTTTTCAAGTGGGCGAAAATCCACCTGATAGGGTAGCGAGCAGTTACGTTGTGCTGCATGCACACATGCGTTGACGTAGAGCAACTTCTGTGCCACTGCAAACTTTCGTGTGCTCCGGTGCTAGCAGCAGTGTAATCACACACAAACAGCCATCCCTTTAGCTAAGATGCCACCGTTTATTATCGCTGTTGCAGAGCCCGATACAGTTGCAAGTGTTGATTTTTGCGGTATTAGCTTCTAGTGCTACGTTTTAAATGAGACGGAAGATGTGTGTAGCAGATATTGCACTGTAAACAGTAGATGTATTGACAACAGCAAAGTGGGTGCACATTGTTTTCAATATTGGAAGCAAAGACACACTTTTTTGTTTAGATTTCTTCCATGCAATGTAGTAGCAGTGACCTTTCCTGCTGCCGTGAAGAAGTGTGTTTGACTAGTGAAGAGCCTCAGTTTTTTTAGTAGGTTTTCATCGCGTAGCTATCGGTTGTTGAAGGCTGAAGAAATAAAACATTCACTCATAAGTTTTTATGCATAACGTATACTGCATTAATGCACATAACATGAGGGTGGGATCACATGACATCAGCAGCTAGGAAACAGTGCCTGCACCTTGTGACAACTGCATGGTCAAGAGAGCTTTACTAGCACTTCTAAAAGTAACTAAACAAGGGAGGAACTTAACAACTGAACACGTAGGGAACTAAGCTGCAAACGCCGCATGGCTCTTTGAGTGCACTGTCGTATATAATATATGTTATGTCTCGCCGTTTGAGGGTTGTAGCTGGAGCACACTGAGGGCTCACGACCACGTCTTGCAGGCAAATTAATGAACTCCTTTGCGGCCGGACTAGATGACTGAGCAACACCAGCATACACCTGCTGAAGAAAATATTGCCCTGCCTATTTTGCCGTTCAAGTGCGTGTCGGTATGTTTACTTCCGATCAATCATGCTTTTCCGGAGAGTTACTAAATTGTCTCCACTTGTGATGAAAAGCAACAAATAGTCTGGTCCCATTTGCAGTTTGAAAACAAATCGCCTATACTGCTTTGTGAATAATGAGCGCAGAGAGAGAAAGCTGTAAACGAGTCGGTAAGCACTTACACATGATACCTCGTGTTGTATTTTCCGTTATTAGACATTCGCGCACAGTACAAAAATGATAAGCGAGAAGCTGAAAAGTGTACTTGTTTTCCGCATGCATCGTAGTATCCTTGCAGAATGCATAGCATAGCACAACAATGATTTGGTATTTCGCCTTTCACACAAAGCACAGCCTCCTTTACCCAACGCCGGACAGCCGCTTCGTTTTTTCGACTGAGCCAACATGGCGAGACTAGTTCTCGGAGCGCTACGAGATGGTGTTCCGCATTTCGCATAACATCTATTGCGCTAAAAAGAAAAATGATCAGGCAGAGACTTCAACCGCTGCCCCTTGGGTCATGAGCCAGGCGCGCTACCCCTTGACCTGTGAGGAATTTTAGTTCGACTTGGTTAAAGGGAGGCGGTGTGTTTTGCAGTAAAAAAAAAAGACAACAGAAAACAAAAACAAACAACTTAATAATAAAAAAGAATAAAGAAGTGTGTGTATGTCTATGAAGTAACCTCTTTTATTAATCCCCATTGAAATTATTGTGTGTAAACTTCACATAAACTTCCCTGACAAAAAGGAAAACATTTTACTCAGCATACTAACTACAGACAATCTGGGCTTGTCTTTTAAGGTTGGTGGTTTAAGCAGGGACATTTCTGAGGGTAAAGTCACTCAAAATTCGTAGCTTGCTATCTTGCAAGCTTATGAAACTTCCTGGGCCTGCTGCAGTGCTTTGGCAGAAAACGTGCATGTGATGTAGTTTACATTAAACTTGGAGCGTAAAGTGGCATTCAAGTATGTTATGTAGTTGATAGTTGCAGCAGTGACGTATGTTCTTCAGCATTAGAAAAGAATCAGTACTTGTAGATGATACCTTACGACACTGGTTGTACTATCTTGGTGGTGCAAATTATTGCCAATGACAGAAGCAGTTTACGTAACCAAGGAGAGTTTTCCTCCTGGCTTGGGGATATGAGTAGCTTCTACCTTAACCCTCCATGATCCTTTAAACATAGCGATTTGCTGCTTTCCTAGCATTATGGCATTTTTGTGCATGAAGCACGGCAGATGTAGTGACTGCACTTGGCTTGTTTTACAAGAGACATGGTAGTCGCCTTACCTCCATTGTGCCTGCAGGACTCTTCATTTCATGCTGAACTTTTCTGCACATCACATTTATGACTCTATGCTTTCATGCTCAGGAGGCAACCGAGGCAGACCACAATGAAGCCTGCACAAGTTCAAACCATGGCCAATCAAGTTTCACTGTCGGTGGCATGAACAAGGGCAGTGGAATTCCTGTCAAGGCCAGCCCTTCTAGGCCCTCCAGAAAAGATGCATCATCTACCAGCGGCACTGCAAGGCCTTCAAACATCCCACAGAGGTCGCTCTCAGGCCAACGTGCTGTGGGTGAAGGGCCAGATCGACATTCAGGGATGGAAGTGCAGTCCACAAACTACCAAATGGACATTGTGCCGAGTACACCTGACGTGCCTACTCTACTGCAGCAAGGTCGTTCGGAGCCTCCCAGTACGTTAGCATTGCAGGCAGTCAACAGCCGAGGAGCAACAGGGAACACTGGCGAAGTGGCATCACTGCAGACATGCTGCCAGCAGCAGCAGCAAGCTGTTGCTGCTGTGGGCAGCAAGAAGCTGGCTGGCCATTGCTGTGGTTTTGCTCACTCTGCACCAGCACCATCCCTGCATGAGTACATCTATGGAAAGAAGAAAAGTGGGGCCAAGCCGCCGGTGGCAGTCAAACCGCTCCAGCTCCAGCAACAGCATGTGGTAGCGGCCCCAGGTCAGTCGGGCTTTGCTCAAGCAGATGCACACCAACTAGCTGCATCAAGCAGTGGCTCCGGCCCGGTGGCAACGAGAATTCCACAGTCAGGTAAGGAACAGGATGCCGTGTAGTAGATTTGTAATTATGGGTGACTCGTTTTTCATTCAGAATGAAAAGAAGGGACAGTGATCGTGTTCTTGGTAACGAGGGTGATGGATTTTCATAGTTAAAGGGCAACTTTGCTAAAGAGTGCCATTGATGAAGTATCTGGTCTGCTC
This sequence comes from Amblyomma americanum, assembly GCF_052857255.1. Classification (NCBI taxonomy): domain Eukaryota; kingdom Metazoa; phylum Arthropoda; class Arachnida; order Ixodida; family Ixodidae; genus Amblyomma; species Amblyomma americanum. The sequence continues at coordinate 36,886,992 of NC_135502.1, forward strand.
ATTTGGGTTCAGAAGCCCATTTTTTTTTTTTTCAAGCATTTCACCCCAGAAAAGCCAGACACCAGACTAAGGGAAGGCTGGTACCTACTGTAAAACCTGTGGGTAGCTGGTGCCACTAGGCATCAAATCCTGCACCTTCCACGACTAGTTAAGTGACAACATGGCCATATTTTTTCAATGGCACTAGGATCGAATGGCTAGGATTGTTGTCTGTCGTGGTGCTGTGTTATGACCATTCCCATCATGCTTGACATGCATGCTCTTGTGTCCCTGTCAGGACACTGTTATGACTGGCATCACTACAGGTCCTGCTTCATGTTTAATGTGCACCAGGAAGAAAAAAGTGTAAAAAAATGAAAATTGGTTTTGAGAAAAGGAAAATGGTATATTAGCTGTCTCACTTATCTGGATAGACACCCAAACCCACCTTAAGGAAGGGATAAAGAAGGGAGTGAAAGAAGAAAGGAAGAAAGAGGTGTTGTAATGGAGGGCTCTGGAATAATTTCAACCACCTCGTGATCTTTAACATGCACTGTCATGGCACAGCACACGGGTGCTATTCGTGTTTCGCCTCCATGAGTGTTTGGTCAGAAAGTTAGCTGGTTTATGGTCGGGATTTGCATGGTTAATAAGTGTTTGTGGCTTGGTGTCATGCCTGAAGAAGCAGAGACATGAACTTTCAGGAAAAGGAAAAGCTTTACATACATTGTTTACATTTTGTGCATGCTGAGTGAAACAGAGCGACCACAGATCATTAGGGCTTTCTTTAAAATAGAGAAAATGTTGTGCAGGTGCCCACATTGTCCCCAGGCTTGTTGTATTACATGGGTATAGACGAGAGACTATCAGCCCACCGTGAGTTAAAGGGCAACTTCTCAGGTAGCACATAAACGTTATAATAACAACTGTCTCCTGCTTCCCTGCTTCTCCTCTGCTGTTTCGCTCCTGTGATGGCGGTCACATGATTGCGGAAGCACTGGTGCAGATGTGGACGTGGACATCACGAAACTATGGTAGCTAGCGCTCTAAACATTGGGAAAGGAGGCACATGAAGGGGAGGGAGGCAAGAATGGATAGCAACGCAGTTGCGTGAATAGAAGGCACCGTGAATAGAAGGACTGTCTGAAATTGCAGGCAGTCCTGGAGGGTCAGTGTGGTAGTTGAGCCATGCTAACAGCAGTGCCATGAATGAAGCATAACAGCAGCATGTGGTAGCTCGGGCTCGTGAAACGGCACGGAAGCGTCAGCCAGCTGAGTGGGGTGGTGAGACCGTTGCAACACATTACTCATTAGCAGAGCAAGCCATTATGCAAAAGCAAATGCAGCAGCACAAAACGCAAGCAGCTGCCACTGATCATTCTCATTACCGTGGATTTAGCTCCCTTTTAAGCTTTTTGGTGAGTCGCTGGGTATAGATGGCTCTATGGTGCTCATTCTGGCTGTTACATGAAATGTATTTAAATAAGGACGTAGGCAGCCGTTGATACACAAAACATGGGCTGAAAGAAGTGATAAAGTGACCCATTTGTAGCAGAAGCTATTGGCTAAGTCATGTAGGTATATGTGGGTTCAAGCGAACAAGGCCAGCACTCATGGATGGATAGAAGGCAGGAGGCATTGGGAAGTACCTGCTGTTTTATTGTGTGATTATGGTTCCAATGCATGATGGAGTCGCATAGCATATTGAGCATGACTGGAAAATAAGTGTGCTTAAGGTGAAAAGATTCGGTGCTGAAAACCAGCAGAGGTATGCAACATAAAAATTTTGATGACGGTGCTCAGCACCTTTTCCTAGTACTTTGTTGATAAATGAGGAATGTAGGATGCTGTAGTAGGCAATGGTAGATTCCTGCTAATGGCAACATGAATGCTATGTAATGAATGCATGCACAGGGCCTTGTGATAAACGCAGAATGAGGTACTGTCACGCTCAGTATGAGCTGCAACACATCAGGTGTGGTAGGAGCTCGGTTCTCACAACATTGCGAGCCCAGCATTTCTGGAAATCCAGGTGGTTGGCCGTCAGTGCAAAGAACAAAGTACATCTTTATGCAAGTTGGGTGCTGTGTGTGAATGCTTATTGATTTACTATAACGTGGAAGCCTCACTTGGTTCACTTCTGACACGTTGAAAGTCGTACTGTGCGCGATAATACATGTGTAAAAACTAGGCTTGCTGCAGTGTTCTTGAAGTTATGTCTTTGACAGCAAATTCATTGCTTTGTTTCAGGGAGGCCCAGCCTTGTAGCTGCACCAAAAGGCTTCAGAGCCAATATAAACTCAGCTGTTCTGCCTCAGGCATCACAGCGTACAACTGTTAGCTCCCAGGTGGCATCTAATGGCGTACGTGACTCTGAACCAGGCCCTTCCTCATCGACAAGTGCACCAGCTCAAGAGCCTGCCATGTCCATCAGAGAAAAAATTGAGAGGTTCAACCAAGTATCCAGAGAATCTTCATGCGTACAGCAGAGGCATTTCGGCTATCAGAACAAGACGAGAAAAACTGAATGCAATCTTGGAATGGTAAGCTCCCTAAGTCAGAATGATAGAAACATTCCTGAAGAGAAGGGCAAGAAAGACGAGAGAGCCCAGGAAAAGTTCGAAGCCCAACCTTCAACATCCACTGACAATGATGCAGAGATGATGAGTGTTGCAGAAGCCAGTGGTTCATGCCACTTGTCATCATCCAGTACGAGCTCGTCAACACTGAAGGCTCCTGTGCCAGAGCAGCGGATTCACCCTGCTGTGTGCGGGACTTCGTCAGTGACCGCTAGGCTTTTTGATGAGGAAGTGCCAGCCATAACGCTGAATGCTGGAAACGCAGCCCTTGAAGCCAGATCAGTAAGACCCGACCCTGAAGACGAACTGATGCAAAGTACAACGAGCCTGATGTCAGATCTGGAAGGCGCGAAGCCGCCATCAGTTATGGGGGACCTGCTTTCCATGAGCATGACAAGCAGCGGTCTGTCCGAAGACGTGTCTTCAAATGGGAAGAGTGGGAAGGCACCGAAGCGCAGTCGAGTCCCGGAGACGGTGCGACGTGCGTTGGGAGCGTCTATGGAGTCTCCTTACAGCGACTGCGAGCTCCTAGACTACGTCAGTCCACCTTCCGCAATGGGTTCGATTGAGAACCTTAGCATTCGCAGCAGAAGCGGTCAGTCTGACGATCTAAACAATGTTAACCCGCCTTCCACGATGGACGATCTCTCCATGAGCGGCAGTTGCATGAGTCTGAATAGCATACCCAGCGACGACGACGCTTTTAGTCAGTCCAGTCCGCCCGTTCCCGAGCACAGTGGCGGAAAAGCGTCAAAGCGAGGCAGCGACATCTCAGAGCGCCTGAATGCAGCAGCCAACATGGCGCAGGTGTACTCTCGCGAGCTCAACTCCCTCGTAAATGGAAGCTTGAAGAGCAGCAGCGGTACGTCGGAGATGTTGGAGCATGTACAGCCTCCGTCTGTGTACCAGGACATGAACGAGGTAACTTTTGAAGACATGACGGAGATGGGCTCGGATGGCTTTGCGTCCGATGTTGAATTTGACGGCGATCTTATGCATGATGATGACTACGCACCTCCGACGTCTACAACCGAGACACTTCGGCCTCCGGCAGTTTCATCTCTGAGGACAGAGGAGCAGTTCGGAGACAGTACGGAGAACTTGGCGAGCACATCAGCAGACATCGAACCATTGGAGTCTGACGATCACTTTTCTTCACCCGCACATCACAGTTCTTCCTGCAGTCACGGCAGTCCTTCTAAAAGAATGGTTGGCCCCAATATGGACGTGGACCGACCGTCCTTGCTAGGGATGCCTGTGAAGCAAGCTAGAGAGAGATTCTATGACGACTTCTGTCAAAGTCGAGTGGATGACAGACTCGACGATGAGACCTTCTCACTGGTGTCAAATGATTCGGACCGGGAAAATGCAGATGAAGCCGCACACCCTGAGCCATTGGAAAAGACAGAAGCCAGCTCGAGACCCCCATCTGCAAGAGGGCCACGAATCGTGAAGCCAATAAACAGGGAGACAATACGGCAACTGCAAGACAGGAAAGAGCTCGAGAGAGCCGGGTCATCGCCACCAGTTGTTCGCAGACGGGAATCACTGCCTTCAAAAGTCGGTGCCAAACGTACTGGTTCGCCAAAGCAGTCCACATCCCCGAACCCCTCTCCTATCAAGCACACGAAGGCTTCAGCCCTGAGAGCTTCACAGAACCAGAGGTCTTCGTCCGAAGGCTCGCGACAAGCGAAAAGTACGTCCCCGCAACGGTTCGTGCGTACCGCTCCTAGTTCACCGGGTAAGACACTGAGCGAGAGACAGAGCCTCAGGGCACCGAGAGTCCAGACCAGAGCCAATACCATAACTGTGGCGAGTTCACTGGCGCACAAGCCTGCAGCACGGCCTAAAAGTCTAGAGCAAGTTGATGCCAGGGCGACTACGCAATCTGAAACATTGCAAGCTCCTCCACCGCTTGTCAGGCAGGGTACTTTCACCAAGGAGTCTCCCACCGACCCCACAGCAGCAGCCACTGCGGGCCCAGATTCTAAACCAGGCAGAGCTACAGCACAAGATGTCAGTTCCACAAGTGGCAACAGATCGAGCACGCACAGCAGCCCCCAACACTCGAGGAGACCTGCGAAGAGCGCGTCCACGCCGAGTGTCCCAGTGGAACACGGTCGGTCATCTTCCAGCGGCGGCGCGGTGCAGAAGAGGAGAACTATCCCGCAGTCTCCGAGCTCCCACAGTCTTGGCGGTGACGACAAAAAGGGTCCCTACGTGCGAAGTCTCAGCAGCGGGGGCTTTCTGGCTGCCCAGGTTCAGAAGTCTGGGAGCACCGCCAGTCTGACGTCGCAGTCGAGCGCGAGCAGCGCCGCGCATTCCCGTGGCAGGACGGCGGCCGCGCCTAAGAAGGACACCGTGCAGAGCAAGCTCTCGTCGCTGTGGAAACGTAAGGGCTCCCCTCCGCCGGCTACAGTCGCCGCGGCGAGTTCTGCGAAGCCTGGCTTCAGGGCAGCAGCTAAACCAGAGAGGTTAGTGTGGCAGTGGCTACTGGATCCCTCCTTGCGTGATTACTTTGGCCGGGTTTACATTTTATATTAAACAGAACGAGGTTGGCAGTACTTCGATGTGGTGCCGACGTTTCGATAATGGGACTGCTCTTGGGCAGGTATTTCGAAAGAAGAACTGGTCTTCGTCAGGTAGAGGTATAACGTCTTCAGGTTGGCACCGAACTGATCGACATACCACAAACCTCTTTCATTCATCTCCAGGGGCTGTTGTTTCACGACCCGCGGGAAAACCGTTTTTATGGGCTCTGTGGAGAACATGGGGGAGCTTAATCCTCAACTCTTTCCTGTACTACGAGCACAGTACAGTGCGCAATATGGCGGCGCCCGCGGACCCGTTTTTGAAAGGATTCACTGCATATGCAGAGTAAAAATTAACTGGATACAGCATTAACATATACGTTTAATGCCAGATTTCGTTATTTATTTTTAGCTTTGCATTTTACGTGACAATAACATTTACTGTATATTTTTGGCGATTAAAAATGCAGAATTTCCAATTTTTGACATGAAGGTCGATTTCTTTTGCGAGCTGTTGCGCTGACCATAAGATATTGAACAATATCCTCTGGTACGAAAGCTTCCGCGAATTTGATTTTATCGGTGGCAACCCGTTCTTGCTGCCTTGTAGGTTACAACGTCCTCTATGAATTATATATGCCAGGCAATACGGTGTAAGTAGAGGCTTTTTCGTGCAAATCGGTCAAAGAACCTGCTCACTTTTGCAGCTGCAAGATCACAGGCCGAGGGGAACCGCTTGGCCCTTCCGCTACCAATAAGCGGCAACAGCAGCAGACCGTTATTTGCAGAAGTTCTACTTATGAGAAACTTACCGATGTTGGCGTCGATGTGACCAAGGATGCCGAGTCCTCAAAAGCACCTTTTAAGACATCTGGATCCGCACAACAGCAGCAGAACACCACCCGCTCCTCAGTACCACCGGCTCAGCCTACGAAGGCCGTACGACCTAGCAATTTTTGGAAAAAGCTGGCCGAGCCGTCCCCGCCATCAGTGTCATCGTCCTCTCCTGCGAAGACAGCTTCTGGCCTCGCCGCCACCACGAAGCGGGTGTTCGGCACCAGCCGCAAGATTTCGGACGCCTCTTCGAGTCCCGTCGTCTCTCCTTCCTTGCTGCCTTCTGGCAAGGAGAGCTGCAGACCCACGGTTCTCGCCCTCAGGCTCAACAGCCCCATTGCGGCGTCGCCCTCACAGCATCAGCTGCAGTCCCCTGTGCTCCAGAGTCAGATGAGCCAGCTGGGTGCCGTGGCTTCGTCACCTACTGTCGACTCCAAGGGTTCCTCTTCCTCGCCAGCGTCGGCCGTGGTGTCGCCATTCAACTACAAGCCGAGGACGCCCACCACACCAGGTGGCACGCGCTCCCTGATCCCAGCTCCCGTCAAGTTGGCTGGCACTCCACGGTGCGCCGCTGAACAGGAGCTGCAGGTCAAATAGGCGGCGTCGTGCTAGTCTTTGCGAGCAGGTCACGGACACATCGGGCCGGCGTGTGCTGCTCTGTATGGTGTGAAGGCGCCGTGGTGGCCACGTGCGTCCTGTGCGCACCGGCTCGCGAAGTGATGGTGTGCATGCAAGAGAATGTTGTTTATACCAAATGGCTATATCATGTGGCAGCTTTAGAAAAGTGTTTGGCTTTGGCAGGGACGGTTTTTTGAATGACGCCGCTTGCGCGCATTTTCCTGGTGGTTCACGAGGGGCTAAATGGGTAATCCGAATGCTTTTCTTTTTCTGTTTATTTTATTTTGGACATGTAAGAGCTGTGCCAACTTTCCTTTGCTCTTACGCGTCAGATTACTCAGCTTTCCGCAGCACTCAAAGCTGCGCTGGCTGACTGCTAATACCGTGTCACAGTTGGTGGATGCCTGGACCTGGGATGGGCTGAATTCATTCGTAGGGAGAACAAAGGAATTCACGGGACCTCTGGGAGACCATTCCACAAACGTAATGTGTGGCACTCTCACTGCTCCTCTGTTCGTTTTCCTTCGTTAATTGTCGGGCTTTGTTTTACAAGTGGCACGCTGTGCGCGGATAAAGTCTTGTACATATTGTTTCTTTAAGTTGCTGACTTGGTGTGTGATGAAGAGATGTTGCCTGTCGACGGGTCTTGCACACTGACATTCACGTTAGCTGAGGTATCTATGTACTCGAGGGAATGCTGTCGCTACCGTCCACATTGGTAAGGAGAGAAAGAGAGAGGAAAGAAAGAAGCCATCATGAGAAAGGAATTTGAATGCGTCGCCGGTTCGTGACCACTGGAAACGCAGACCTTAATGTGGGCTGAAAGCGATAAATGCCGTTCCATTTTGACGTGGGCCTTTTGAATTGAGCGCAGTCGTAGCGGACGCGATATCATCCATTCATCGTACTAGTTCACCGCGGGCACGTCACGACTGAACATAGCTCATTGTTCCAAAAGGTAAACCGCCCATGTAAATCTACTAGAGCCAGGTCTAGGATACAGGTCGCATCTGCGAGACATTACCGTGGGGCCACACACCTGTGGGGTGTGTGGCAGAAGCAGTTTAAGATAAGCAGTTGATGCCATTCATTCCTCATCTCCCAACTGGCCGGCCTTATCACGGTGTGCGCCCGGCCGAAGATATCGAATCTGGAGTTATGCTTACGGCTCCCGGGTGGACGAGACACTATCAGCAGCTGCGTCACTCCTACGCTACGTTCGAGCTTTATGCTCCTTAAATTTATATTAGCGGGGTAAAATGAGAGTTCAAAATTTCCCATGTTCAGTTTGGCGCAGGCTTGAAGAGCTGCGCGTCTTAAGGCCGCTTCCGAAACTAGCTTATCAGTGGACCGGAGTTAAGCGCAGTATTTCCTGTGTGGGCGGGGCACCCTGCGTTCGGCACCGACGGAACGGCGCCATCGTTCGTACGCTTAAGGGGACTACAAATACAACTACAGAACCAAAGGTTTTTTTTTTTTTTATGGCAGCTAAATACTGAATCTCCTCAAAATTATTTCGGCATTTGTTTGGCATGCGGAGTTCCTTTTCTTTATTTTTTTTTGCGAACTCGCTGTTAAATGAAATCGTATTTCACTCCATGGTAGTCGTGCTCGTGACGTCTTGAAACCGCGCGTTTCGATTGGGCCAGGTGTGCGTGACGTTTCTACTGCAACGAACGTCTGGGCCATTTTTAATCCTATGCTTTGCATCCTGTTACTGCTCTAAAACAACTTTACTAGATACAAAGCGTATCGTTTTGTCACACAGTGAGTGTTGTTATACCTCAGAAACGTTTTGCGAGGCATAGGCAGTGAACCGGCGGTTCTCAAAATCGTCATCTGCTGTGGTGCATTAAACCATGTGCTGATTTACCACGGGCGCTTGCCGTTTACACCATTTTCTTTGTTAGAAAATACCTGCTTTAGGTGAAACCTCCGTATTTAACATCCTTAAAATGCAATTAATCGATCTGGGTTTCCATTATATAAGATTTGTTGTATTCCCTTTAAGCTTGGTCAATGAACTCTGGCATTTTGGACCCTCTAGATGACGCAAAGAGGGACTAGCGACACCGTGATTGAACTAAGCAAATGAACTTTAAAGAAGGGGGAGGTGCTCCCTATGAATTGCTCTTTCCGATTTCACAAATATGCTGGCTTGCATCACCTGGATACAGCTGCGAAGCGCATGTACCACTAGCTCCCTTTTCAAAGCTGGTGTGCCTGTTCAACCTGGGTAATAGCGGTGGAGCGACGTGAAGTTGTGTGCGAAGGACTTGCGCATGTCGGTGTTTTATTCGAGCAACTCAAACTGGAAGCAAAAAGTCATGCATTGCTTATCACACGTTTCTCGTACCATGCATGTGCGTGCTCGTGTGTAAAAACGAGCAGTCACGACAGACAGCAGCAGCGCTTCGCTGCGACTTGTGCCGGCGGACGAGTTCGACGCAGCCCGCAATTTCAAATTTTCTCTTGCTTTGCCAGCTCCTGTAGGCCTGATGAATGATTTTGTTGCTTTAATGCATTGCTATTTTTTAAAAGCCACTTTTTGTTCTGTTGTCCTTCAATGTTTAGTTGTATTGCTAGGTCTCCTTGCGAGAGGTTGAAAGTGGTGGAAACCGAGTGGTTTTCCTTTTCCTTTTTGCTTCCTTTCTTTCAGCCTAACTTTGAATAGTTGTCCGGAGACTGTTTGGTATGAATCATTGAAGGGTTATTTAGGCAGTGTTATTTATTGCATCCATTGTAAGGCTGCCACCTTTTGTTCTTTTTGTTACTCGCATTCTTATTGGCCCACTGTTTATAACGCATATGTCACATATGTATTGTAACAGCAGTGTCTAACATCGTTACGTGTTTTGTGGCTCGTGTATCCATGCCGCTTTCACTGACCTGTTGTGAAGCTGTGTTCGTTCAATTAGTGTGGGTCACGAAATTCGTTGTCTCTCCAAGGATTCACACTTGCGTTAATGCCGTGTGCTAACAGGGGAACTCCGTGTTTCCTTCCAGTTGATAGGAAATAAAGCGTTGATGTTTTGCTAGGATTTTAAAGGAACTTTTGCGATCTAGTCAATTCACTGCGAGCTTCTGTATCGCCGCGCAATTGAGCGCAGTCAGTTTTATTTTTTAATCACTCTTCTACTTTTAAGCCATTTTAGCTGCATTCGCCTCACATTATCTGTGCCATTTTCATAAGTTTTGCGCTTACACGTCGTTGTATACTTCTGGCTAGCCTTCTGTTGCCGGTTGTTATTGGCATCGATTTCTTCGTGCGATAAGTTTTTCTTGTTTTGCAAGTGTAGTCTGAAATAGTTATGTGCCGATTAATTTATCTCCTGCTTTTACCTGGATTACATTTTATTGCATCCTTTCGTCTCTATGTTAATAAAGTCATCCTGGTAGTTTTTGATGGGGTAAAGTGGTACAGGTGTAGTTCCGGATATCTCAATGCCAAACTTTTGTATTATTAATAAAACTAAGCGTTAGGTTTTAGACGTGTTACAGACGACATTGCTTTCATGTGATTCGTTACTTTGAACCCCCCCCCCCCCCCCCCCCTTTTTTTAAGGCACGTGCAGTTACCATGCGCTGTAAAACCTATTGCGATGCCCCGTCTACAACTGTGACAGTCTCCTCTATGAACTGCCCATTATTGCTGCCTGTATATGTCTTTTCGCACTTTAGATTGTACATAGCTGTACAAATAGATGAACCGTGCTGTATGCGTGTAAGCCATCATTACTAATGTCAACAATTTTGTGCTGCTATATCGCATTTCTCTTGCGATGCCTTTGGGCGTTACTTCTTCCGTACTTGGTGTCCCATTACTTCCCGTGTTGTAACACGGGTCATTCCACTTTCTGTATGCTCTATCGAACTTAAGCGGATGTTTGCACAAAATCAAACTAAATCTTTGCCCAGAGTAGCCTCTTTTCCAAGCGCCGTGACTGCCCACATAACCGGGCTACGTGGTTTGCTGCGAAATGAAAAAAAGGGTTGTGTTGCTGAAAATTGTACGGAACCCCATTTAGAAGTTGTACATTACATCGACAAAGTGTGTAAGTGGAGTACAAAACGAAGGTTTACAAAGTTACCCAACTTTGAAATAAACGCAAATTTAGTCATCACATTTTTTTTTGCTTCTGCTGTCATCACTGTAGTCATCTGCAGTCTCCTTATTTTTCCAAGGGGGCGAAAAGAATGTAGCGTATAGACTATCGTCCTGACACTTCCCGTGTCACCATTGCACCTTTGGCGGCAGCGTTTACCGTATGCGTCCTCATCCGAGCTAGCGCGCCTCTCACCTCGTCTTAGCCGGTTTTCTGGCGTCAGGGGGTGACAAAGGCAGCGCTGAACATGCATCGGAACCTGCGCGCGCATAAAAGGAAATCAGTGATCTCAACGCTACTTTCAAGCTCTGTTTTCAGACAGTTGCTGAAACGCATGCAAAGATGCGCTGAACACGCTCCGCCACCTTGTCCATTGGAGACTGGAGAAATAATCCATTGGAGGCTGCAGGGATCCTTACGAACAACGCAGCCCCGAAAGAATTTGTTCTAAGTGCGTGACAGAAGCGGAGAAATTGAACGTACTGTCGTGAGCAAAAGGAAGAAATCCCTTAGCCAGCGCATGTCGAACCATAGCTACAGCCACCTGACGAAGCAATCCTGGTGTCGAGATCGGCGAAGGCGCCACCTGAAAAGCGCCGGTGCAGCGGTCTCAGTTGCATGCCTATGGTAACTCGGCTCCCACTAGCTAGAATTTTAGCAGTGACGCTACCACTATAGCCGACGCTCGGTGTGGCGCGCCGTCATCTCCGCCATTTTGTTTCGGAGACGCCGTTTCGCGCCACGTCGCTGTCATTGTTGAAGACGGCACTCGTGGCTTTGGGTTTCATGGCACACGACAGCGTCGAAATGACCTCGCTTCAGGTGGAGCTCTGTAAACTCGCTGCACGCAATACAGCTATGTCCGTGGCATCAACCTCTCTGATAACCTCTTTCTTTCAATTCTTTCAGTTTATAATGTCAGCGCAGGTGTCTGTCTTCTTATTCTGTCCCGTTTACGCCGCCGCGGTGACTGAGTGGTTATGGCGCTCGGCTGCTGACCCGAAAGACGAGGGTTCGATCCCGGCCGCGGCGGTCGAATTTCGAACTATTCTGTCCCGTTTGTTGCGCTGCAGATTTTTTCATGTAGTACCAACTGGCCTGGCAAATTCGTCTCTGCTACCTTGAACGGCTTATATGTTATCTTCAACCAGAGGAGCTGTACTAGAGCGCTTTATCATACGGCCTGGCCGCTGCATCGGGCACGAGCAGAAAGCACTCAACAGGAACAACGTGGAAACTATGCAATTGGCATAGACGGTGCACAATCTGCCGTCTATCTATACAGCCAGCTTGACGCAGAGCCGAAGTGCCAGAAAATGACCTCATGGTCGCCGGTGCATCGTGCTACGATGAAACGTACGCACGGCGTGAGGACGGGATGGACAATTCTCGTCATTCGATCGGCATAAAGCATGCTCTTATTTCTCTGTTCCCTTGACGGTGCTGAATGCTTGGCTGTGGAGCAAGCATCCAATGAAGGCTGGCTCGTTCGCTTTGGCGATTCGTAAGTACTTCGCTCACGCGCAACTCCTGTACGCGTTGTCAGACGTATGCGTTACCGCAACACCCTATCGTGTCTTCCAACAGCAAGCAGTACCTGAATGTTTTATCGGCCACAAACGCTTACGGGAAGCGCGTCCTCGAAAAAAAATGAAAATGTAGCACTGCCTCGCGACCCAGCCGCCTGGTAATGTTACCAGCTGATGAAGCATGCATGTTCCCATTCACCTTCGAAACATATGAAACGACTGGCATGCTGGACTGTGTCGAAATAAAATTTGTGCCGCATACCTCCATCCTGTAAATTTTTATTGCCTATGGTACCTTAATTCTGAAAACGCCACGTCCATTTTGCATGACGGCTGATATCGCCAGAATTGGTAACTGCAACTGGCACATGTTCAAGCACAAAGTAGAGCTTAATACTTCACTGCTTTGAAACAACTTGACAAGCCCTTGAGCGTTGCTGCGAAGACCGCAATGATGTTCAGTTTCACCGGATAAGATATAGGTGGTGTATTAACAGGCCCTCGTTCATTGAGGGATCCGTAGCGGAATGGCCTTGACATTCGGAATCAAGGTTGCGGGATCAGATCCCTGTCGCGGCGGCCGCATTTCGATGAAGGCGAAACACGAAAACGCCAGTATGATAACGTCATGTCAGTGCGCGTTAAGGAACTTCAAATGGTCGAAATAAATCCGGATATCTTCTCTAAGGCTGACCCGCCGCGGTGGCTCAGTGGTTAGGGCGCTCGACTACTGATCCGGAGTTCCCGGGTTCGAACCCGACCGCGGCGGCTGCGTTTTTATGGAGGCAAAACGCTAAGGCGCCCGTGTGCTGTGCGATGTCAGTGCACGTTAAAGATCCCCAGGTGGTCGAAATTATTCCGGAGCCCTCCACTACGGCACCTCTCCTTCCTTTCTTCTTTCACTCCCTCCTTAAACCCTTCCCTTACGGCGCGGTTCAGGTGTCCAACGATATATGAGACAGATACTGCGCCATTTCCTTTCCCCCCAAAAAAACAATTATTATTCTCTAAGGCTCCTTTCATAGCCCACGTACATATTACAGATGTTAAACCTCATAGCACAAAATAACAACCCGACCGCGCCAGCTGTTTCGGTGGAGGCGAAACGCAAAGGCGCCGTGTGCTGGGCGATGTCAGTGCACGTTAAAGAACCCAGGTGGTCGAAATTATTCCGGAGCCCTCCACTACGGCACCTATTCCTTCCTTTCTTCTTCCACTCCCTCCTTAATCCCTTCCCTTACAACGCGGTTCAGGTGTCGGCCGATATCTGAGACAGATACTGCGCCATTTCCTTTCCCCAATAGCCAATGCAAATCAATTCAACATGGCAACTTTTAATTAGGGCTAAAACAAAGAAGACAATGAGACTGTCGTAATGAACTTTGACAGCTAAGGAGCTCTGCTATAAACGAAGTATAATGAGCGACGCTCTTTCCGGGAAAGGATAAAAGAGAATAAATCTCCAAAACAGTTTTTACACGTTAGAACCTGACGACAGCCTTCGGACGCAGCTCCTCTACAACCAAGTGGAACAATTATGCTGCACTTTGAACTCTTGTAAACAGACTGACGTTGGCCCAGGCCGAACAAGTGTGCAAAGCGTCCGAAGCAGGACCTCTTAAGAATTAATTGCGGGCGCAGAAAAAAAAAAAGCCCACGTAGGTGCTGTGAAGACGACGCAGCGGGACTGGACAGCTTCAAAGCAAGACCAAGTGGTACAAGAGCAGTGGACGCACAGATCGCGCAACTAGGCGAGACGCACGCAGGGCATGACAGGCGAAGAATCGCTTCAGAGGAAGTCGGTGAGCTGAGGGACGATGATGACTACTCAAAATGTTAGTTTGCATCGAAAGTCGTAAACGCAAACATTGGCGCAGTTTTTCTAAAAGTGACTCCGGAACCCAAACGGACCTGCTTCCTGTACTATGTGTGTAGCACACCCCCAAGCACAGCGCGGTTCCATCCTACATGCGCGTAAAGTGGGCGTACAACCTAACACTTGGGCGTCATCAACCAGCACGTTGCCACCGGCAGCCGACATTGTTACCTGAATTTCTTCGTGGCCAACAAGGGACGTCGGGCGCTACTCGGACTGCGGGTGAGTAAATCGTTTAGGTTGGGTTCCCGAAAGGTAAACTCTGTGATAATGAAAAGTTATGGCCAAGTGCTACAATAGCCCATGGGAGGTATCGGATTCGTCAAACGCCAGTGCAACTCCATGAATTAGGACTCGATTCCATTTGCTGACCGGGGCGCAGTTTTGGCGTTGCGAAAAGCACTGTGTGATGAACCGAACTCAATGAAGCTAGCTGGAATTCTAGTTCATAGTAGAAGGGCTGGGTGCCTTCAGTAAAAGGAAAATGAAAACTGAAATCTGAGGATCTGCATCGACCCCAAAAGAACCAGAGCATGCATTAAGGAAAAACACATACGAGATGCCTCGGCTTAATTAATGATGTACAAGCATATTTGTACGCCCGCAACGATGATCGGACGATACAAATTCTTTCAGATGCCGTTTGGTACCAACGTACTTTGGCACCTCGTCTACACCTGCTATCTTTCTCCCCGTTTCTAAACCTGTGTGTATACAGTGGCGCACCTAAGGAACAAAAAGAAGATAAAGATAATGAGCACAATTTTATTACTCACCTGGCGTCCGCGTGTATACCAGGTGATTCAGGGAAGACTAAGCAATTCTCAAAAATGGTATATGGATGACATTTTAGCGTGGTGAACGCTGAGAGAACGCCTAGTCCGAAAATACTGATTCCAATTTCCCAAAAAAATGAAAAAAATGCAAATTGATAGGAGCCAACCGGATTTCATTTCGTTCCAGCTGTGTTCCCTAAAGTTTCACTTGTTATAGTTAAGTGGCATCAGCGCTTAGCAGGAGCGGAACTCGCAGAGCGAGCTAGTTTATGATTTAAAACAATATTGGGAACCGAGCACAGGCATAGCAAAGATACCAACGCCATCCGACATACTGGCTGTTGCTTGGCAGGACCTGTTTTTCTAAATATCGATCTTTCTTCGAAGAAAAGACGGTTTTGTTGTAGAGTTTGATCAAGAAAAATGTCGTTTTTGAATAGATGCGGGGCCACAGGAAACATTAGTTTGTGGAGGTTTAACGTCCCAAAGCGACTCAGCCTATGAGGGACGCCGTAGTGAAGGGCTCCGGAAATTTCGACCATCTGGGGTTCTTTAACGTGCACTGACATCGCACAGTACACGGGCCTCTAGAATTTCGCCTCCATCGAAATTCGACCGTCGCGGCCGGGATCGAACCCGCGCCTTTCGGGCCAGCAGCCGAGCGCCGTAACCACTCAGCCACCGCGGCGGCTGCCACTCGAAACAGTAACGGGAAATCTGGAAAAAACTTGGGCAAAGGGCCGCTGCTTGCAATCTGCGACACCCACTAAGCAAAAGTGACGTCATATGAATCGGTGAATGGCTTTGGTTCGGCGCTTCTACAGCGCCGTGGCGATAACGTCCCGTGGCGTGCATGTCACCGGCGCCCACTTACGATAAGCAAAGTTATGCGAGTATTGAAAAATAAGTATCAGCAGCAACGTTCGGCCGCGAGATGTTCCACTATTTCATCTACGGTCGAAAGACAGTATTGCAAACCAATCACCGGCCACTGATAATATCTCTCAGAGCGATAGGAGACGCGGCGGTCGGGCTTCATTTTATTATTATTTTTAGGTAACTGAAATGTGACTTCACCACGCAATATGTTCCAAGAAAACGGGTCTTTCTGATTGACATGCGACAACTGTCCCTCCGGATAATGCGGAAGGGGGTTGACTTTGAAATACGTCCGATAGACTGGGTAAGCTCTGGTGGCCGCACTTTCGCAAGTATGATGCCATGCTAAAGTAGCTTGCCCGACGAATCAGACAAAGATCGCTATCTGCGTGAAATATAACTTATTGGTATATGCTGGAACAGCCACAACTGGAGAGCTAAACCCTTTCGGAAGTGAACTTTCCCCCGTAAAATATGTTAAGACAGGAAAGTGTGCTCATGTGCATATATAGTCACGCGAGGCGGGATCGTAGATCGATTTTACCAAGGCTAGATCGGTCTACGCGAATACGAAAAAAAGGCCACGAAGACTTGCATTCCGGCCACACATCATTGCAGAAATCACTGCTGTGGTCCAGGAACGTCGAATGTGCAAATGCCACTCTGAACGACATTGTGGAACGAACGCATCAGACGCCTCAAGTGCATAACAATATTTGATGATTGCTTTATTTCACAGTGATTCAGAATGAGAAGTGTACAGATGGTTCGGAATAAATTAGAAGCTCATGGTCTTGGGTTTCTATACAGTGCTCATGGAATTAAGTTAGGCGTGCCGAAACCCGCTCAGCGTCCTAAAGCAAACACAAAGAAATGGTAAGAGGAAGTCCTCACGGGCGACCATTCCTCGCAAAGAGAGTCTCTTTCTTGGCTGCAGAGTACACAATGGGGTGGGCACGGCTCACAGAGTCACTTTGCACATAACTGGACTGTCGGGTACGGGCCAGTCGGCCCACTTGATGTGGATGATGTAGTATCCTGGATCGATGACTTTGTACATGACCGTGTAGTTGTCCAGGCCGCAATACGTGACTGAGACTTTGATGACAGAACCGGGCTTTGGGCCCAGCACGCTGACCGAAAGGGGTCCCGTACCGGCATCTTTCGTGCTGACCTGCAGCCAGAGCAATAGAGACACAGATAAGCGAAGTGTTCCTCTTGCAGCAACAGTTTCACTTGCACAGACATGTCATCAACTATGAGGCCGTTGTTGAGCCATGACACTGCTTCAAAATATCTCCATCCGTTATCTTATTTTACTGTTAGTCTTTGAAAACCTGCATGCACTTTTATAACCTGTTGAAAAACTGGCAGACACTTTGGTCCCGGAGGGGTTGACTAGCGTGCGACCAGCTCAGGGCTTTCTTTATACGTATATAAGCGCTAGAAATGTCATTAAAAGACGGGGATGGGGGTATGATTTCGGGCACAGTTCACTGAGTGAGTGAATGTCTTCCTCACAGGACATCGTAGTGTCCTACAAGGTTGGCCTCGAACCTTTACAAAATCTTGCACTGACACGTGAGAAGCAGAGGTCATTTGGGCTAGTAACCATGGCTTTTAATGTGGATCTCCTGAAGATTAATCGATGGACCCTTTGCGGCTTGAAGTTTCAAATAGCGCCGAGCAAACAGGGACTGAGGTCCCTCACAACGGCCCGACACGGGCATCACGGCGACAAAAGGGAGCAGAGCAGAGAGGACGCACCTGGAAGTGGTTCTCAGCGCCGACCTGTCCGAAGTAGAGCCGCGCACCGGAGGCCACGCACTTCTCGGGGCGAGAAGTGGACCCAGCGAACAGCTCGTCGTCTTCCCGCTCCTGGCATTGGTAGTAGAGCTCGCCCACAGCCTCGCTCGATGCCTTGGTCATCTCGAACGAGGTGTAGGAGTCGAGCATCAAAGAGCTCTCGTGCAGCGCGTCGTCGATGTAAGCCGAACCGCTCTCGCACGACGAGCAGTAGGAACCATCGTCAGACCCGGCCTCGCCCTCAGATTCCCCCTCCTCTTCTTCTTCGTCGGACACGTCCTCGTCCGATCGGACGGCCGCCATTGACAGATGTCTCTTGAGCAGAGGAGGAGCGCTCTTCCTGGCGCCGCGGTTGCAGTCACGTTCATCGCAATCCCCGAACCAGAACTCGTAGGAAGGGCTTTGGTAGGACTCGCGTTGTCGTCGACCGCGGGAATCGCTACGGCCGGCATCTCGCTGCCGCAGTGCGGCCAGCGTCGGACTCGCGGGTCGCATCTTCGCGCAAGTGTTGTCGCTGCTGCAGCTGCTGCGAATGTCAGAGCCTACGGAAACGGGAGTGCAGGTTCCCAAGCCGGAGCCGCGATGACTTGGGGGCCCTTGGAGTTCGGGTCTGGAAGTGCATTTTTCGTCGGTAAGCTCCGTTATGCAGGCATCGGGCAGCCTCAGGGTGTCGGGAGTGTTGCATCTGCGCTGCCTCGGCCACTTGGTGGACAGTGATAAGGCGCTATCACTAGTTGTGGCCGCACCTGGAAGGTTCGAGGAAAAGAAAAGACAAGCGAACGATAAGAACTCTCGTCTCCAATGCGTGGCTTTTAGGGCGTTCAAGGAATAAAGATATGTTACTTTGCGGTATTCAGTGCGTAGCGCCGGGTTTACCCAGGTTAAAAATATGGCTACACACAAAAGCCATGAGCGTAAACAAATATCAAAGTTCGCCGCGTTGTGTTGGTGAGGGGCACTACGAGTATGGTATCAAGCGGCCGGCCATAGTATACTGAATAAGCGCCAAGCAAGGGTAATGCCCGTCTTTGAATAAGCGCCCGCTAGGCAAGAATGAGGATGCCAAGTCTTGCGGTACAACGTCGCAAATTCATCTTGCGACAGTGCAGGTCCAGCGAAGCGACACTGCAGTGGACGCCATTAATGAACAGCAGTTGTGGTGTTATCTGATTGCGGATAGAGATACGAGTCGCTTGCGTTCTTACATGCACGCCTGTGTGTTTGCTTTGCCATGGTTGCCCACGTTCAAGCTGCATTTAGAGTAAAAATATTGATGGTGCTCTGACACCCGTAAATAATAAGCCCGTTTAAGGAGTTCCACCTCGGCAAGATCAGTTCAGCATGAGGAACCTCCGGCAGTGTATGAGAAACTGAAAATGTTTAACAAAGAGCTTGCATCGGCCTGGTTCGCGTCATGTCTCATTCGTACATAGTGAGCATTCTATCACATTTCTCCTGCGTGATGCACTGACATAAGTGGTGCAATCAAAGCAGTGGCTAATATGGCTTTCCAGGCGACATTAGGTTCATCCCCCCCGATGGCACAATTAGTGTCCGGCAGGAAATTTGGCAGCAGAAGCCAACTCGCGTGCCAAAACGTAAGAGAAGGTGCGATCGAGAGGCTACTTGTGTGTGCTTACACTACAATACAGAAGCCTGCCTGGCAGTTATACGACTTATTTAGTGAATAGTATTACCTTTTGGTTTGCGCCGATTCAAAGCGGGCATGAGAAGAAATTTAATGAATTTATACGCGCCGTACAGAGTATACTCCCTCTGATATAGTCAGATCGTTTCCACAGCTCCACTGCATGCGTCGACGTCTATGGGCGTTTTTTTTTTAGTTCTCATCCGGTAATCGATCAGTTTTTTGTTACTTCTAGTTAATATCTCTAGCTGCTGTCATTACCGTATACCACGAATAATTGCAGCGAGATGCAATAATTAAGCCATCTCGCATTCAATCGCCATCGGGCTTTGTTCACGGTTTCTTGCTAGGCGTTTTCGGAACCACGCCGCAAGCGTCACACCGAGCTCAGTGACATCAATGGTGTCGTCGAATAGGATAAGTTCACTCGTGGCGAACGCCATTATCGTAAAGAAAAAGAATTGCGCACTGAAGTGCTGAGAGGTCTTCCTCAATTACGCCCAGCATCGCTGCACGCGTTTCCTTGTCATCTAATTCAGCGGACAGATTCCGCGCGCTCCGCCCGGCGAAGCGGCTCTTCAAAAGGCACGGGTTATACGATCAAACATCGCAACCGAGCGAGGTAATCAGTACGTGCGTCATCCGCTGACGTCCTACGTGAGCTACAGTAAGGTGCGGGCACGGGCGTTGCCGCAATACAGTGCGCTCTTTATGCATTGGTCCTGCGCGTTCAAGCCAAGGTGACCTTGTATCACCTATCTGTCGTGCAGTCTGTTGGATCTCGCTCAGTGTCGCTGCTCATGAAGAAGCGCACAATAAGCGACGTGTTCCTTTGTCGTCGGACAAGAACAAAGCAACATAGATGCTGACGGTTGGTGCGAACAAACCGCGTGCAAAGTTTAGGTCTCACTTCTGAAGAAAGCACTGGACGCTTTAATCAGTTTTTTATTACAGGAGACCATTCACGTCATTGTAATGTAACTGACGAGCGAATACATCGGCACAACACTGCAATGCAACTGCACAGAACAAAAACCAGTCACAGGACAGAATAACGGACGTACCTTGTCGGGACGATGCAAACAACCAGACAGCTACGGGCAGTAAGCGACGTTGTGGTCTCTGTCTTCTCATGACTTAGATAAATGCAGAAAGTCTCGTTCAAGGAGGCTGGCGTCCCATCGTTTTAGCGAACACAGACGAAAAGACACCGAGACGACAGTCACAACGTTGGCACGAGAAAACTTGAGCACCGACACACAAACACATAGGTACATGGACATGTGTCACTCCACAGCGCACCATGGGACAGAGTCAACAATGCGACGGCGACTTATCTACCGCGCGCGTACCTTTGTCCTCTGACGACTGACCGCTGGATCCAACGGCACTGTCCACTGAGCACGCAATCTGACGGCGCGCCGCTTGCGGAAGAATAGCGTCTTTGACTAAGTCCGGTTCGTTCTCCTTGCTAAGAGGAGAGGTTGCAATCTGTGTTACTCTAAACCTCCTCTCGACGCCCATGCGTCCATTGCTGCTTTCGGCACGAGGGGAAACCTGTTCCGGGGTACCGCACTGATTAGGACTGTACCGATGTTCCCACACCTTGACCCGGTCCCTCACAGACACGAAATCATCCCTGTCTCCCGTCGGGCTGAAGGTATCCCCTGAGATGCTGCTCTTCTTAAAATTCTCCGCAAAGAACTGCTTCAGCTTCACAGTGTCCAGGTACAGCTCATCCAGCTTTGATAACGGAGCTTGCTGAGGAGGTTGCTCCTGCTGGGAAAGCTGCCTCTGCACGGGAGACGTGTGGGGACTTGCGCTCTCGAACGATCTCGCTCTTTCGAGAACGAATGTTCGTGCGGCCTTTTCAGGAGCTGGACGACCTGTTAACGGACTCTCCTGCTTGGACTGCTGCTGCTGCTGACTAGGTCCGAGTTCCTCTTCTGTTTTGGGAGAGGGGCATTCACTTGGAGTCAAGGTCTCGTTTTTATCCGCGACATCAGACGCCTCCGGCAGCTCCACTTGATCTGTCGGTGACCTATCGCTCTCCTCGGATATGATAGATAGGGTCCTTTCAAGCTGCTTGCGTGTCATGTCCTCAGCTGGTGCAGCAAGTTCCATGACGTCAACGCTGTCTGTGAACGCTTCCGCAAGGTCCACTTTGCGATCTCTAGCCTCTGCTAGCAGGGGTGACACCAGCTTCGGTGTTGCCTCAGCGCACGTTGCTGCTGAGCTTCGATCTAACATATCACTCGCAAAGAGTGCCTTTGCAGCACCGCATTCTTGGACAGGTGAATCTAGGGTAGTAGCAGTCGGCTCATCCACCTCAGCGACCTGAGGAAATAGACTCGGGGAGATCCTTCCACAAGGAGACATCCTACCACTCGGAGACATTGTTCCGCTCGGAGTCACTGTACCGCTCGGCGTCACACTCCCGCACGGAGACATTCTTCCACATGGGGAAACGCCACCGCTCGGCGACATCCTGCCACTGGGGGACACTCTTCCAGACAGAGCGTCCCGACAGCACCGGTCGGTCGACGCCGAAACATGCTCAATAATTTCCGGAGACCGCTCGTCTTCGCTGGCGTGCTGGCTGCATGAAGACACGATGATCTCAGGCATGGCAAGCTTTGAGGGGGAGTGCTTAGGGCGCTCCCACAGGGACTTGTTCGCGTAGTCCACGTGGCTGAAGGTGTCCGGAGAGGACTCGGGGCTGCTCAGCGGCGAGAAGAAGGGCTTGCTGATACGCGTACTCTCGGGAGTCGCTGCCACTCGCTTCTCTCGGCCAGAGGTGTAGTCATTCCCGTTTTGCCTGAACATATGGGTCGACAAGGACCGCAGAACTTCGTGTAGCTTATCTTTGTCGTCGCCTTCGATCACAATGTCCTGGCCGTTGACGTTGACGATCCTGCGCAGAACGCGACGCCTCTTGACTCTTCCTTTCAGCTGAGCCGCCGACGTGGGGCTGGCGGGAGCGGCCTGGAGCTTCTCGTCCTTTTCGGAGCCCTGCGACTCGACGGAGTCCTGCCTCTGGAGCAGCATGTCGTCGTCGGTCGAGTCGTCCACGTTTACCGTGAAGGGGCTTCCAGCCAAGTGCTGCCCGTGCCAGATGATACTCAGCTGGTGCTTGCCCTTAAGCACAGGCGTGTACTTGACGGCCACCATACCCGGCTGGATGTCGTACTCGATCAGGATCTTCTTGTCTTCGGCTCCATCCGGCGCGCTCTTGTCGGCTTCTGGGCGGCTAGCGGTGACCTTCCGGCGCGGCGACTTGTTCGTGATGATTTCCTTGCAGACGGTGTTGTCTGGACCGCGGATCTCGACCACGATGCAGAAGTTGCTCGTGGACTTGGTGAAGATGTTGAAGCTCGCCTTGCGCCCCCGCACGGCCAGGATGAGGCCCATGCCTTTAGCAAAGCAGTTCTTGCGAGCCACCAGGCTGCTGGAGTCGTCGGCGGCGTCGTCTTTTATGGAAGGCCGTTTGCCCAGCGCCTGCTGCAGCTGCGCCTTGGCGGAGATCACCTTGAGCCGCGAAACGATGGCCCGCACCGCCTTCTCGATGTTCGGGCTGCCTTCGGCCAGTTCCTCCGCGGTGATGTCCTGTCGCGTGAAAAAAAAAACACATTTTTCATGGGCAACGCAGAAATTCGCCAACAAACCAAAGTGGCGCACTGATGTATGCAGATCAACAAAGTTTTTGGATCTTACAAAGCGCTACGCAGCAGGTGCTTACACTGCGCCTTGCCAGTAAGACTGCTTTACAAAGTTGAAATTGAAGTCGAGTCGCTGGTCATCTCAAACGTTCCTCTTTTCTTGACAAGTGCGGCTACCGAAGCGCAACGCCTGAATCCTTATTCTGCTCCGAAATGTGGCAAAATAAGTAATGAACGCGAGCACCTAGACGCTTAACGAGCGGGAAGTAACACAGGCACGCATGCCGAAGGCCTCTGTGATAAACGCTAAGCAACTCCTGATCGCTAATCCCGTTCTCGCGAAGTAGTAGGCAGAGAGTACGCATGCACACGGAAGGCCAACACGTCGGGACGCCAACTCACCGGCCGTATGGGCGTGTGTTTCTCGAGGAGAAAGAAGGCCAGCTGCGCGTTGCTGATGCAGTTATCTGCGTTGAGCAGGTCGTACCGAGGACACGATCCCGGGTACATGGAGTCAAGGAGCGCGCAGAGCAGGATGCCGTCCCTCCAGCCCGATGAGAAGTTGTCCGGGACGGGGTAATTCTTCACTCGGCTTCTGACCCAGTCGAGCAGCGTCTTCTTTTCATGGTAGCCCACCGATATGCCTGCGATAAGTGCACGGCGTGCCTCGAATAAGCAACAGTGGGCTTGCCACACGCGGAGCAACTGTCCACTCAATGAAGCACGCTGGGTTAATCGCGAACACACGCTCGTAAGTGACAAATGTGAAGCAAGCTATTGGCGACTCCTAGAACATGCCTTCACAACGCACTTTTTCTTCGGCTTTGCGAGATCGCCGTTTAATCTTGTTCGACAGGCAAAACATCTTCAAGGGAATGCTATACACACATTATAAGGTGCCCAGCAGGTCACTCTGGCTATTGCTTGACCCGAGCATGCAGTCACTATTTCGGTGTTTACACTTTCGACTGCTCATCAGTCCAAATAAATAAACATTCCAAGGGTGCCAACTGACGCGCTTGAGAGACCCGGCGTATACGCGGTTGTAAACGCGCTCCCGCGCTATTCCAGACAAGCGTGCCGCGTTTACGTACAGCTGAGAATGTAGCAGAAGAACAGCTGGACTTTGTGCCACAACGTGCTCGACCTCCAGGCGCTGGTCGGATGCAGGATCAGGTGGCCCAGCCAGAGACACCAGGCCGTCAGCCGGCTGAGCGTCGACTGGCGGTAGTTCTCCATCACGCTCAAGATGTCCGCTGCAGAAAAGAGAGAACCGCGCGAAAACGTCAGACATACCGCTCGCTTTGAAACCGCGCGCTTCCTCTACAGCTGCGCCGGATGTACAGAGACGAGTGTGTTCACTTCATTCACCGATAAAAGGCGGCTGCGTGCTCGATGTTTTTGCCAGCCATTTCCTTCTCTGTCTTCGTTGCGAGCTCCGCGATTGCTTGCCTGCTTATGGCAGGCGCCGATAGCGTCAACTGTCACCTCTTTATTCCGGCCTCGACCCCCCAACAAACGCTGCGTACCGAATCCCCTGTTGGCATCTGTATCCTGAGTTATTGCGTGCTTTACACACACACATATCAGATCTTCGTGCCTGGTATGCGCGACACCTGCATGAGGCCTCTCACTTGGCACGCACCATTCGAATACGCGGAGTCGTATGCGAGGTCACTAAGGTAACAGCCAACAAGAATAAAAGAAACGAAAAATAAAAATAAAGAACGCGTCGCTCACTCATCCCTCGTTAAGGCCGAAAGACGAGCAGACGGAGGTTCTCTGAAGGGATCCTCCCGGAGCTTCAAAGTGCGTAGTTTCTGCTCGCATGCGACGAACTGGACAGAGCATCAAATGGCGAGTGCCTTCGGCAAAACGAGTCCTTCTAGGCGCGGGGCAGGCCGTCGCGGCCGAACAATTCAGAAGCAAAAGTTATCGTTTCCTCCTTTATCATCGGATGGGAACGAAGCCATGAATAATTGCGAGTGAAAAAAAAAAAACGAAGAAAAGACAGACACTTTGAATCCGCGATTGTGCGTCGGCTTCTGAGAGCATGCATGGATCGTGCCGCATGGCAATTCTTTAAGAAGGGGCTTTAGGCGCTGGGTCCAGGGCCCAGAACTTTGAGGATGCTTTACTCACCACCATGTACGTCTCGATCCTGACGCGCATACCGCGGAAATGCGCTCCGCAAACATACATACGCCGTCATCTCCTTTCCCAGATCCCACCGCGGGTGCACCGACAAGCGCACTTTGGACATATAGCGCAGCTGGCGGCTTGAAGGCTCAGTACGCGACCTCCTAAATAGGCACACAACACCTGTGGCGTGCGCCCGACGCCTATGTGCGATCGGCATTGCGCCAGAGTCAGCGAATTTTAGAGCAGAGCCGTGTGCACAAATTTACGGCATGTTCAAAGCGGGGAAGCCTATCGAAAAACAATGGCTGGGCAAAAGTGAAGGGCGCAATACCAAAGACGCGTAATGAGAAGTCAGGTAACCGAACGCTTGTATACGAATGAGACAATCGAACGAGCTCGTTAAAAAAAAAACAGGAGAAGCTGCAGCAGTGGCAGGTGCAAAGAAATTACCTGCGTAACGACAGCCTATTCTCGATGCCTCCGGCGATAAAACAAGCGCATTCTGCATCCAATTGAGGCTACGCAACAGCAGAGAGATGGGTCAGTTGGCATTTGGTTCAACTTGCGCTCCAGCCGACAAAAACGCGAACAGGAGACTTTCATCTCTTTCCCGCAATTTTTTTTTTCGGCTAACTTCAGTCTCGAAGGAGTACTTGGCAAAATATGAAGCGTCCCTCAAACATGACCGACGACGGTGCTGGAAAAACAATGAAACTTACGTTTCCGCAAGCCGTGCCGGACGTATATGACGAAGTGTATTCTACTCATCTTGCCCGTATTTTTCGGCTCCACGCCACTGCGTTACGCGGTTCACATTCACGAAACAGCACACACAGGCCAACAAAACGAGTCCCCGCGAGATGTCGGTGTCTCTCTGCGACGTCCAGCGCGCGCACGAAACAACCACAGAGCGGCCAAGCAGAGCCGGCGCGGTGTCCAGAAGCGCCGCAGCGCGCACTTTCAAGCGTCCTCGAATAGACTGGACCGCTGATGGTCGCGGCGGGGTATGTATGTAGTGAAACGCGCCGGAACACGAGGAAGGCAGGCGACCCTCTCCTCGTAGCTCTCTGCTCCTTTTACGCTTTCTCTCTCCATCACTCCGGCTCGCTTTCCCGCATCGAAACGCGCGCGAGCGAGTGTGTGAAGTTAGCCAGGTGACAAGCGGTGACGGGAACGATCCCGGAAAGTCCCAGCGGCGGCGGCGGCGGTGCGGGAATTACTCGGCGCGAGCCAAAATAGGCGAGGGGCACCGGAGAGGAGGCGCGTCCGCATCGTTAATCCAACAGCACCTTTTGTACGTGGAGATATGTGTACACTTCGCGCGTGCGAACGTACTATACGCGCCTCACGCGGCGACGCTTAGAACATGCCGCGTCGTTTGTACTTCGTTGCCCAACACGCGAAAGCGGCCGCTGCGCGGAGTCTGCATATTGCGAGGGTATGGCGCAACCTCTACGAGTGGTTCCTTGGATAAGATGAGCGGGAATTCTTCAGTAGAAGCGACTCCTTCGGTGCGCCGGAGGTGGTTAGACTCAGCCGACTCAGCGGCGAAGTCCTATAGGCCATGTCACGCACAGCAACTTATCGCACTCCTTATAATCATTGCGCCTCGTTAACGAAGGTCACTGCTCCCACCTACCTAGCTAGCAAGCTGCCGCTTGCCGCGTCTGCTGCTGGCTGATAGCTTAGAATAAATAAGAGAATGCAGCACTTCTGCTGCCATAAAGTTTGTCATGCACGAAAACACGAACAGGCAATTAAGGCGTCAGCTTCAGGCCTTGCTGCCCAGCTTACGGTCTTTACAGAACTATTCCGCGAAACATGGCGTGCTACTTGGCAAAGAACAAGGTGTGCATTTTGCGAAAAAGCACTGAATGGTCTTTGCCGAAACGGGTAAAATCCCGCGCTATGTGACACAACAATAGCCACCGAACACGAGCTGAGTTTTACATGAGGCGTTCTAAGAAGGGCTTCTGCGCCGCGTCAGCAACAACAGCCAGATGCTGCCAGGCAGTCTTATCGCGATATATTTTTCTTTCGAATGACAGTTCACGGTGGACTTACACGGTGTCATATTCATACAATGACTGAATGCAGTTACAAGTAGCACAGTTTCCTCCGCATATCGTCCTCAACCGCTTGCTGCTCGTTGCACCTTATGCGAAACTGCGCAAGCGGGCTTCCCCGCATATCACAGCTGACAAAACATGTATGGCGCTGCTCTTCACGGAAAAATTGTGAGGGCTACATACAGGACGAGCTCCGTTGGCGTGGAAAGGAAAAAAAAATTGGCAGTGGCTTAGCTCGGCTATGCCAGGATACACGTAGCGAGAGGTACGTTTCACTGGCTGAGCTTGTTCTGGTTACTGTATGTTTATCAATGAGAGACACTGGGCTCCATCTCGGCGGCTATGCGCCGTCTATTACGCTCGGCAGTCTGGCATCTCCGTTTGGCAAGCCCTTCCTCTCTCTGTTCGGGCGTCTCCGCTGCTCTCTTCGCCTTCTTACGCCAGTTCTCTCTTTGGTGAGTAGCCAAGTGCCAGGCGACAACCTCAGGACCGGAAGAGTTAATCTTCTCTTGTCTATACCGCCGTTTAGCAGCGGCTGGACTCTCCTTCTCTGCATGCATGTCAAACGTTGTGATACAGACGCCCACTACATCTCCGCCTTTTATATGCAATGCTGCGCATGCGACGCGGGGTTCGGGTGATAGAGCGGCGCGCGGCGAGGCGACGACGAAGAACGCGGCGCAGCTGTGGGGTCTCTCTGGTTACCATGGTATCGGTGCATGCGCACAACTGGCCTCTCCAATGAACCGCGAAATGCTCGACTGGTAGCCCAGTGTAGCTCTCGCTACAATATCAAGCACATCTCGGAAGACCAAAAACAAAAAAATCTCGCGTCCTCGCGTTGTGGCTGATCGAAGGCCGTGATCGGCCATCTTGTCGGAATAAGGTGAGATTTGTGGAAAAGCCTGCTTGCTGAATTTCGCACGAGATAAATTACCCCGGTTCCTTCAGGGGGCAAGATTTTGCTCAGCAAGCTTCATTACTTTTGTACGGCCTTATCAGCTGCGAAACATCCTTAAGACACCTTGCGTTCATCTGCATACGTACGGAGATGTAGTAAATTGTAAATGCCCATCTTCACGAGGAATATGTGTTACTGCTCCACTGGACCAGCGAAGAATCGTATTAAGCAACGTAGACGACGTGTGACGTGCGCCGGAAACAGGCCCAAAAGCCTTATAGTTTCGCATTCAAACCGCGTGGTAAAACACAGTGTCTCCCAATGACAATCCTGTTTCTCACGGCTTCACGGATAACTGTTCGGAGCAACCGTGGCACCTGCGCAGTACTAAAAACACAGAAAAATTACAAATTAGCTTAAACAGCGCAACCACACTGTTTTTCAAAGCGCACGACATCACCTTTAACTTATCAGTGATCTGCGAGGAAGCGCTGTGAGAGAGATTTCATAAGTTTTCGTCGACAGAACCCTCACGTGCACGTGGCAACATCGAGCTGCACCTTCCATCTTTGCAGAGGTAGATCATATGCCTCTACTTTTACAAACGTGAAGAACTGCACGTAAAAGCTTTCCACTAATTGCTTCCATGGTCGGATTTTTTATCGCAGTGAATATAAACGACTGGGAAAGGCGACGGCGCTTCCATGAAAAACTGTGCGCGTGAATCAGCAGTATTCCTTCGTAAGCTTTAAACCCTCTTGAATATATACGTTTACGCGTGAGCTGTGAGCAAGCGACCGCCAGAGGAATGCGGCGGCGGCTGGGAAAATGCCCAGGAAAAAACAAGACGCCCGACGCGTGCTGAATAACTGCCCGCGACAGTGGGGGGACAATGGGGCAGATAGCAGGAGAAGCGAGCCTGGCGAGTTCGCGCCGGTTTGTTTGTCTAGGGCGCCCGCGCTCGACGAAATAAAAAGAAAAAAAGAATATCGCTGAGTTGCCGACACCTTTGTCGTTCGTTTCGTTTTGCTTAATCGGCACCGGTTCGTGTGCCACTGAAGGCTCGGCGCTCATATGAAAGATCACTAAAAAATGAAAAACATGACAGCGTTTATTACAGGGTGTTTCGCATGGTGGATCAGCCTTTTCTAAGTGCAGTACAGCATTCGGAAGAGGCAGCTTTTAAGCGTACGTGGGCTACAGCACTGACGTGAGCAAGCGGCGCAATGAAAGGAGGGGCGGAGAGATAAAAATATATAAATAAAAAAGAAGTAACCAAGACAAGTTCGTTATTCTTTCTTATTTTCAATTTATTTTATTTTCTCCCCTCCCCACCGATTTCTTTTTTTTTTTTTGCCCTGGTGGCTCACGTTAATGCTGTACCTCTCGTACGCTTAAAATCAGAAGTTGTTGCACTTGAAAAATGCTCCTACTAAACGTCGTGTAATAAACTCTGTTAGGTTTGTTATTTTTCGTCACTTATGTTTATATCTAATTATCAGCTTCCAAGTAAGCATCTTCGATTTTACGAACTGGTCTACAAATTAAAATTTTTTCTGAGCAACTTTCTAGGCGTATATATAGCTATCAGCTCCCAAGAAAGCACTGTGGGCACACACACAACGTCCCCATAAATACATAAATAGGTAAGGTGAAAAATTCAAGGTGCGACAGAGCACAGGGGGAAAACAGCTTCTGCGGATCCAACGTAGTCACAAGTCACAAGTCAACGTAGTCACAAAGGTAGGTATAGCTGTCCGCTTATACATATGCAAAACAGAAGGTGATGGACACGCTAGAAAAACACCAACAAAATAAACAAACGAAGAGTCATTAGACAAAATACACGAGTAGTATCGGGAATTAAGCCTAGGTGTGTATATCAGACTTAGCAAAAAGCTAATTTGATGACAACAACCCAGCCCAGCGGTAGTTCAGTCGGGCCGTACCGCGCGTGCACGAAATAGTTATAATAAAGCTAACGCGTGGCATCAAACTTCCACGTGAACAACAGTTGGGTTTCACATAACCAGACAAAGCGAACACAGACGGACAGGCAGTGCACACAGCTGACGCGAATACGCGCAGCACCAAATACGTACGGCTATCCCAGTGAAGAGAACGCAGCCATCGCAACCACCGCTCGAGAGAGACTCGCGCGTCTTCTCAACGGGGCAACGTTTCCCAAAAAGTGGCAGCGGAGGAAATCGGGCGCCTCGCTCTTTACGCCGCCGCGGCGAGGCTCGCGATAACGCAGCCACGCACTCATCTATCTTTCGCGAAAGGCTGTCGTATACATAACACTACATAGGACACGGCAGGGTGGCAACACCTTCTGGATCGCTTCGACAACCGCCGCCAGTCGCGTCGCATATATAGTGCACCGTTGGCCCGCGGAACGAATACACGACACGCGGAGGGAACGACGAATGTGGCAGCGCACCGGCGACGTCAAGGAGCCGTCTTTTTGATAAGCGACCTCGCAGTGCGACGTAATGCTGACGCGCAGGGCCAGCGCACGCGTGTGTGTAACAGGCAGCTTCGTACGCGACTTGCGCAATGCAGGCCGGCCATAATAACGGCTGGAAACGGAGCAGCAAAGACCAACCGCGCTGTTCCGGTGGAAAAAACAAACGTGAAAAAGAAAGAAGAATCAGCGCTGTTACGCGGAGCTATGCTTGCTTCCACACGCACGACTCTGCGCTGAGCTGACGCGTGCCGGCCAGTCGCGCACGGACTGACGTCGCCCGCGTTCCTGCCTCCATCGTGCGCGCGTATGTCTAGAACGTGACAGCGCTGTTGGCTACGGAGTGAGGTCGGCTAACATGTTGTGCACAGTAAAAATATTTTAAAGCAACACTGTGAACCCGTGGACGTAGTCAGACATGCGCAGGTTATAGCTTCGAACGAGGACCAACAGATCGTGCGCAACAAGAATTCCATACGCATTCACTAACGTTGTCATATAGCTGACCACTGTATGCGCCCTGTTGTACACATACGCGGAAAAGAAAAAAATGGGGGGGGGGATGCCTTTGGCCGGGTATATATACATGGAAAAGTGGTTTCATATTCTCTTCCAGTGTCGCGTCAAAGACACCGAAAGGGAGAGAATCGAAGGGCTCTCCAACAGCAGCCACAATACGCCACCGACTCGGTCAAAATCATTATAGTGAGTCTTGAACGAGACTCAGGAGAGGTTGTAGATACAGTCTGATCGAGGTTGCCACAGTCACGAAGAGACAGCCGCCATCCCCCGAACGGAGTTGGTTATCCTCGGGGCCCCGCCTGATACGGGGGAATTCTGCTCTCCGTGAAACAATCGACTTCGTTCATCGAAACAATGACATGACACGAAGAAACATTCGCTCAGTACAACTTAGAACCAGGTCGCGTGCGACCATACTTGCGTGCATTTAGCGAATTTGCAAAGACGTCGCCTTTTATACTTTATTTATTTATTTATTTATTACAGATACCTGCAGCGCCTGGATGCATTGTTGCAGGGGGGAAACACAATGACTTCTGCTCGTTTGGCCGAAAGTACAGAGGATGACAAAAATACAATACAAATACCACTACAAAAATACAAAATACAACTAATAATAGATGAGGAAAAACATGCACTGAAGGATAACAACCGCGCTCCAAAAAAAAAAAAACACTAATGAAATGAAAACCCCGCAACGGTGTACGTTGCGAACGGATAGATTGTAGCCACGTTAAGTGCCGTCTCGGGAGAGTGGGAGAGTATTCCCCGTACACGTTGGCCACACAAGGTTCCGGCCTGTCTTCTGGCTCTCCTCCTATTGCATGGATGATGAGGAGGAGGATCTATTGCCTGAGTGGTCGCACTTGCACGCACGCACGCACAGACGTGCCGCACACCGCCTGTCCGGTTTCGCTTCCTTGAGGGCAACTATAATTGAGCAGTCGGGTCGGAGGTGGAGATAGCGGACACAAGATAGCAGGCTGGCGAGACCAAAGTTCAGCTCGCCGCCGCCGCCGCCAAAGGTTAGAGCATTTCGAGGCGAATGCATTATGCGGCGTCCGAAGAGGGCCCCCTTGGAGAGTTACGTAGCAGCACGGCTGAGTTACAAAAGGCAGATAAAGAGAAGGCGGAGAGAAATTTGGCTTGTTTACGCAGAACGCTTGTTTAACCCTTTCAGGCGCTATGCCCGCACTTTTGGACATTGCAAATGCGCAGCTTTTCCTGCAGTGTGCTGCAGCTAGTAGTGATTTCCTTGTCCCGCAGAAATTCAGCACCCTTTTATATTGCCTCTGAGATGTTTTCTCATCTCAGTGTTCGCTAGAGAAAGCGGTTAGCAATATTTATCAAAACCGTGCGCAAGCAAGTCCTTCCACATACTCGTGTATTACAGGCAGATTTTGTCATTCGTAATAATATAATTTTCTGCTGCGTTTATATCGTAAAGTGCGTCTTTGATACCCTGATCCCTGGAGTATTCATTTGACAAATTATATTACAGTCCCCAGTCATTGGTGATGCCATGTCTAAACGTTTGTACTTGCCTCTAAAAAGAAAAAAAAAACTGCTTTGTGTTACATCCTTCACGAATTGGCTGTCTTGTAGCCTTCACACATATACTACTTAAGCAGAAAAAAAAAAAAAAATCCGAACAGAGCTCCCGCCTTATCCAACAGTATGATTGATTTTTGAACGGGCGTTTAGAGGACCATTGGCACAAAAGCTACAGAAGCTGTAGAAATAGAGAGTGCTTTACCTTTGTGTAAATAGTAAAAGATAAAACAGCGATTAACGGAAGATAAAAGATACTGCTTCCAGCTGTACAGCTATTGTTCCAGCCGCTAACCTTTAACAATCGAAGGAAGCACCCGGACAAAGCTTCCGCGTTAGCAATCCTAGCTTTGCTTTCGGCCCCGTGAAAATGATATCTACGCGTCGCCGCCCTTCAATCTGCTGATAAATTAGTTTGACCTGGAGCGATATGATGGCCGGAGAAGGTTTGTTTGACCGAACACCATGTAGACACACACAGTCTAACAACGCCGTTGTTTATGATTTACAGTATAATTCAACAGAGAACGGAGGACAAACGTTAACGAATCAGTCTGTGGCAACCTCTGACACGTTAACCTGAGCGCGGAAGCGTGGTGTAGAAGCCGTGCTTTCACCTGTCGTCTCCCAGCTTCACCCTACCGAGCATAATTACCTGCTCCGCACAGAATTTATAATGCAGCGAAGGAAAAAACCGCTGATGCCCCTCTGCAGATCACAGCAGATTTGATACTATAACCCACTGTAAATGCTTTCGCGAATCATATCTTCGGCATTCTGAGGAATCACAAGGAATGAATCAAACCAGACCCCTCAGATAGCTCGCCCCACCATGCAGCCTGCCACTGTGGAGCAGTGGCTAGGACCTTCTACTGCAGAGTATGAGATCGCGAGAACGAATCCCGGCCGCAGCATTTCGACGAAGGCGAAAAAGAAGAAGAAATAAACACCCGTGTGCTGTGCGTTGTCAGTGCACGGTCAAGATCTCTCAAGCGATCGAAATTAATACGAAGCCCTCTACTACGACGACGTCTTTCATAGCCCACGTCCCGTTATGCGAGACGTTAAACCCCGCATAAACACCAAGCAACCAAGCAGCTAGTACCGCCAGAGAAAACACATCCGAGTCTCCAAAGCTAAGAAAACCCATGGGGAAACAGCAAGGCTGGAGGTGTGTGAAGAAGAGGAGAGGGAGGGGGGGACCTTGGAAAGGCAGCTCGCATCTCGCGCATTGGCACATACCTGGGTTTTGTGGCCCCGATTCGGCCTCCATGCTCCACACCTTACTCGTCCCAGCCGCCATGCGCGCACGTACAGAAGGAAATGCCGGCGGGAGTTTTACGAGAAGAAAAAAAAAATAGAATGAGAGAGCGCCCCGACAGACGCGGTGTCACGGTACGTCGCACAGACGAACAAAGAAACGAACAGAAATCGAAACAGCGAACGCGCCGGAGTACAGTTCGGAAAATGTCTGGCACGCGCAACTCAGTGGAAAAACACTTGTCACAAAACCCGCGCGCTCACTCGCCGTTGGGAAAAGGAAAGGCGACCGGTGCACTGCGACGAGCGAGCATGCAGTGGCAGACGACGACGACGCTTTGTTCACGCATTGCCTGGATTATTCAGCGGGGGCGCTCTTCTGCCCCGGAACCACTGGGGCGGCGCATCGGCGCCATTGTGTGCTAATGCCACGTCACACCCCACCAAAATGATGCGTGTCAGCACTGGGCTGATGAGGAGGAGGCTCGAGAAAAAACTTCCACACAGGTTCCGGCGGAGGCCGCTGACGCCCCGCTCTTGCTTTGACTAGCCTCACGCGGTACGTTTATGCCTCGCGGTGCGAGGCCGCGTGCGGTGTCTGCGTTTATACAGTACATTGTGGTATACGTGTTTTCAGACCTCATAGTGTAGCTGTTTTGACTGCCGTCGCGGCAGACGCCGCCATTTCAGTGTCAGTGATTTCAGTATGCCAGGTGTGCCGTAATTCTCTACCAGCTAAAGTTCTCAACCCACTTCGTTATAGCCATATTAGCATAGTATATATACAGAGAAAGCGTCCAGCTTGCATTTCATGAACGTTCTGGGCTTGTAACGCACAAAGAGCTGTTGAAGGCTCTTTGTTGGATTGTCGGGGCAACCAACTTCTTTCGAGAGGCATATGGGGTGCAAGACTTCAGGAAGGTGGTGTAAGGGGTTTGATATTACTAGTCTTGTGTGGAGACATTCTCGCACCGTGTGTGTATTGAATGGATGTCATGTAAGTACATATGAGAAAAATGAAACACCTCAGTCTCCCTGAACTGTCTGGTAGAGCGGTTGGAAGTGTGGTACTCGGAAGCTCCAATTCCATGATCCCTGTGTTATTACACTCCTGCACATCAATGCCTTGTCTCTGTGATGATCGGCCGTTGTAGTTTTGGCAGTTATATCCTTTCTGTACGAAGCGAGAGGGTAACAGTTACTTCCGTGCACGGCCTATTGTAACTGTTTTTGCACAAGGTTACGGTCAGAGGTGAGCATTTGACCTCAAAAATCACGACTTCACCTCAACTTCAAAAAGAATTTGCCGACCTCACTCAACCTCAACCTCATCAGTTGAGGTGAGGTGAGGGCGTCTAAGGAGACCTCAACCTCAACTGATGAGGTTGAGGTTGAGGTCTCCTTAGACGCCCTCACCTCACTTTTCCTGTGGCCACTGCTGACCTCACTCAACCTCACCTCAATCTCAAATGGTGAGGTTGAGGTCGGCTGCTCGACCTCAGAGAACAAACGAAAAACAAAACAAAAAGCGATTAAGAAGTTTTTCACTTAAAAACAATTCTGAGAATCCTGTGAAACAGGAAAGCCAAAATGATGATGGTATTATTTAATAACGTGTGTACAGACACTATTCATGCGCACGCAACTGTAGAAGCGTATAATCTGGGATGAACCCCCATAGAGTATATGGCCTGCGGGCAGGGGTGTCCCATACGCGGTTACCACCAGTACGTCGATGAGTACTTTGTATGTGTCAATATTTGGCAACCTGCTTCGTGTATACTTGTTCGTGTGGAAGCCTCTGCTCATTCACGAACGAACCGGCAATTGACAAACACAGCCCTTCTGCACCATCTACAGAAATTTGGCGGAGGGGGGAGGTATTCATGATACTCCTTTGAGACTTGAGAATAGTTACCGAATATAAAGAAACTAGTCGTCAATGTACTTTCCAGAGCGACTTTTATGCAGACGCATATCAGTATATTTCGATTTTCTAGCTCTATCCGGCATAGCGAGAATGCTCTTTTCAATACTCTTTATGTTGCCTTTGAAAACACTTAACAAGCTGCGACCGTAGTACACAAACAGAGGCACGTTGCATTTATGTCTGTGTAGAAGCGAGCGGCTTCTTTTATTAATGGGAAAAGCACAACAGAAAAGTTTCTGTCGTCGCAACAGATTTGCCGTAATGTTTTTGACCAAAACTTGCAGTAACAACAGACTACAGAAATGTACAACAGAAAAAACTAAAGTACCACAGCAAAATACTACAAAACAGAAAAATCTGTCCTCACGACAAAACTACAAAACGTTTTGTTGTATTTTTGACACTGGTCTTTCGTTTTTTTTTTTTTTTTTACTGGGAAGGGACAAAGGCCGGCATTACTCGCAGACTGGAGCCGTACATGCACAAAGAGCACGATGAATTTCTGGGATCAAAAATTTGGAGACGACATATGGATGGCACGCGCTGTACCAGCTGAAATCCGGACACAGCTAATCAAGCCTGGAAGGCAACCCGACTAAGGCTCTTAGCTTTCATCCGACGCTGCAAAGTGAAGTCCTCCCTACCACAGAAGAACGATAACAGCAGCTCCATAACGAATAAACGTCACATTCCTTTGTCCCAACATTCTGTTTTCTGCGTCTCCACACAATGCATTTCGTTGCCACCGCAGCCAAATGGAGGGGGGGCGTCGGCTATTTCTTATCGTATGCGCAGCGCGACCCCCCACCGTCACCTCAGAGGTCTCATTATCATCGCCGGAGATAAGAGTTGGTGCACGGTTCTGGTCGGGGGACAGTCCATCCGTGCCCTGAGTAAAAAAAAAAAAATACCTATAAGCGCAAACAAAAATAAATTTTACTTGAAACCAACGAGGGAAGCGGAGAAGGCCATGTTTTCTCTTGTTCTCAGTATTTTCGCCTTT
This sequence comes from Amblyomma americanum, assembly GCF_052857255.1. Taxonomy (NCBI): domain Eukaryota; kingdom Metazoa; phylum Arthropoda; class Arachnida; order Ixodida; family Ixodidae; genus Amblyomma; species Amblyomma americanum. The sequence goes on from NC_135502.1 coordinate 36,923,657, forward strand.
TTTCGTTTTGTCTTGACTTCTCAAACAGCCAGCTAAAGCAGGCAGGGTGGGATGATGTACAGGCGGCCTCATAAGAACAGTATAACCGCGCACACCTCCGCTGCCGTTCCTGGAGCAGTTTTGTCAAGCTTGCCCCCGCTCCCTACTTCTCCCTGCTAAGCGCGAGGGCGAGATGGAAAGAAAGACGGACAGCGTGAGTGAGGAGAGTGCACTGATATCGAAGCGTAGCACGACTGTTTTCGCCGACTTTGCGCATAAATTGTCTCCCTTTTTTCTCTTATACGCCGCGTCCTGAGCAGGTGTACAGTGAAGAGTCAGCTACCCGCGTACTATATACGTACTATAAACATAGCAAAAAGCGGACAGAAAAAACACGCAGAGAAAGGCAGTGCTCACGGAGGGGGAAATGTGCGTCAGAGGGCGCTGATAAACTGCTATGCGTGCGCATGTGTGTGTGTGTGTGGTGTTGCGATGTGTTTTTCGTGCTGTCTCCGTTGGATGAATTCTCTACGCGCCTCCTGTGTACAAACACCCCTCGCGGGAAAGAAAAAAAAAGGCCCTCGTTAAGCCACCAGCGTTCTCAAAATCCCACCAAAAAACCGGGTGTACGGAGTAATTGTTCCAGTTTTTCCGGAGGCAGTGCTGACGTGCGCAGAATTTCTTATCGGACATGCTGAGCCACTGAGGTACCTGCCTCTATTATATCGACGGTGCTAAGCACTGAGCAAACCGTCGACGTCTTGAGTGCTTTTGAAACGAAGTAACGATCAACATTCGCCAGCGGAATGAAACAACGCACGAGAAGGAGAAGACAATGACGCGGTCCTCATTATGCTTGGAAGAGGCTCTGTAAAGTATAATTTAAGTCGACTGTGGAGGAAGGCCATCTTTTATTAAATCTCACTGCTGCATGCATGCAGGAACACTTGGTAAAAGTGCTGAGGAAACGCGAATGTTTACGCATTAACATCTCTCTAACTGTGCATGTGACTTGAACCAGAAGACTTCCTAGCTCCAACACCAAGTCGGGTTCTGTGTTCATGTGCATGGCTCAGAAGAGAAGCCAACAAGTATATTCTACGAGTATATTCAACGTGTTTCACCTTCCAGGCTGCAACTTTTTTTGTTAAGAGGTAAATTGCAAGATATTGGATTCGGATATAAGTTTTCGATGTTCCCTTTCCCAAGGGCACATCGATTTTCGATACAGCCCCCTCCAGCGGTGGAAATACAAAGCTGAGGGGAACTATCCCGTGACATCGAACTTTCATTTCAGTGTCACATCTTTCACTTTCGTCGCTTAATAAAAATGTTACACACCATAAGAAACGATTACTGCATACTTCTGGTGTTATAATGTAAATATATACAGAACTGCTCGTTACGTGCTCTGCGACAGATCTTTGCTAGACAAAAGCACGACAGCAGCGCAGAACGGAAGGATCATCGGCTTTCGTGCCACTTGTTCTGTTCATCGCAGTGTTTTGTCAAGCAAAGAAGCTGGAGCTTGCAGCATACCGTCACAAAAATGGCCTATAGACAGTCTATAGACTTTTTTAGACTCTATTGCCTACCTATAGATATTTATTTGGTCTGTTCACTGTCTATAGACGAAAGTCTACTAAAGGTGTATATAAATCTATAGATTGTCTATAGAATTTGTATGCCTATAGACTGTTCTCTAAGGTTTGTCTAAGGTAGTCTATAACCTATATAGACAAAAGTCTATGGTCAGTCTTTAGATTGTCTAAGGAATTTTTTGTAAGGGATATGCAGCGCTTTAAAACGAGCTCAACAGTCGCTCTTCCAAAGAGCGCGAACCTTTGACACTGCGTGTCTTCATGTAAGCCACGCATGCCTCAAGCATCCCACCATCGTTGCCTTAAAAGTTTTCCTCAGAAAAAAAAAAAAATCCGCCGAGCATTCCGCGGCAGTGAAGTCTCTTTCCTGTGCGCAGTTTGCTAAGAGCTGAGCGGGACAATGGCACATTCCGCTCAGCCAGAAGCTGCATCAACACCAACCACTGCGACGCTGTGCGGCTGCACGGTTTCAATTAGGAGCTCCTTGTGTGCAGCCTTGTTAGCGGCCGCCGAGTGCCCGACGGAGCTGCGTCCGCCAAACAGCGCGACTCTCAGGACCTCGCAAGGCCAGGCGGGTTTCATCGGAGAAAAGGCAGCCATGCGGAAAAGAAGGCGAATTCAAGGCGGGCTGAGGATCGGCACTTAAACGTTAGCGCTGGTCCGCGCGATCTTTCTGCGGGCGAAGAGAATGAGGCGCCTATTAGAGATAAAACGCCAGACCACTTGACTTGCGCTCCGACCGTAAACGTATCGATGTGGAAATGAGGTTCGTATAAAAACCTCGCTAGAACGGCGGCTCCTGTAGTAGTCCCATCAAGGTGCACAGCTACAGCAAAAAAATAGAGAGAGAGAGAGAGAGAGAGAGCGTAAAGGTCTCGGTTCCGTTCAGTCTTGATGCCATAGATAGCAAAGAGCGTTCACGAATAGTCGTATACTACGTCGTTTGATCACGTTCTACGTGTCATTTGTGGCACAACTAGACTTTTCACGTCCATCACTATGGTCGGAGGTAGCGCTGGCGGACACACTCAAGTTTAGACTGCACGCAATAAATACGAAAGCGGAGCTCGAGACAGCAGCCGCCGTAGCTCAGGTCGTAGAACATTGCATGCTACTGCTGCACAATAAAACTGGGATCCCACCGGAGGAATGTGATTCTTTCTGCAAAGTTATCTTCTATATACAGTGATTAAGCAACTGATATCTCATTCTAATCAACACCACTGTCGACCCGCCGCGGTGGCTCAGTAGTTACGGCGCTCGGCTGCTGACCCGAAAGACGCGGGTGCGATACCGGCCGCGGTGGCGGAATTTCTATGAAGGCGAAATTCTAGAGGCCAGTGTACTGTGCAATGTCAGTGCACGTTAAAGAACCACAGGTGGTCAAAATTTCCGGAGCCCTTCACTACGGCGTCCCTCATAGCCTGAGTCGCTTTGGGACGTTACACCCCAATAAAAAAAACCACTGTCATAAAAAAAAGATAAAATTCACTGATGGCTTCTTTCATACGCATGTCCTAACGGGCCAGTGAACTCCTTACCATAGTCTGCCCAAGAGTCAGGAAAAGGGTGCAGGATATTGGCAACAGGCGAACTTTACGCTTTCGGGGGTGATAAAATTTTGCAAATTATCGCCGTCGCTGGCTTAGTAAGCTTCTCTCCCGTTACTTTGACCGCGGCTGAGACAATGGGCCGTCCGCCTCTCTTTGTTTCTTTTTCCCCAAACAACTCCGTTCCCCCCAGCGAAGCTTTCGCAAGCCTTGCGTATACAAAGCGCTTACATTCGCCATGGCGAGTGTGCATGAGGATTTGCTGCGCGCTGCCAAGAGCTTCAACGCACACAAGACCCGGCATTGTGCCACGTCCTTGTGCGGCTGTCATTGTTGGCAGTGCAGAAACCCTCGTGATCCGTGTACAGGCATTCACATGTCGACAAAGGCAAGCGCCTGCAGAGAGAGAGACACACCGAACCGGTGTGTGCTAAGTGCATCAACCATTCGCTGAAGCTGCACACGGTCATCCTCTGTGTGTCTCTCTACATAAATAAAGTGCTCACTAAATGGTTCCTCGTAATAGTGACACTGTGGACGGTACCAACACCATTCTATACGGCAATAATCTCTGCTTTGCACGCATACGCTCGGGAGACGAGACCTATCCAAACAGGCCGCTGCATTTCGATGGAAATGAAAAAAAAAAAAAGAAACGCTCCTGTGCAGGCATTTAGATTTGAGTTGAAGGGCCAGTTCACTCTCTCGTGACAATTAAGGAGAAAATAAAGGCATTTTTTTGGGTAGATCTCGCCCTGTGACGATATATATGAATGTCTGTAATTTCTATTTAGTATTTTAAATTGGCAGAAAAAGTAAGGACAGAACCGATCGTGGCGCGCTGTATTCACCACGGTGCTATGGTTCACACTTTGTCTTTCTCTTACTAGGTGGCTTAGGATGTTTGCAGGGCCTTTGCCCTGCAGTGGGTGTAGTCAGGCTGTTGCTGCTGCTGATGATGATGTTTGGAGTTGTACTTCATGTCGTGAATATGCCCTAGCGCCATAGAGATAGAGTCAATTTTTGATGAAATAAATCCCAGATAGCTTACGTTTTGCCCCTGCAATTACTCATGACATTTTGCGCAGTTCAAGGTTTTTTTCACCTTTAAAAATGGTTTGGAAAAACCTGCTCACATAATCGACACTGACGCTATGTTAACCTCATGATGATAACGGCGGCGCTCTCCACGGAGTCACCCACTGGGATTAGTGTTGTTACCTATCAAGGTTGCTGGAGTGTCTCCATGTTGTATCGTCTTAATATTATAGCTTTTCTACCAGTTATGTATCAGATGCCATGCACTTTATCGCCTTGGCAACTGGAAATCGCTGTAGCATCTGTGGCGCCATGGAAGGTTTTCAGCTGTTGCATACCGAGCGGAAAGAAACGTTCACACACAAAACAATTACGTTTTAAAATCTTCTACCTTCGTTTTCTAGCGTCACAGCTGGGCATACGTTCATTTGGTCTATGACCTTTGGGTGATAACATTTGGGTGATGGCACACGGCCGTACAACTCAGTAGGCTGACGCTTTAAACAACTCAGCCGAAATTTATTTATTTATATACCCTAACGGCTCTTTCCGGCAGTACAAAGGGTAGGAGTCAATTATTTACAAAATTGATTACAACAAGCAGATAAGTAAAAACTGCATAAGTAAAAATCAACGCACAGTCAACCACTACCGCGGCACATCCATTAAGAAAAAAAAAAATCTGTGAAATGAAATTCCTCCAAAGAAAAGAAAGAAATCTCATACCAGCTGCCGCTGTCGAAGCGTACATTTTCCGTTTTCTCTATAGCTCACATTCTGGAGAACCAACAGCTCATGCGAGCTCAGCCAACGCGATAACAACAAATGCATAAATTCCTTTCTGTACAATACGGTTTCAGAAATTTGAAAGCGGAACACGTTTTTCGAACCAATTCACGTTCGTGCCCGTGCGGTACCAACCGGCGGCAACCGTAACGCATGCTAAAGAGAACGACGACACTCGAGGACGGTTGTAGTGATGTACAAACCTACGTAGTTTGAATACGAAGCGGCGACCCCTCTGTACAAACGGCAACATCAAAGAGTTCGAACATCAGAAAAAAAAAAAGAATCGAGGCCGGAAAATAAATCGTTGTGGTGCAATTCTCTGCAGAACCTGAACTTTTTCTTCTTGAAGGGATAAATGAAAATACGTTTGCCTTCACAAAAATTTTTACTCGTACGCTGAACGATAGAGCAATCAGTGACCTTCACACACCGAGAAAGCTTTCAGCCGGCGTTCCGCGATCGTAGGTATGTGAAGGTTTGCAAATATCTCCGGCGATCATTCGCCAGAAGCACCATCCACGCTTCGTCGACCTCGCGATCTAGGTTTCGTACAATTCTTCCTGTTTATTGGGGCTGTCCAGGGAGCGGGCATACAAATGCGCTTCGCTAAATGAAAGAGGTATCTGGTGTACGCGTCAAATAACTTCACGTCGGAGCCCTCCTCCACTGAGCATCTCTCTTTCCTTATCCTTACACCCTCTCATTCATCCGTTTGCTACGTTTCGATAGAGGCGAAACACAAAAGGCTTCCGTGTGCTGTGCGACGTCAGTGCTCGTTAAGGATCGCCAAGTAGTCGAAATTATTCCGGAGCCCTCCACTACGGCAACTTTTTCTTTATCCTTTCACTCGCATCTGCCTCCTTTCCCTCACCGCGCGCAAGTGTCTACATCGAGAAGTGAGACGGTTATTGCGCTGTCAAAATAATAATAATGTTTTTTGGGGGAAAGGAAATGGCGCAGTATCTGTCTCATACATCGTTGGACACCTGAACCGCGCCGTAAGGGAAGGGATAAAGGAGGGAGTGAAAGAAGTAAGGAAGAAAGAGGTGCCGTAGTGGAGGGCTCCGGAATAATTTCGACCACCTGGGGATCTTTAACGTGCACTGACATCGCACAGCACACGGGCGCCTTAGCGTTTTTCCTCCATAAAAACGCAGCCGCCGCGGTCGGGTTCGAACCCGGGATCTCCGGATCAGTAGCCGAGCGCCCTAACCACTGAGCCACCGCGGCGGGGCCGCTGTCCAAATCCTCAAAACAATTTTCTCACGGAGTGGAGTCCAGGTACCCACCGTAGGTGAGACAATTACTGCGCATTTCTTTTCCTCATCAGCAATACAACAATACAGGAGCATCTCTCCTAGGCAGTGGCATCACGGAACGGCACAGATACAGCGGCAGCAGAGGGACGATGAAGACCGTAAACAAGCCTGACGTCACCCAGAAGCCGTGCCAGACACGCGCTTTAACACAGCCCACTTCCCATCTCTCCATTCCTCCCTCCCTCCTTTCCCATCTTTCTTCCTGTTGTAGTGTCCTACGGGCGACACAATGGCTCTGGCGGTTGGCAGCTGTAACGGAAAAGTCCCGACAGACCACGACGGCCGTAAAACGGCGTGCGCCTCGTCCAGCCACGCATTCCTGTGCGTTCGATTTGTCGGAGTACGAGCCAACCCTAAAGCTGGTCGTTGTATGACTTCCCGCGTTTTGCGGGGACAACTTGTTAAGCAGAGCCAGTGGCAGCATTGCTGAGCAAGCACGCGATTTCAGCCGGAAGGTATAGGAGAACTTCCACTTTTGCTGCGGTTCTAAGCCGAATACACCCGCGTAGAACAAAGTGGCTGCGCATTCTCCTGGTCTATATTTTTAAGCACCCGAACAGACATCACTAAGCCCGCTAAGTCCGCTCAAATTTTGGAGACAAAATGCGACAGAATGGCGGTACTGGGGATAAGCAAACAGCATTATCTTCTAGCCTGTTTGCCCAGACCTTTCGTATCGACCATGCAGCTGCCCATGTCCCGTGTCATCCCGAGCTGGCAACGGCGCCACAGCGGGCTGGGCATTAGTGAAATTAACTAAACATAATTACTTGCTTATATGATTAAAAGCGCGACAGGGCTTGAGGCCGTCTTACCTCGCCGCTTTCTGGAGCCGGCCAGACGCAGCAAGCCGTTCGCGTTGTGCTGCAGCCGGGACTGCATAAATCCGGCTTTTGAGGGTCGCCTGCCCACGCAGCCAGCGTACCTGGGGCCCAGAGGCACCACGTCAAAGCTGGTGTGCCGACACACCACGCACGGAATCGACCCCGCGCTGATCTTGCGCGTACGACTCGATCCCATCTGCATCTTGGACGCTTCTCGAGGGGGGTTGGGGCGTCGCTTCTGAAGGAACTCCGTCACGCAGCCATCGTTTTGTCCCGCAGACACCAACGCACAAACGCAAGTCAGATGCCGAGGAGGAGGATCCTGTAGCGTTTCTAGGAGCACACTGCGAAGCAGTAGACAACCGAACTCTTGGGACGAATCTCTTAGATGTCCCTCTCCGGACTACCGGAATCTCTGATGTCGGCTGGGTTGACGAGTGAACAAGCAACGCCGTCCAACTCAGATCAGGGACGTACACTTAATCGCGACAGGTTCCCGTGCGTTGAAGCGGCTTTGAATGGTCGGTGTTGTAACAGTCGGCAATCGGGATCCAGCGCTGCGCTTCGAGACACGCACTGAACTCCTCCGGTGGGCCCCGGAGGCCTGCGCCAGCTGCACAGTGGAGCACGTCCCGCAATCCTCTGCGGCGTTCACTGCTCGGCCAAAATCCACGGGTTTTCCAAAGAATCTCAGCCCTGCTTTAACGTTGTGTGACGCGCGAGGCGATAGGCAGTAATCGCACTTTTCTGAGTCGTGCTTCTCCGTCGGCTGATGTTCCCATAGTCTCGGCTGTAGGGAGCGGAAGGTGCGGTCAGAACAATTATCGATTGTTTCTTCTCTCCTATTTGGCTGCAGATAGAGCGATAAGCAGCGGCGACACCGATTTTCGCGCCGAGCACGCGCGAGCATTTTCTCGTTATCAGCACGGCGCGATAAACACCGCGGGCTTTGCGCCCTCTTTCGTCCCGCCGCATAAGTTTTTGTGGTTGACCAACGGTTACCTTGTTCTGTGTAGAGATCCAGTAAATATGAGCCCATGATTACTGGTCGCAGTTAAAATAAAAACACAATAAACTCGCAACAAATATTCCCGTAGAAATATATAAAGTCCGCAACCAGTGACACCTTATCATGCTTTGATTAAGCTTGCAGATGGGACACCAGTCTACCACGCTTTATTTTTTTCCCCCTCAGATGGAGACAACACTTGTCCACAGCAGGATTATAAATGCTTATACTCTAGCAGAATAATGCAGAGAGCTGTTTCCACAGAAACTCCGTTCGCGAAGACTCGGACGGCGCGATGACGCCACTGTAGCTGTGGATGGACTCTAAACAAGTTCAACACGTTCGCATCGATTCCGATATTCAGGTGAACAACCGAACAGCTTGCAGAAGCGAAATGAGATTTGGGTTCCGAAGCAACACCTTGGTTATAGGACAAATTGGTTGACTTGACTTCCTAAGGCGGTAGAATGTGAGCTCGAACTCAACCCACTATTTCGACTTTTGAATAGCTTGCCCAGCGAAGCTCGGTATCATATCCAGTAAGCGGACCTGCATTCTTCGGGTTGGGAAGCCAAATAACACATCACCTGGATGGTGCCTAAGCGTTTCGCCTGCTCATCATAATATAAAAATGTGACGCGATAGCGGACTGTGGTCCTCTCTAATTCCACGCATACTCATCAGCATACAGGCGCAGGACGCCATTTTACGTGGAAGACCACGCGACATACACATAAACTCCCGCTCGTTCCCAAGCTGCGCAGGCGTGCCCTGCGTGGCCTAGTCGGTAGTCGGTAGCGTGCCTAGCTCGCTACCGAAGGGACGAAGCTTCGAATCCCACCTGAACATTTTACTTTAAGCCAAATGAACTACCTTATAAATTAGATCATTTGAAACATGCGGCGACCTTTAATTCGCTTTACATGTGATGCTTTATTCACATTCATTGCACGCGTGACGTCACGTTTCACGTTGTGGGCTTGAAATTCCCGCGCAAGGTAATGTAGCTGTGACGTCAGGACCCTACAGACCAATTAGACACCACTGATGCCGGCTTATTTGCGACACGAGCTCCTCGACGCTATCGCGTTAACAACCCCCCCCCCCCCCAAAAAAAAAAAAATTCCCCGAAACATTGCCGTGTTTTCTCCGTGTTATAAATGAATCGCCTATGGTAGCAAAAAATTTTGGACGCTGATGGCAGCGAGAATAATATTACAGCAAAAGGGGTCTTTCGATGTCGAAGTTGAGTGGTAAACACCATGCAAAGGGACGCTATAGCGGAGTTCTTGTTGAATAATTAATCGGCCATGAAACAGTCGATTCATTTAAAAGTTGATCTTTACAAGCTCCTCGTATACCTAGCGCCGCACTTCAGGGTGAAAGTGATAAAACATGAGACGCGACACCCAAAGGGCGATGCACTCCGGAATTTTAAAGGGGATGTGTCGTTATAATTCATGGTAACCCCGAGAAACAGATAGCATCGGTTCCGCAGAAACAACGGCAGGCAGTGAGTGAGTGATCAGTATCCATCTGCGTGAGTCCGTTTACGGTCGCGGCAAAGTTTCGTGAGAGTAGGAATAAATTGAAAAGACAGAGGCCGACCTTCACCGTGCAGAAGATTTATTGATGGCCGGTACAAATCAGATAACGGCGGCCTCCAGACAGCAATTCGGCTTAGTTAGGTGTGCAACGACCTGAAAAGACGACCTCCATTGGCAGCAGCACGTTGCTATCCGCCCCGCTTTTAAAGTTATGGCCTATTTGTAATGAAGTCAGAAATGCGAAATTCCTGGCTACGCGCAATGCGAACTTCTTGTAGCGGCCAGCACGTTTTATTGGTTTAGTGCAGCAAGCAGCCGAACGCGAAATCCAAACGTTTACGGAGTTGGTAGGAATTGCTTGCAGAGGATGAAAATATTACTTTGTTTCTTCTACCCGCTGCTAAGCGAAGCAGATTCCCGCAGACCAAATACCAACGCCAATCAACGTTATACACAGCTCTTTGTCGTTTTTCCACCAACTCCGAGTCAATATGATATCGCTGGGTTATCGCTGTGCATCTTGAATGCCAAATTTTTTTATTACAGTTTTTGAGACATCCGGTATTGTGAGAGAGTTAGCAGTAAATATGCTACAATGAAAGAAGACATACTTAATTTTCTCTAGTATAGAGCCTTTCATCATCAGCCGCATGCGACAATCAAGCTCTCAAAACCACTTACGGCTTGCGGATTTTTTCTATTACAAGTCCTTCAGCTGTTCTGGCAAAGTTATCGGAGGCGCCTCTTTTATTGTTCTATTGCTCTAGGTACCAGTACCAAAGCCGTTTTTTTTTTGCCTTTACAGATAAGCCCCAGGTTCCACCCTGTATCGGTGCAGAGTTCTAAATCCGTCACAGCGCAGTAGTAGGGGGACTTACGCCTGGGGTGTGTACTTTCAATTCGCGCTCAGTTCCGCCAAAATTCCAGTGCGTAATGACGCACGCAAAGGAGATAAGCCGCAATGAAAGAACGATATGAGACAATAGGGTCAAGGACAAGCCTCCTAGACACGCCTCCAAAGAGCCTGAGCAAGCTGTCAGCCCAAGCATGCGTTACGAGCACTCCGTTTGACACCACGCGGGTGTACATGTGCGCACTTGAGCTTAAAAGTGCCCCCACCCCCCCCCCCCCCCCCCCACTCTTCTCTCTCTCTCTCTCTCTCTCTCTCTCTCTCTCTCTCTCTCTCTCTCTCTCTCTCTCTCTCTCTCTCTCTCTCTCTCCTCCGCCCGTCTCTTTCCCGAGCCCGATAGCCTCGTCTTTGCTGATTCCAAGACGGTGCCTTGTTCTGTGCAGAAAGCTTTTGAAGTTCTGGTGATTTTGCCGTCGATCTAATCGCCTCGACACGGAGACCGTGATAGCGCGCGCTTTCTCTAGGACGCCTGTAAGACAAAAGGAGCTGGGAAGTGCGGCAGTCAAGCGCCATATTTGCTCTGCTTTTAAGAGGGCACTCAGCCCAGGTCGCTAGTGTGCATGCACTCCACAGCGGTGTAGAGGTTTGCGGTTTTCACAGATTGCGACGTCCACCGCTTTACCTGTCAGACAAAGGAATCCCTTTTCGCTAGTCTCGTTATCTCACTGCGTACGATGAGTGACCAGAGGCATACTTTTACGCTGATGTGCTCAGAATAATGAAAAGATAAATGAACCCGAAGTCATCATAGTGGAACTCGAGCTGACTTTTACAAGAGTTTGTTCGCTGGCGCTCACGGTGTCGCTGTAGTCGGCAAGTTTCCCTGCATTTACGCCAACACGACGACGATGCCTCACTCTCAACAGTTAGCTCCAGATCAGAGAGAATATAGCATTGACAAGGTATACGCGCGACAACAGAATCAAGCCCACAGAGGGCCAATAAACTTGCTTCCATTTCATTTTTGCTTTCAATGCTGCCGCAAAGGTTCAGTTGTTATGGCGCTCGACTTCTGACGCGAAAGATGCGGGTTCGATCCCGGCATGGCGGTCGAATTTCGATGGAGGCGAATTCTAGAGGCCCGTGTACTGTGCGATGTCAGTGCACGTTAAGAACCCCAGGTGGTCAAAATTTCCGGAGCCCTTCACTACGGCGTCCCTCATAACCTGAGTCGCTTTGGGACGTTAAAGGCCCATAAAACCATGAACCAAACTACATTTGCTTTCATATGATGCTCTTTGACGATATTCACGCTTTATTTTTTCTCTAGCGAGACAATCATCTCGGCAGGACCTTCTCTACTGTCTTTGTGTCGACTGTCCGTGGGTGAACTTGCATTTTTTTTTAACACGTGGCTCTTTCCTTTGAGAACGATAGCTGTGTACGTGACTTTGCCCGTCTTTTGTGACATGTCACAGCCGAAAACTCCATGGCGTTCACCTGCCCCCAAGGTTAGTGTACTGTCGCGCCACCTACGGCGTTCAAAGGAGCTGCTCAGCGCTCTTAAAACACGAACACAGTAGAGAAATAGACGTCGAAGGCTACCATCCACAGCCAAAAGCTCAGCTAGCAGGTGGCGCCAGCGCCTGTTATCCTCGTGACCACTCGGAATAGCTGGGAGAGAGAAAAAGTTCAATGAGAGGAAAGGCGGACAGGCCGGCCGGCGGTAACGTGACCCCTGGTCTGCTAATCCGCGCAGGGGAAGGGGGAAGGGAAGGAAATGGAAAGGTTGAGTGCGAATGGAAGGTGTAGCTGTGTTTCGAAGCGAAGCATCACAAACCGTATTTTAAAGGAGTTCTTAGTGGTCACGAAGTCTTGCGGGCCCAGTTCTTCGCCCCCAAGCAAGGGAGAGATATCTGGCGCATTTTCTTCTTTTTTTTTTGTTTCAGCGCAACCATGCGCTTTAGTACTTAATCGGACGAATCTAAAGATAACGATCGAATCCATTGGTGCCCGAGTTAACGTAAGCGCCCGAATAACGACACCGGGCGAGTGGAAGGGGATGGAAGAGTTGCTGTGCACGAGGGTTGGTAGTTTGATTAAATGCGCAGAGAAAAGAGCGATCGCCGCCGTCAATAATTAAACGCATTTTTTTCCGCCGGACGAAAGGGCCACCCGTTATCTTCACTCCCCGATTTATAAGGGGACTTTTTCGGGGTTATTGTCACTCGTTCTGAAGATTTTGTTCTCTCAAATGCAGGTGCCCACAACAGTTTTTGAATCACCAAAATGATGAAAAAGCTAAATTTTCTAGCTGCCTATAGATGTCGCCAATATAATAATAATAATAATAATAATAATAATAATAATAATAATAATAATAATAATAATAATAATAATAATAATAATAATAATAATAATTTTTTTGGAAAGAAAATGGCGCAGTATCTGTCTCGTATATCGTTGGACACCTGAACCGCGCCGTAAGGGAAGGGGATAAAGGAGGGAGTGAAAGAAGTAAGGACGAAAGGTGCCGTAGTGGAGGGCTCCGGAATAATTTCGACCACCTGCATTGTGCAGATTGCACCGCACTGAATGCTTAGGTTGCCAAGAAATTAAGCCTTTCTTTTTTGTAATTCTGTGTTGAGAAAACTATTGTGGGTACCTGCCCATAGTTCCCAAGACCCCATGCTCCACGGCATTTTTCACGTTAACTTGGTTGCACGTTTGTGGGTGTCTCGAGGTTCGTGCACGTACAACTGCAGTCACTCAGTGCCGTTGTAGCCATCATGCGTCGAGGTCTGTCAGCCCAGAACTTATTCAGACGCCCTTGCGACTGTCGTTATCAGAGAGACGTCAGCCGAAGGCCAACGCAGATGTCTCTCTGTCTGCTTCGGACGCGAACAAAGCAGCACATGTCGTAGTGCGTAGGCGCATCTCCAACCGTTTTTAAAGGGCTCCTTGCTGCGACTGCACTGCGCAACATTGTAGCGATATCAGCAACCGCAACCGTACTGCGTTCCCGTACCATACGACTCCTTTCTTTTTTTTTTTGCGTTAGGAAGTTTAGTCTGTGGTTAGTACGTCTGCATGTTACACGCTCCTCATATACGACATTTCTGTTGCGCAAGAAAAAAGAACAATCAAAAAGAGAAAAACAGTTTCTCGTAATCCTTATTACTACATTATTATTATCATTTTTTTTCGTTGAGCGCCAACAGTATAAGCAGCGTGTGACAAGGGTTGAACCTGCAATTCAAGCAAGTTCATGGGTACAGAAAAATTGCACATGCCTCACTGCAGATTACACGCGCAGAAGCTTATTGGATGGCGTCATATGCATTCTATTCCCCGCGTTTCATTTCTGTGTGGCTTTGTGTTCGAGATTCTACTGACTACTCGACTCGGCGTTCGTATACCACTGAACTACAAGAGCTCTCACTGACATAAATAGCCAGGCAAATGAAGATTTACAGTGAAGCATCTGAAGGCGGTACGCAAAATGAGCGCGCTTGCTTGAACGCACAGTCTCCCAGAGAGTCTGTAGCGTTACGTATTCCGTTGTTATTTGTCCTATAGATAACGCATATCAGTCGCAGAAAACGTAGAGATTTCAGGAGGAAGTATAGATTCTTGATAGCGCTACGGACGGGTGAAACCAACCATCCGTGCAAACAACACAACATGCCAACGACGCGGGAACCCGGACAGACAGCAAGTCACGAGCGCACGTCCACTTACGCGCTAACCGCTGAGAAGACGATGGGCAGCGCCGTGGATCGGTTCCTCCTCCACATCTCGTCATGGCCAACGCAACCGCCCCTCGCGAACCACTACCGGGAGCAACGCTGCCTTGCCAAGCCTTACGGCTCCGTACTGCCCATGCCAGAAAAAAGCCTTGAAGAAACACACACACAAACACCCCGGGCGATTCCGTACGTAGATGTTTTCTTGTCTACGAGCACGTGCACAGCGAGACTCTCGAAGACAGCCAGGCGTCGTCTGCGTATATGCAGCAGTGCTTCAGCCGTCGCTGAGCGCAACGAGCCCCTGTCGGCGCAACAGCAGTCCCTGACCCCCCTCTTCCCACAGCGGCAGTTATATCCGCCCGTGGCGCCGGTGCTGGCAACGTCGAGCCACACTCGGCTGCAGTCGTACGACTTGAGAAAACGGGTCGGTGATAGCGCGCGTTCAGTTTTCTGAGGCGCGATTGCGACGGGCGGTTGCGGAGAGGAACACGCGAGCTTTCCTTCGTGTCTTTCTTTTTTATGTTTTTCTTCCGTCTTCCTTTCTGTTTTTTTTTTCGCCGCTGTCTGTCACGGTCACGCAAGTTTGTCTCTCGGTCGTCCCTCTACGTCCTATTTGTTTGTTGCTTCTGGTTCTGATGCTCGTGCAGTAAGATATACGTTCGGGCTTAGACGCAAGAAACAAGAAGCAAATCAAAGTATAAGGGAGGAAGCAAGAAATGATAAAAGAGTGCGAGGAAAGAAGCAAGGCGCCTGCGCAAGAAGCGGAGTGGAGTCCTTGGACCTTGAGACCGAGTTTCTTCCTGACGACCCTTGAGTGGGAGAGGAGGTCGAGGGAGGGTCAAGATAGGCAAGGTCAGCTGGCGCAAGAAGTATGCAGAGGAGGAGGAGGTTCTAGATGGGAAACGCTCGAGCGATATGGCACCTTCAAATAAAACTCCATTTTCTTGTTCCTGTTCGCGGATTGTGGCTTCGGCGAGCGCCCTCTCGTATCTAAAATGGAAGTGAGACGTGCTTCGACGACTCCCGCGTTTTTTTCTTTTCTTGTAGCTATTTCTGCATTGTATGACTGCAAGTGCGCTTTCTCAAAAAGAGAGTCGTAAATAGAAATGCACAACAGCAGTAAGTAGAGCAATTAAAACCAGTGCATATGGACTTTGAAACGTCGACATCAATCGAGAATGCATATTCAAAACATTTTCGCTGAGTATTGTTCGGGCGATAGACTGCCCTTTATTACATTAAATAAGACAAAGAGTCTCTGTTAGGAAGTAAAAATACCCGAATCAATGGCGCCAAAAAGAGAGAAGAGAACTGGAGAAAACCTATCGGGCCTTGCACGAGCTGTGGAAATGCGACTGTGCGAGCTGTCTGGACTTCAACGGCGTATAAAGACAAGCATTCTTGACCACCAGCTGCATGACAGCTCACCGTCAGAGCAACTATTCTGATCCTACTATACACCAAGCTCCAGTGTAGAAAAGTCCGACACATTAATTGATTCACCCAATACTATAGGAGGCCAGGTGCATGCCTCGTTACGGACGGCATTTGAACGAACTGCTAACAACTGCTCAAAGCTTGGAAAAGTAGACTTGAGTGCGTCACAGGGATAGCTAACAACATAGACCATTGGCGGCAACGATTTGCTGAAGAATCTGCTGAAGGCCAGAATTTGGCCGTGGCTTTCGATTCAGAGGCACAGTTATAAAACTGGGGAAAAGTTGGATAGGCAAGCGCAAGGCAGTGCATCATGTCATAGGCAAGAACGATAAGGGAAGAAATAGTTCCCATCAAAGCAAACAAAATGAAGTGGTTAACCTCGGAAAGCTATCCGTGCCAGAACTTTCGTCCAGCATTTCGCGGCTTTTAACCCGGCGCGGCGACCATTGCCGATATTAGAAAAAAGTTCTTGTTCCGTTTTCTCCTGTTAACAGGCAACGTGACTTACCTAAAAATCCACACGCACATATGCCAGGGTACTGGGACACCAGCTTCCCTATAG
The DNA here is from genome assembly GCF_052857255.1 of Amblyomma americanum. NCBI lineage: Eukaryota > Metazoa > Arthropoda > Arachnida > Ixodida > Ixodidae > Amblyomma > Amblyomma americanum. Next base: position 36,939,914 of record NC_135502.1, read on the forward strand.
TGTAATCATAAAGAAATGAAAACTAGCTACGTGTCGATTTGTAAGGTAATAATCATTATAGGCGGGGTGCAGTACACACACTGTGATTATTTTTCTTTTTCAATAAGCATTCACACATTAGCTTCTCAAGGCTTTGAGAATTAGGGCGGAACAATATGTAGTGACAGGAAGCAAAAAAAAAAATATATGCGCCATTGCTTTCACTTTTTTTTTAGCTGGTTTGCACGCGATACCTCAAGCATGGCCCGACGGGAAACAAAGCACTGCAACTACTGTTATTACTGAGCCATGAAACAGAGCAAAAAAGACAAAACCAGGAAAACAAGAAAAACTCTCTTTTTCCTCAACAGGCGTGCAGCTGCTTTCAGCAGAAGTGCTTTTCTTTATGAACCCTTTACCGCTTAGCAGCTCGACCGCACGTGTAGCGTTCGTAGCGCAATGCAAACTGCAAGTCCACTTGGCCACATCCTGAAACATTCTCTGCTTGAAGGGTTGGCAGATGCCAGATGTTTCTACACATGTTTGTTTGGCCTTGACGTTGTGCACAACTTCCGCGCGCAAAGTGCCGAGTTTTGACTAATGACCTTTGCAGGCTGAGTACGGGAGACGAAAGCACTGGTTGCATGTACGCAGGAGCGGCAGTTCCAGGGAACGTGCGTGGGCTGCTTGCATGCACCTGTTGTTCCACTTGTTTAATGTGCCCGCTCTTCACTATAGAACATGCACAGAAACAAGCGCACACGCACAGACTTGTCCCTCTCACACACGCAACACACACCTGATTTGCAAGCGATCAAAAGCTTGGCCCCTGGGCTTACTAAACCGCACAACGACACTTAACGTGAGCTGAGAGAGGCATAAAAGGATTTCAGAGTAGTCGACGTTGTTGGAGTCGGCTGGGATCGGGTGCATGGTCACGCTCCTCTCAGGTGAACGAATCACGCGCCTGGAGAAACACTGCTAGTGAAAACACTACAGGGAGCGAACAAACGATCTATTATCGTGTATAGGTTTGCGACGGCGTCTTTCTTTACTAGATCTTCAAAAGCAGGCGCTACTCGTCTCTTCAGGTCTTTGTGAGACATGTACCTGTTGCTTTATGTGAGCCTGGTGGTTGAGAATTCCGTACGGATATTTTTTTTTTTGATAAACGGCGAAAGAGAAAACAGATCAGAGCAGGTATACATGCAAAAGCGACGCGCAGTAAGGGAACAGACGCAGAAATGGGTCGGCGATATCACTTACTGTAGCCTCGTTTTTGCTTTCATAATGCGGAGCCAGTTATCCCTGAGCCGCACGTTTTGGCATCTTTGAATCAGATGATCCAGCAAAGTGGCCGCTAATAAATAAATTCTTAGACTTTTGCCGGCGCACCATCCACACAGCAACGCTAAGCAAAATAAAATAACTACAGTCGAACCTCGTTGTAAAGAAACGCTCCATAACGAAATAACGGATATAAGAAAGGAATGATGATTCCCTTTGGAAGCTCTATCAACACGGGCTATAACGAAGTAATCGCCAGGCCCCTTCAGCTTCGTTATAACGAGGTTCAGCTGTATAGACGAACCAAACAGAAACACATTAAGGAACCCCCCCCACCGCCTCCACCTTTTTTTTTTTCTTAAGCCACAGCTGCAATAAAATTTTCGGATGCGAAGAATTCAGTATCCGCATTATGGTATGGAGTTGCCTAGAAGTTTGTCTTTTCCGTGCTAGGGTTTGTTGTCAAGAGATTCGCCACCTGGGCTCATGTGCTTGGTGAGATATCGAGCACGTGTCCACATAAAGCGAAATATTGCAGGTATGACAGGAACAGGTGCAGGGCACAAAGCGTCGAACTGCGGTTTCCCTTAGGGGCGGCAAGCAACAACAAAAGTACACGATACATCGGCTGTGCATCGAGCTGGTATATGGCTGATAAAAATTAATAACGCCGTAACCACAAAGCAATTCTGCAAATTGTAGGGTGAGCGTACTTGAGTATGCATTGATTATCATTTGCTCACCAGATATATCGTCATCTTCCATACCTCCCGAATAAATGAAAGACTGTGCTAATATTTGCATCTTCTCATTATGCAGCCAAGTCAAAGTCGGCGCTCGAACTGATCTGGTAAGCGTAGTTGATTCGAACAGAATGAAACTAGTTATCAATTGTTTATCTTGACGCAGCCGTATCTATGGGAAACGCACGTAGGGAGCTTAGCCTCTGAACATTAATACCCCAATAGTGCAAAATGAACAAGACAATCGGCAACACGAGCCCCTGGATGGCGCCATGATCTTCATAGCGGGGTGGCGATTAAAATTTTGGAAGGACATGATGCCGCATTTAATCGTGCTCACAACGATTAAAAAAAATGTTATGAACAAAATACAGAGGAGATAACTTCACATACTCGCTGACCGTCAAGGGGGCCTATTGAGGGCTAAAGGAAGTGCTGAGCATTTTTTTTTTATAATGGCCACCACCCCGCGTTTCCCCTTGGCACCATTATTAGCGTACGAGGCGACAGCGCTACTCAATTAAGCGAACGCTGACATGGCCTCCTGAGCTCCACCTCTCAGCTTCGTAATCAACGCGCGGCGCCCTTGGAACTGTTGTTACATATGCGTCGGATTGCGAACTCTGGATAACTGCTGCCTTCATCGGCAGTAGCGTACCAACATGCGAGATAATCTGAACAAATAACAGCAATGACAATAACAATAGCACAGAGCAGGGACGGCTCCCGTGCATCATCAGTGTACAAATTTAACATGCCCATGATGCGGTGCAGAGATGCATCAGCAAATACACGGAGTTCACATTCCTACGAATGATGCAGTGCAGATGTGCATCAGCAAATAATACTCCAAGTTAACATTTCTAGTGCGGAAGCTTGCGCGAAAAAACAGAGCATACAGTCCGGTGAGTCAAGTTGCTGTCATCCACCATATATCTGCTCATGCAAGGTGCATGTCCCCGTATAGCCAGGAGTTGTTTGGGGCGTGCTTCGTTTACGTTGATAGCAAAATTACCAGAGGTTCACAGCAGACTTGCACAACCCTACCGCGTGATGGCCTCATGCGAACCAACGGTGCATCAGGCGCGCGGAGCAAGATGAACAGGCTGGGAACTCACGGCTTATGCGTGGCTGAGACACGCTGGTGTTGTGGATGGGGAACATCCTGACGCGGACGCGGGTGCAAGCGGAGCCTGGCATCGGGACGCCTTCTCACCGGTCGAACCGCGGTCCGACACGCAGGGGTGAAAGAACTTCGTCGGCCGAACGGAGCCTTTCTCGGAGACCACAGACTCCGGCGGCGAACGTTCTGTTCCGGGCGGTCCCCAAGACGATGAGAATGAAACCACAGGAACGCGCGCACGCGCTCGGTCGTTGCACAGCTCCTGCTCCCGCAGCCTCTCGCGGTTCGACTGTAGCGGCAGCAGCAGCAGCAGCAGCAGTTCAGGTGTTTCGCCGGTTCAGCTGTGTTGAGCGAGCGCGCGTACGGGCGAGAGGAGCGTTCCTGCCTCCTCCGGCCACACAGCGCTGGCGGGTTTTTCCGTCGCTCCAGCCGACAGCTCCTCACCGCTCGGCTCTCTTTGGCGAAGTGAACGCGAAAGCGGTTGTTCGGGGAATGACCCGCCTTGTTTGGGGGGACGCTAGTGCTCCTGTGCGCGCCACCGCTTGGGGGCACATTTTTTCCTGCTGCGGGGTAGGTCGCGCGCGCTGTTTAGGCGGCAGGTCTCCTTTGGAAGACTGCAGAAAGACCTGATGGGAAAGAGGCGCCGAGGGGGGGTCGGTCTTGCCTAAGTGCTTCTTCGCCCTTCTTCTCCTTGCCACCGCGTTCCTCGCGAGAGCGAAAGCTGCTTTCGGTATCTGTGTCAGAAGACGCCAGGCTGCTGCTTGGCCACAATTGGATCGTCTTGCGTTGCTTAGTTGTTTTTTTGTCTTTGACCGCTCGACCCCTCCTCGGCTCGCCTCGTTAACTGCCTGCCCCCGTCTGTCCTGATGGTGCGGTTCCCGGCTTTGGGCAAGGTCGCGACGCGATGGAAGCACTCACTGCCGGCTTCTGGTGGTTTGTTGTGGCCGCCCGGTTTTCCGACGTTCGCGATGACGGGCCATGCCGGTAGTTTTCCGATGCCCGGGTCATTGCCAGGGTCGAGGAGGGAGATTCCGAACGCTGTCAGGGCGATGTAGTCGCGTTCAGATGTGCGCATTCCCGGCACCTGATGAACCGAAAGAAGAGCCTCCATTCTTCCTAAACGCCAGCAAGGCTGCACCCCGGCAGCGAATGGCAGACAGGCGTCAGTGTGGATCAACCAGGCTCGTTGGTGCCATCGCACCAAGAAAATAGCATACAAATCTGTAGCTAGCACTGGAAGCAGCTAACAAACGCTGTAGGACGATAAAAAGCAGTTTTAACTCGTGAAGCGCCTCAAGTAGCAACTATGCGCTGGCTTTCCTCGCTAGTTTTGTCCATAATAATAGATAGGTTTAGCACAGCATGTACTTTTAGCACTACCGCGTGCCGTGAGCCGCCATTGCACTTTGACCACATGGTCCAGAAGCGCCCGGTGGAGACCCTCTGCCGGCGCACATACCGCGTTGGGGCCATTTGCGCATGCGCATTGGCCGTGGCAAGCGGTGGGTGTAACACATGTACGTTATACTAAAACTCTCTAATGTCAACTGAAAAGCCTAAATATATACGATTGAAGGGAGTCGTGATGAGGGTCGTATCTTTGGGAAGCTAAGGTGATGCCAGAATTCGAACTGCGGCTTTGTGAGAGAGCTGAAATTCATCTCTGAAGTTAATTACCAGTATTATAAAAATAGATCAAGAAGGAGTCCAGTGTGGTCATACCTTGGTGAGCTAATTTTTGCGTTTGAAACTGCGCATCACATGCTCTCATTATTGGACAACGTTACACGATACGAAATAATGAATACCAGCAAATTCCTTGTTAATCTATTTGTCCAGTGCAGCAAGTTCACGCTGTATGACGTGGCTTTGAAGCTATAAAGAATTAGTGCCTGCTTGTTAAAAGATCTTAGAACTGTTGTAGCTATAGTTCTCATCAGTTTAGGTGTTCCAAGTACCTAAAAACGCCTATTAGGTCACTTTCTAAGGCTGGAACACCTCTCCGAAATTAGTCCAAGCTCTTTTTTGTTATTTGCTAAGTTGCCGCCGAGAAAAAGCAGCTAGAAATTACTTCTCATCCTGAAGTTTTTTTTTTTATTTCGTGAGTTTGAGTCTTAAGAAAAAAAGCCTAGCGTGCATCGCTCGCGTACAACATCTCTTGCAAGCTTTGACATATATAGCAGCAGCTCGAAATAAGCTTGGAACTCTAGAGCGAAGATTTTTTTCAAAACTGAATATTGTGAACGCAGATCATCACTGGCCTAAAACCGTCGCTTTAAAGATGTTATCAAATCACGCTTGTGGGCGAGGACGGTACATTGGTCACGTACATGGTCGTCCACTCTTAAGGTGAACACGCGAGCTTGAGGCCGTTCCCTGCAGAGCTCTAGAGCGTCCCGCAGGGTTGCGCATTGAAGCAGAATGGTGCAGACTCAGAGGGACGTGGAGGTGGTACTTCGGGTTGCCTGCCACTTCGCTTCGATGCGCGGCCTTAACGGAAGCACTGGTGCTTCGAAGGGCGCTGCCACTCGCTCGCGTCTTCACCCAAAGTGTGTACGACCCTACATCTTGAGTTGTTCGAACAAAGGCTCGATCATTTAGGAAGTAATGACATTATCATGTGCTGTCTCGAATACAACTTGTCACCTGCCCGTTACCGAAGCAACGAAAGGATGAGTTTTTCACGGGGAGAGGAAACGACCCAGTTTGCCGGGCGCAGCCGTTGTTTGGACGCTGCAGTGACCATATTTTAAGTTTAGATAAAGGTTTGCAGCCTGCAAGACCTGCAGGCTATTTCTACAAAAGCTCATAATTGTCGTCATCAACCTAAATACGTTATCTGCAGGACAGAGGCCTCTCTGATATCCTGACAATTAACCCCGCACTCTGTCAGCTATACGGCCACCTTATCCTCGCAAACTTACTAATCTGATCTGCCAACTTGGCTATCTGTCGCCCCCTGTTGCGGTTGCTCTCTCTTGAAATCAATTTCGTCATCTTGAGGAGCCACCGGTTGTCGTCCTTTCACATTAAATTTCCTGCCCGTGCTCATTCCTTCTTGATTTCGACTAGGATATCATACACTCGTTTGTTTCTGGACCTATACTCTGCTTTCTTCCTGTCTCTTAATGTTGTATCCATGTAATTTTCCGTTCTATAGCTCGCTGTAGTGACCCCAGTTTAGGTACGAATCTTTTAGTTAGCCTTCAATTTTCTGCCCCATGTGTGAGCGCTGGAAAGATGCAACTTTTATATACTTTCCGATTGGGGGCTAATGGCAAGCTGTTATTCTTGACCATTGAGTACCTGCCGAATTCACTCCATCGAATTCCTATTCTCCTAGCTACTTCACTTTCGTGCCTCGAATCTGAAGTCAGTCTCTGCCTTATCTTCGTGAGACCTGTGCAAAGGTTCGACTTGACAGCATTAATAAAAATACATTTCTCAACTCTAGGCGCAGCCATAGGTCCAGCAGTCCTCCTCTACGAGTTTTCTCCGTGTTAGTTGCTACCGGTCTCTGTACCTTCGCTAACATGCAACAGTGTCTAAAGACGTATACTTAGTTAAATACATGCTAGAAAAATGCGCATTTAAATCAAGATTACAAATAATCACATGGTAAAGTGCTATAAATTTGAGAATTACTTGGCCGCTCGGAGCAGAACTCTGATTTAGACAAACAAACCAGCTTGGAAGGCTGGTCAGAGTGCTCAAGTTGTTGAACAGTTCTTGAAAATTTTACTACGCGGTAGCAGAGCGAGTTCTCTCCGATATATACTAGCAGTTTGGCTGCAGAAGTGATATAAAGGTAGATGTATTTCCTTAACACTTCCAATGCTTCGCTGCTTATTGTAAACTGTTCTCTTCCGTTGAACATTACTTTAGTTTTCTTCATAAATATATTTTCGTTCAACGTGGCGCTTGAACTGTTCGTAGCCGAAGTGGGATTTGTCGGGCTTGAGCTTTAAATCGCCCGAGCACCGAAGATCTAATACTGCACGCAGGCGTTCAAGATACTGGTCAAAGGTTTCAGGCGACAAGACCAAGCCATCCAGATAAACTAAACATGTTTGCTGTTGGCCAATTTGAGGTCAACGAGGACAGTATTCATCACTCACTGGAACGTCGCCGGTGCTGAACAGAGACCGTAGCGGAAAATCTTAAATTCATATAGGCCATCGGGTGGGAAGACGGCAGTTTTTTCACGGCTCTGTTCATCAACCTTATTCTGCCAGTACCCACTATTTAAGTCAGTCGAGGAAAAATACTTTGCGTGGCGAAGTCTGTCGAGTGAGCCGTCGATGCGGGGCAGTGGGTATACGTCCATTTTAGTTACGGTGTTCGACTTCCTGTAATCGACGCAAAAGCGCAGTGTCCCATCCTTCTTCTTAACCAGAACGACAGGCGGCGACCGCGGACTCTCAGATGGTTGAATAATGCCGTCAGTAAGCATCTCCCTCATCTGCGTTGGGATGGTCTCGCGTTCATTGGGTGAAATGCAGTCCGGCTATTGTCGTGTGGGCCGGGCATCGTTGGACGTGATGATTCGCTGTTTCGCGATGGCCGCTTATCGCGCTTTCGAAGAAGACTAGAAGCAGGTTGTGTATTGAAGCAGTGAGGCACGTAGATCGCGATGTTGAACCTCCGATAGGTCGGAGCTATTGTCAACGCGATCTAGAGACATGTCCTGAAGTCTGATCCGGAGTTCCCGGGCTCGAAACCGACCGCGGCGGCTGCGTTTTTATGGAGGAAAAACGCTAAGGCGCCCGTGTGCTGTGCGATGTCAGTGCACGTTAAAGATCCCCAGGTGGTCGAAATTATTCCGGAGCCCTCCACTACGGCACCTCTTTATTCCTTTATTCTTACACTCCCTCCTTTATCCCTTCCCTTACGGCACGGTTCAGGTGTCCAATGATATATGAGACAGATACTGCGCCATTTCCTTCCCCCCCCCCCCCCCAAAAAAAAAAAGAGAAAACCAACCAACCCACGGCTTCGGACGCAAAACATTCAGGAACATCTGCTAATTGGTCAACAGACACGATAGCTGTGGTTCGGAAAAGGTGCCAGGGTTCTTTCGTAAAATTTGTAGCCAGGAGTTCGTGGCTATCATTACGGAGATGGACGAAGCTTCGGGCCGAACAAATGCCGTACATTTTTAGCATACCGGAGACGTACTAGCAGAGACGTATACCGGTTTACCGGACCCCTCTTGCGCATGCGCATTGGCGTTGCTGGGGTCAGGGGGAGCCACTGCGCGTGCACAGGAGGGGTGCGGTAAACCAATATGCGTCTCCGCTAGTTCGTTTCCGGTATGCTAAAAACGTCTAATGAAAGGTTGTGCTTTCGGCGAGTACTGTCCCGTCATGTAGCCCGTTGCAATCGATGCTGACAAGCACACTGGAGCGCGGCGGGATCAAAAACAATCTCGGAGGAAATTCGAAAGGCGGAGCTGCGTTGGTGATTGTGTGTCATCAGCTTCCTCTGAATAAAATGTAACGGTGCGCTATCGGAGATCGATAACGGCTCCATTCAAGGAAGTCAACAGTATGTAATAAACGATTATTACCGTTATATTAAAACCCAGCCTTCAGCATTTTATCTGAAGATTTCCAATCACTTTCTCAAATTATTCCTCTGAATTACTCAGCAAGACAATCTTATCAGCAAACAGGATAATATTAAGGTATTCCCCGTTAAATCTCAAACTCTTCCAATCTATTTCTCTGATTACGTTCTGTACAGACGCGATGAATAGTAGCGGAAAGATTGTGTGAGCTTGACACCCTTCCACGAAGGTATTCTGTCACTCTCCCTGTGAACGATTATAGTCACTGTGCAGCCGCTATAGATATTTTCTAATACGTCTATAAGAGTTTAGCAGCGCATAAAGAGAGAGAGAGAGAGAGAGAAACGCAGTGAATTGGTTGATAAATAGAATAACAAATGTTTGCGTGTCAGACCAACACCTTTTCTACAAGGCACATCAATTATCAGTGGGGTGTGATGGAGTCGCCTCATTTGTGCTAAAAGCCGCCGCGGTGGCTCAGTGGTTATGGCACTCGGCTGCTGACCCGAAAGACGCGGGTTCGATCGCGGCCGCGGTGGTCGAATTTCGATGGAGGCGAAATTCTAGAGGCCCGTGTACTGTGCGATGTCAGTGCACGTTAAAGAACCCCAGGTGGTCGAAATTTCCAGAGCCCTTCAATGCAGCGCCTCTCATAGCCTGAGTCGATTTGGGACGTAAAACACATATAAACTAAACCAGTCATTTGTGCTAAAGCAATACGTAGATATTTTATGTGTTCCACTCGAAAAAATCTTCAACCTCACCTTCTATTCCGCTACCTGTCCAGACTTACTTAACTTAGCTAGAGTAGTGCCGATATACAAGAATGGAGACCGAAACCTTGTTGAGAATTATCGCCCCATCTCTATTTTAAGCTGTATCAACACATTGTTTGAAAAACTCATTGCTATCAGAGTTAAGGCTTTTCTCGAACACGAAACCCTACTTTCTCTTCATCAAAACGGATTTAGACCTAATAGATCTACCGGAACAGCAGTAGTATCTGTAACAAAGACAATTAACTTTTTCTTAAATGGCAATAAAATAGTCCTAGGAGTTTTTTTGGATATCAAGAAAGCATTTGACACTGTAGATCATGATATTTTACTGAGGAAGCTAATGCATTATGGATTTAGAGGGATTAGCATATAATTGTTCAGAAGTTACCTTAATAACAGGCGCCAAATGGTCTAACTGGGTGGTACAAGGTCCGATTTTGAAGCAGTTACTGTAGGCGTGCCTCAGGGTTCACTCCTTGGTCCGATTCTTTTCTCAATGTATATCACTGACCTACCACACTTCACCGAACAGTTCTCTATTTTTATGTATGCTGACGACAGAGCTCTTTTATGCGCACATGAGTGTGTATCTGAACTAATAAGCACGGCTAACCGGGATTTAGAAACTTTGAGTAATTGGTTTACCTCCAACAGACTTGTTGTAAACGTTAATAAAACAAAATACATTATTTTTAAGAGCCCAAGAAAAATAATTCCTGAAAATTTGCCTACAGTGCAATGGCTGGGTAATCCTATTGAACCTGTCAATAACGTGACATATCTCGGAGTAATTGTGGAGGAGAACGGGCATTGGAAGGCCCACATTCAGGCACTTACTAAAAGGTTGGGTCCAGCGTGCTTTGCACTGTATAAATGCCGTGAGTACTTTGACAAAGACGCACTCAGAATTACTTATTTTGCCATTTTTCAAGCCAGCTGTCATATTGCATTGAATCCTGGGGTTACACCTGCAAGTCTCATCTGGAGCCCCTCAGGGTTTTGCAAAAAAGGGCAATTCGGTTCATCACACAGTCGAACTACAGCGCGCACACTGCTCATCTTTTTAAACACATGAATATTCTACCGCTAAAATCGTTTATTGAATACAGGACTCTACTGACGGTACATGCATGTCTCGTGGACAATTACCCATTACACTAATCCATTTTCACTCTGCCATCTAATCGCATCCGTAACGCTACACATGGAAATTTCCTCCTTCCGAAGACGAAAAATGTCTACGGAAAAAGGACCACAGCTCATGTGGGGACGAAGCTGTGAAATGCCCTTACAGATGATGGGAAGCGAAGCAGAAATTTTCCACTCCTGTTAAAAAAAAATATTATAAATCAGAGTGATGAGAGTCTATTTTTTCTGCAGTTTGTTTTTTCTTTGCATGCTGGATTGTGTTGATACTTTGTATTTGTATGTATATACATATTTGTTCAGCTTAAGCTTTCTTTAGTTAAGATTTCAACTTTCTATTTGAATGCAAGAACCTTCATCATGTGTAATGTAAATAGTTTGTTCTGACGCCTGCACTTAGTATCACTTGATATGTTTTGCATGGATCCCAACTAGCTTTTAGCTAAAGATCCCGATGTTTCAAACATGCGTTGTATATATGTTCAAAAATAAACTTCAATTCAATTCAGTTCAATTCAATACGGATCTTCAGAATTACTTTCCGTTCCCTGATGTCCCTTAATATGCGGGGAAACCTCAGTATAAAATTTGAATAGCGCTACTCTAAAAGCAACTCCTTATACTGCTACAACCTCTTTCCTCAATTTTTTTTTTCAAAATGACGAACACGCCAATGTTCCCAAAGCCGTTGTTGGTTCTAAGATAATTGTTTCTGCTCCTAAACCTAAAGGACAGCGCTCAACTCGCGTCACTGCTGCCTGCCTTGTTATTGTAACGCTCGTGACACCTGCGAAATAAAAAAAATAAATAACCCAGCAGGTTGAACCAACATCCCTTGTTTTGGACGGGTGTTGTCGTTTTTCTCCGAAACATGTGCAAACAGGGGTCACCTATGAACGTTGCAGTGCGCGCAGCAACGTTAACAAGCAGCTGCACGCATGTTCCAAGGAAACGCTGCTGCGCCCATGCCTAGCGCGATACGCTTCTGCGTTTCAGTTTGAGCTTTCATGGAAGTGGAGTTTTTAGGGGTGAATTTGCGGTACCAGATAGAGGTATGCGCGCTAGCACGGCGCACTTGTCAAATGGTACATGCATGATTGGTTAAAAATAGGTGGTAAGTCAGAATACAGGTGAGGATAAAAATAGGCCTGAGTGCGGTTCACAAGCAGTTTACTGTGAGGTCCGCTAGGAAACTCTGTACATGGAGCGCGGCTTATTTATAGGGGCCAGACAGTCGTGTAGCAAAATTATTATCCAACGAATTCTATTTGAAGGTTTGAAGGTTTATTAAAACGAAATACAAATGAATTATTAGTTTCAGAAAAAAGTTACTACAGTAGGAGGTCCCAAATTAAAACTGTCCGGCGGTCCCATCAGATATACATGGGTAAAGTACACAAGTTTGGCAGAGCAGCTGGAACAAAGATATAGATCAAATTAAAACCTATCAGTATAACTTGCGGCAATGAATAAGTTATAAAAAATTAGCGGGCATAATTTATAAAAAAAAACAAAGGCATAAAACAGCAAAGCGTAAGAGCATGAAAAAGAACACAAAAGACATTAGATACCAATGGGCAATGAACAGATGCAGGAGCGAAGCCAAAAGAAAAAAAAAACAATATGACCGTTTGCTGTCGGAGTGGGGAAAAGAAAATGCGATTAAGGCAACCTTAGCTATGGCATGAATCTGATTGAGTTGGTAAGAGATGTTTTCAACGACTCAAGCAGGATGAAACTTTAAAGTTGTCAGACACTGTAGACAACTCCATGCGTTGTCTGCCTCTTTCTCGCTATGCTGAGGTATGTCCGGCAGCGAAAGATGCAATTATCGCCGAGAAAATTGGATTTAAAAATCTTCCCGACAGTTGATTTAAACTCATGACGCCGTTACCGAGAAGGTCGGGTTGCCACCGTTCTGAAGTGAACGGCCGCATAGCGTGGCCTCTGGGATCCGCTACCAAAAATCAGTATTGACGAACCCACTTTAGTTGTGAAATTTGCCGTTGATGGCGACACCCATATTTCATTTTTTTTTACCTTTTCCAAAATATAAATGCTCCGTTTTCAGTGACAGTGGTCTCTCTGCGAGTAGAGCGCGGTAGCCTAGATAACGTGACCACATCAACAAAATACAACGCCTGATTAAAAGCGGTAATCTGCTCTCTGTTGCCTATCACGGCCTCTGAAAAAATATATATTGCTAGAGTGCGCCTTTAGGCTCTGCTCCTGCCGCGGTTGAGGAGTTGAAGCACCTATGAGAGCGCACAGCTCGGAAAAAAAAGTATATTACAAGTAGTTTTTAGGGTTTTTTATTGACAAGTGCGTTGCGGAAAATGAGTGGTTGGATAAATTGGCACAGAAGAAGGTCCCAAAACGAAGCTGTCAGGGGGACCTCCAGTGTACAATGTTCCATACTCATGACAGTATACAATGTTCAATGATAGCACACGATATGCAAAGCATACAGTGTTCTGGTTGCAAGATTTTCCTCTTGAACAGTGGGTGCTTATTTGTCACTGGTGCTTCGTAGCCTCAATAGCCAGCCTTTTCTTCCAGATTCTTTTCCAGTGGTGAGCTCCCTTTGCAACTGGCTCCAGTCCCAGCTATCATATAGAACCCGGTTGCCCCCATTTGTAAACAGTGCAGTTTGGCAGTTTGGCAACCGGCCTACACTGGTTAGGTACCAACTGATTCAACTGAAAGCGCAAAAAACTTATATTCATTAAAGGCAGTACTCTGAGACAGGGACGACTCAGAGGAGCGCACGTAGTTAATTCAGAGAAACAGTTCATGATCAGCGCCGAGTAGCTTGTATTTGTTAGGCCACTTTTTCGCGTTACTTGTAGCAAAATTATTAGCTCGCCCCTACCTCATATACCAAGGGGCGTTGGTGAAATCTCATCCACCGTAATGTTTTGCCGTTATGTCTAGGTATTGGCTTTTTCCGGAAAATTTGCTATCAGCTTGTATCTATACCTTAAACAAATTTTCATCTAGTCTTGCGAAAAATATATAAAATGCGCGAAAGTTACCACCATCAAATGGAGGTTGTTTGTTATAAAATGAAAATAAAGCAAAGTGTCACGGTTCCCTGGAAGTGCCCGCTACGTTGCACACAGACGCAAATAAACTTGCGGCGCACATTTGCTTTATTATGTGTTATTTGCAAGACTCATTGCAGGCTTCTACTGAACGGATTGTCAGTCGACCGTGTTTACGTGGCACTTGCCGCGGAACGCCGTTCAAACTTCCATCACGTGGTCACTTCTCTTTTCATAACAAAATTGATTTATAAATTAATATTTGATAAATTAATAAAGGTCACTGAAAAATTAAAGGTATTGCCATCGAGTTGTACTATTTTCGAATACCGATTTATTTCTTTATTTTACTCAGCTTACTCAGTAGCAATTCATGCTCGAGTTTCCCACTTTGAGCGTCCATAATCAGTTATGGCGCATGTTTCAACTGAGCACCGCAGAGGACCGCACAATCTAGTAAAGGCAAGCTGGCTTCAGCGCTAGGCTGCAATTTTTCTTATTCAACTTCGTCTGTCTACGCGTTCGCACGCATAAATTTGCGTCTGTGTTAGTGCAGCAGTGTTTCGTGTAAATGGAAGATCCATGACTGCGATGAACAACACCGAAGTAGGCTGATGCGGTGGAACCGTTCGCTTCCATCTGGTCAGTTCATCCGTTCAACCGCAGGATTACAGGCTCTAGTCAAAAGGTATAATCACTTCCATGCGGTTTTATTTCACTCGAAGCCGTCTCCAGCGAGCATGGTCACCAGGATGTGTTTTGTACAGCACGAGCGAATCGCGGCATACCGCGTCGCGCTATGCCAAAACAACCCTCCGGGCAAGCAAGCGGCCTACCGTAATGGAAGCGTGACGCAGGCAATTTAACCGAGTCACCTTCGGCGCAAGGACTCACATAATCAGCGCGAGAACGTGAGCTCGCGCACGTCGCGAGCATCTTCACTTTTCGCACGCTTGACTCAAATCCGTAACAAAAGCGAGCGCTTATTTTCAGTTTGATGTCAACGTATAGTGTACTATACTTGGACATTGGCTGGCGCTGAGCCTGTGAATGTGCTCAGGGATATTTAATTTCGTCGCACTATAATCGGATGCAACTCAAAATTGAAGCGGCAGATGCCTTTCAACGGAGGCCCTCCAGCCAACGGCGTCGACCGATTTTCATGATGCAACGATTATTCAATTAATTCGAGGTTAATTCCCTTTAATCCGCCACTCCCTGCGATGTCACGCTAGCGGGTCTGAGAGGATATGCTACGACGTCATGAGAATCGGTCGACGCCATTGGCTGGAGGACCTGCTTTGAGGTGCATATACCGCTTATTTCTCGAGCTGTGTCCGACTATAGCACCGAACAGCCACTCGTACATTTTCGTTCGTTTTTACAGCGATAGCTGTTAGGCGTCCGTCCCTGACTTTCTCGTCGCCGTCGGCGTAACCGGTGGGTGCGTTAATGTCACGGTCACGTGACCTTATGTCACGGTCAAACTGGGTCGCAAGAGCCTACGGGTGGCTCTGTTTGGAACAACCGCCTGTCAGTGCAGGGGTGCATCACTTCACCACTACACCAGTGCGTCAGAAATAAATCCACAAAACTAAATACCTAAACAGCTGTCGCTGAACATCGCGTTACACAGTCGTAACCGTGCTGCGATGCTTTGTTTCCCCTCCTGACAACCTTTAATAGTCTTACGCTGCGAGAGGTACGAGGTTGAGTCTACTGTGAGCGAATGGCTGTCAAAGCGCTTCGGCACATTGACCGCATTTACGAAGTGATCACTCGTCGCAAAACATGGGGGGGGGGGTCTGAAGTGAAGTGAATAAACGAACGTGCTGTGTATTAAAACACGAAAAGTCTCGAGATTACTTAACGAAGATGTTCACAACAAGCAAACAGTGAATTCTGCATCACCAAGCCTTCCTTCGGGCTCTCTAATTAAGATCAGACCCTAGCAGGGTTGTGCTATATAGATGTATGCTTCTGCAGTGCTTGCAGTACATTCTATTTAATTTATTGCTTTGATTATTACTGCAACTTTGTTTTGTAGTTATGGTGGATCGATACACAATGTTCTTCGTGAATAAAGAAGGAAAGCTTGAAGGAATCGCTGCTCCTGTGCTTCTTTTCACCGGCCTTGTCCTTTTCCAAGTTCTAGTTTCCTTCATTTGATGATGATGAGTTTTTTTTTTTTAATGGCGCTAGGGAAGTTTTGGCCAAAGAGCGCCATGGCATAAGGTAGTTTTTCATTTGCACAAGGTGGGGTCAGAGACCAATTTCCCAAGCTTTTCACCCTAAAGAAGCAGAGCACCAGGCAGGGGAAAGCTTGTGCCCATTGTATACATATACGTATATATCCCCGGTGGGTACCCGGCGGCACTGGGGATCGAACCCCGTACCTCCCGCATGCGAGGCTGACGCTCAAACCACTAGGCCACCGCTGCGGTTCGTTTCCTTCATTTCAAATTTCCGCTAATGCCTTCAGCGCCGTGTATGCAGTGCGACCAATGCATCTCATAAAGCCTCGACAGGAGATTTTTTGTCCGTGTCTGGTATTTCTTTATCGACTTTAAAAGCGTTGAGCTCAAGCTCAGCACAAGGTATACTTCCCAGGTGCTTAGCAATGCTTCCACCTTCTTTTTAGTGCGAAGGCCCTATACTTCACACGTTTGTGCGAAGCTTCACACACCGAGATTGTGTGAAGCTTATCTTAAAGGTGACCTTGACAAAATCTAGCATAGCAACAGCCCATGCAGTAACAAAATAAATATGGTAACGAAGACTTGCCACTGGATGGCTGACTCGCCCATGGGCACACTTT
The DNA here is from genome assembly GCF_052857255.1 of Amblyomma americanum. Taxonomy (NCBI): domain Eukaryota; kingdom Metazoa; phylum Arthropoda; class Arachnida; order Ixodida; family Ixodidae; genus Amblyomma; species Amblyomma americanum. The sequence goes on from NC_135502.1 coordinate 36,956,402, forward strand.
ATTCTCGTCCTCTGCTGTTCCATGGGCACGCGACAATATTGCCACGACTGTGTTGTGAACCCGCGGCGGGGCGAACAGATCAGCTTCGCTGGCCGCTGCACGAGAGCTCTATGCTATCGCCACAGCCGATCGCACCTCGTGTCAAACTGTTGTTGTTGTTGTTAGCCTATCAAAAGATGGCACAAACCCACACAGGGGGATCGGCCAAGAATCGGGTGGCTATTCACCTGTACTCAGTTAATAAAAAAAAGAAATGCTTTAAAATGTCAAGGGCAGGTCAAAGGTTGGGCTACTTGTTGATGTAGAGCTCACAGCTATGGCTAGCCGAGTGCACGCAATTATTCAGGCAACTGGGACAAGTGTTACCAAATAAGCTTTAGCCCCGCCTGGCGTCTTGTCGCTCACACCTAGCCTAGCTGTCTGGCGTTATAAATAACCTTGCAAACATCCTTGAACAAAAAGTCAGACTAACGATAACAATCGCACAACAGTTGAAAATAGTAAGTTACACAAACAATGCTTACTCAGCATCCAAGGCGCCTATGCCTTATATCTTTTCCTCATTGTCAAAACGAATTTCTCATTGTTACTGACATCCATAACAGCTTTCAGTTAGAGATGATTTAACTTCAACTACCGTGATGAATTGTGAATAGAAGGGTTTAGCGACCCGAAGCGACACATGAGCCTTGATGGACGCCGCCACCATCTAAATACGGCCGCTGCTGCCGGTATCAAACCCACGACCTTGGAATCAGCAGCCGAACGCCAAAGCCACAGAGCAATATTGATGACAATTAACTACAGAGTCCATGTAGCGTCCGTATTTGGTTGTATCTGGTTTCACATGCCCATCTAATTCTCAGTATGGTCGTGACCTTCCTGTAACACCTTTAACAGGAAATTCTTTAACAGGAAATCTTTAGCATCTTTAATAGGAAATGATTTATCACCTTTAACAGGAAATTCTTAATATCATGCAGTACAGCGCGTACACACATAAAAGAAAAAAATAGGTCTCATCTTCGCGAACTTCCGTGGCAGAGTTGCTACACTCATAAATAGAGCGAAATATGTTGTAAATTATTGCCACTGTCACCTTGAACAGACCATTATTTGAGAATATACCAGACAGAAGTTCCGCGATGCCAGCTAAGCCTTAAACCTCAAGGACGGCGAAAGGAGCGTGCCGATAAATTTCGAGTCGTGTTGTGCAACGAATGACCGTACGGGAGTCTTGCCGTTATTGCACCTGCGGCTACTAAGCTGTGAACGCACAAGTGCACTGTAGGCCTTTCGCGGAGCATATACCACTGCCAGGAAAGCTTACAAATAATAATAATAATAATAATTGTTTTTTTGGAGGAAAGGAAATGGAGCAGTATCTGTCTCATATATCGTTGGACACCTGAACCGCGCCGTAAGGAAAGGGGTAAAGGAGGGAGTGAAAGAAGAAAGAAAGATGAGGTGCCGTAGTGGAGGGCTCCGGAATAATTTCGACCACCTGGGGATCTTTAACGTGCACTGACATCGCACAGCACACGGGCGCCTTAGCGTTTTTCCTCCATAAAAACGCAGCCGCCGCGGTCGGGTTCGAACCCGGGAACTCCGGATCAGTAGTCGAGCGCCCTAACCACTGAGCCACCGCGGCGGGTCTTACAAATGCCTAAGGAAGCGTTATCGTGGTCAGGTTTCATTTTATGGCCGCTGTCTACCGCTGCAGGCTAGGCATAGCGACAGAGATTGCGATTTCGTACTATGTCGCACTTCGGCTTGTCGAGATTCGACGTGCTATCGTCTGTCCGTGTTGGTCATGAGGATACGGGGGTGCGACGGGGCGAACTGGGACGCGCCTTTGCGTGACCGCGGATACTAATTAGGCTCGGGTGTCGCCGATACTTTCCGCGTATGGTTAGGCAATATGTGTCTAACTTCTCAGCTCACAAGCCGCGGGCTCCAATGCGGAAACACCATTGCCCCACTTTTTTATCTTTCGCCTCGCCTGCTCCGAGCAGATCTTGAGCAAGAAAGAAAAGAAAAGCAAGAAAAGGATGCGGTGCTTGCAAAATGACAATAGGCGGCCGCTGGGCATCGTAGACGGCGAACGCGGACACCCGCAGCAGCAGTAGTTCAATGGTAGTATTTAGTTGGTCAGCCCTAGATCGCAGGCTTGATTCCTGGCACAATAGCAGCCCTATTTTGATGCAACAGAGACGAGAAGAAAACAAGCAGCGTGTGTGTGGGAAAACGATCCGGAGCCTTCCACTAGGGCGGGCCTTATGGTCAAAATGTTTTTTTTTTTTCAGCCGTTGTTCAGCAGGCGATCCAGATTAACGCGGTATTGTATAGGAAGTGAAGAAAGTCTACGGTGGCCCGATATAACGGCGCACTGAGCGCTGCATTCTGTCTTAAGTAAATGTCAAGATTGGCTACATCTCCTGTCACTGCTGATTTCAATAAAATAATCGTGTAGGCCTGAGACACTTTGCTTAGCTTCTCTTTACATATGCTAAGCCTGTGCATGCCTTAACCAGACCTTACTAGTGTAAACCAGACCGCACTACAGTTGCTGAATGTCCGTTTCTATTTCGCAATGGCGAGATGAAAAGCTGTCACAGCCAGAAAGTGACAGCTGGTTGTGATACCGTCGGGAAGTGAGGATACAGTATTATACCTCAACAAAGTATACACCACGCAGGGAAGTGTTCTCTTTCACTCAACGTTACATTTAAAGTAAAAAAAAACGGTAAAAGTCGTTTATTTTATGAAATTCTGTGCTACACTTAACGCTCTTCTGTCGGCACTATGTACTCTATACTGAGTACTGAAATCCTCTTGTCATGATCCGGCAGCGCTACTATAGGCAGAAGCGCAAGGCGGATCAAACACACATTGGGGTGGAAAACAGGGAATGAATATATGTCTCGACTACGAACAAGGCCCACTATTCTATGAGCTGAAAGCCTAGGCATTCGGAATCGTCAGCCCGAATGAACCTAGGTGCCATGAACTGGCTTAACCGAATGCTGTGGGTTGAAAAAGAAAAAAAGAAGTAATGGGGATGGTTACGAGTTCGTAACTTGAATGATCCGGAATTAGTTGGTTTATGATCGCGAGGAAATGAAGAAATTAAAGTTGATATATTAGAGTGATAACCGCAGCGGTTGCCAAGTGGTTGAGCATCCGCCTCGCACGCGGGAGGTGTGGGGTTCGATCCCCAGTGCCGCCGGGTGCCCACCGGTGATACAGTGGGTACAAGCTTTCCCCAGGTCTGGTGCTCGGCTCATTTAGGGTAAAATGCTTGGGAAATGGTTCTTTGACCCCACCTTGAGAAATAAAAAAATATCTTGTGCAATGGCGCTCTTTGGCCATGGATGCCCTTGCGCCATAAAAATTCACAATCATCATCATATTAGAGTGATGCTAGTCGACTGCAGGGGTTTCCAAGTGGTTACAGAATCCGCCTCCTACCCGGGAGATTCTGGATGGGAAGTGTTGTGCTCGTATGTCGTATGTCGGTGGTGCGGGCTCTGACGTCAACGAGACAAAACAAGAAAGAGCTGAGTACAGCTGACGTTGAGCCACTTGGCCAGCGCAGCGGACGCCTACTGACACCTCAGAGCCCGGTGGCCTAGGGCCGCTGGCCACCTCAAGGGAAGCCTTCTTTCAGAGAGTTGTTCGTGAGAGACAGTTCTGAAGAACAATAGCGGGACAGTCTCAAGGCCACGGCGCAGCGTGGATTAAAATCACGATAATGTGCGGCATGTTAAATGCAGCAAAGCCACGACAGAAGGCAGTGAAACCTAAAGCCTCCAGTGCAGTTGCTGCAGCCATTGTGGCACAAGCCCACATCTCCTATTGTGCTTCCTGATTTTTGCTCAAATGTTTCATCGTTCTTTTAATGAGAGAATGTTTCACACGTACAGCGACGAGCTTCTCTGACGTAATGCGTACATCTTTAGATCTGCTGGGTAGATTTCCGCCGCCAAGAAAAGTGTTTAGGCATGAAGTATTTGAGCACTTTATTTCATAGCCAAAAGAGAGATCATGGCAGGAGGAAATGATTCCCAGCATTCACAGCTGGTGAAGACGGCTTCTTCGAGAAGACACAGCGAGCCGAATTGAATACGAAATGAGAGTTAGGTTGGAATTAATGAGGTTCAGAGCAAAAGAGCTTCCTGATCTTTGTCATGACGACTATATTGGCAAGAATATGAGCCGGCAAAAGCACCTTGCGTTTCGCTCAGTTATCACAAAAGTTGTTGCTCTCTTAGGTTGCTTGTACCAAACTTGTGAAACAGGTGTGGTTAACGGAAGGACCAGCCTAAATATGTTCAAAATTTGGGAGCCATGAAGCACTCTGGAGAAAAAAGGGTATAGCGTGCCAGAAAGTACTTACCGGCTTATAAAATATATAAGCATAATACGTAGTGGCGGGCTTGTTGGCTCTGCATACTTAAGACTACAACGAAGTATATAGCAACTCGAACAAGACAAGAAAGGACGCCAACAGAGCTGCTTACTAACAACGCTGGTTGTTAGTCAGCGCCTGTGTTTGCGTCCTTTCTTGTATTGTCCTTGTTGCTACTACCCTGTAGTTTTAAGATATAACACATATCAGTCAATTGCACTTGGCCTAATTCAGCTAAATGTTGTAATTCACAATACCAAATGACATCGGTAACACGTGCGAAACCATGTTCTCTTTCTATTTTTTGCTTGGTACAACAACAAGATATGAGCGCAGATTTTAGCTCAGAGGCATCGGAAACCCCCTACAGGCTTCCACGTGATGTGCACGGGATTGTACTGATGTTTCACCTTGGCGCCACCGAGATCAAAAGCGCAGACGGATCAGTGAGGGCACTACAAGCGAAAACAAACTGGCACGAAAAGAGGCCACGTGCAGAAAGGCGGCGCGGGAATTTCCCCTTCACTGACGAAAGCGCGGTGAAAGCGGTTATCTGAATCGTGCATCTTGGACTCACGTGCGCGTGCGGACACGGAATGCCACCGCTCGCAATGGCTTGCAGTAGTAGACTGCAGGGCAAGTTCTTCCTTGCCTGCATGGCCGCCGCGGTGGCTGAGTGGTTATGGCGCTCGGCTCCCGGCCCGAAAGACGCGGGCTCGATCCCGGCCGCGGCGGTCGAATTTCGATGGAGGCGAAATTCTAGAGGCCCGTGTACTGTGCGATGTCAGTGCACGTAAAAGAACCCCAGGTGGTCGAAATTTCCTGAGCCCTTCACTACGGCGTCCCTCATAGCCTGCGTCGCTTTGGGACGCTAAACCCCCTACACCACCACCTCTTCCTTGCCTGCTTCTTGTCGTTGGCAAAATTTTTGTAGCGTGAGCTACAGTGGCCGAGGTTGAGCAGTTTCGCGTGGCCCCTGGAGAGCCGTACTACGCATGCGCGAGGAGCAGTGACGTCATACGGCGCACAGCTGGTGCGCCGGAGCCGCCGCCGCCTGACGCTGACGCTGTGCCGGAGCCGCTTGATAGCGCCTCCCATTTTGTGCGCATGCGCAGAGGTATCAGTGGGGTATACATATAGCGGGGCGTTTGCCAGTGCGGCATAGCCATGGAGAAGGAGAGCGAAATTGCTGCTCAGCGGCGCAGAAGAGCGGAGAAGCTTAACTCATCGGATCCCGAAGTAGTTGTCACATAATGCGTTTACCATGTGTGTGTCATTGAAGCAGCAGTAAGCATGATAATAAAACTGATCCTAGACAACCAGGAAAGCTAAGAATAACCAGCTGAACGTTAACTCACGCTATGTATATCCTGGCATACCCAAGCTAAGCCACTGCTAATTTTTATTAGTCTGATCAGGCACAAAATAGTTTATTGTAAAGATCAGAATAATATTACAGACGCAGATATGGGCTTGGGTAGGGCATGTAATGCGAATATAGGATAAACGCTGGTAATTAATGGTGACGGAGTGGATTCCAAGAGAAGGCAAGCATATAGTACGGGGCGGCAGAAAGTTAGGTGGGCAGATGAGATTAAGAAGTTTGCGGGGATAGAGTGGGCGCTGCTGCCACAGGACAGGATTAATTAGAGTGATATGGGAGAGGCCTGCTGTGGGCGTAGACAGGCTGCTGCTGCTGCTGATGAAGATGACCAATTAAATTGCCTTATCTTTTAAGGAGGCTTCCATAGCATCTCCACTCTTCTTGTAATTAGTTTATATTTGCTACTATTTTCGCATATGGTCTAGCATTTTCTGTCCGCGAATTTGATATTTTTTTCACACAATTGCGTTCATATGCCTAGTACGCGCTGATCTCAGTACATCCGCAGTCAAATGGTTTATGGAGGGCACAGTTAGCGAAAAAGCTTAATTCCATCGCCGCCATTGCGCAGTGCACTGCGCACTGCCTTTCATATTATATTATTAATAATATATTATATATTAATATAGGTACATGAAAAAAGATATCGGAAACCGGGCCGCATAGCTGCTTCCACCGGCAGCGAATGCAAAATGAAATGCCGGTGTGACGTAACAAAAGCATACGCAGCGCCGTGTCGTCTGCAACGCAGGCCATTATGAGGTCAGCGGACGTGGCTTCTATCTCTTCGTCGGCGCGATCGAAGTAGCGTTCGCCCCGCATATGTGAGTGACCGATGAACAAGTTACTGCGTGAAAGTGAAGGCAACAACGAAGGTTTTCGGAAGTTGAAAACGTGCTTGAAGATGCTCCGGCACTGCGATGAACAGAGCTATATGCAAGGCTTTTTTGCTAGCTACGCAGTGATCGAAACAGTGAGCGTAAGTGCGCTGTTTTTGCGCACTATGGACGTGTGAACGACAGCACGAAAGGAATGAAACATGAGAGAAGAAGTTATAATTAACAAAGATAAAATAAAAATAAGAAGAAACAGCGCCTGTGTCGGCACAATTTGTCTCGCGTTTCCTGTACTGTCGGTCTTCGTGCCTTTCAGAAGCGTGTTTGCATTTCTAGAGTGCTTCGTTGCCAGTGAATAATGCGAGTCGCCGCTCGGTTTACTTGGGCAGCTGCCTAGCTTGTTACGCGAGGAATTTTCACAGTAAAGGACCGTTTGTAGAAAAAATTACGTGCGCTGCGAGAGCAGGAACACGAGTAGGGGCTCCTACACTCTAAACAAAAGGAGTAAAAAGGGTGTAAAACTGACCTCTAGCGCACACCCTTTTGTGAAAGGGTGTGCGCTATGGGCAGCTTACTCCCTTTTTACTCCCATATAGGTGTATTTGTGTCTAGAGTGTAGGTTTTAACTAGCGCTGACCTTTTCGGTTTTTGTTTCTTGAAAATCAGAGGACTGTTTTCGGTGTTTATTTCGGAATGAAAGTTTCGATTTTTTTTCGTCGATTTTTTTTTTTACTTTAGAATTCTTGCTTTTTTGTTTTCGATGAAATATATAATGCTCCTGCGCTGACGAAAATGACGTAGACTTTATGCTAACTTTCCTTTTTAAACCACAAGCTGATGGGCGAGTTGGTTATTCATAGTTTGATTTGAAGCAGCGCAAGGCCGAAGGCCAAAGAAGAGAGCCGAGAAAGAAACGGACAACATAGCGCTGAACTAACAACTGACATTTATTTGGCACGCTGCACGTATAAATACATTCAGGCACCAAGAAGGAAAACAAAGCGAAGAGCTCATTCATGCACTGGGATTCTGCAAGCCAACACAAGCTAAAATGTGCGATTCAGGAAGCGAAGTTCTTTTTGAGATAAAGACACTGATGGAGCGCTTACACATGTGTCACCATACGTCTTGATGTTCGAAGCCTCGATTATTTCGCGGCACAGCTTATCTCTGTTCCTATCCACAACTCTGCAAAATTCAAACTGTGGGGTGCACTCGCACTCACGACAGTGCATGCTGAGGTTACGGGACTCTTTATTATCTACATTGTTGCGGTGCTGCCTGAGCCTATCATTTAAGCACTGTCCTGTCTGGCCAATATAAAACCTATTACAAGTCAATGGAATAGAATACACGACATTTTTTTTACACTTCCCGAATTTGCGCTCATGATTTTTCGTGCAAACGGGGATAGTTTTCCCTGGATTGTTGACACGCATGCACAAACTTGATAACTTAATGGGAGCCGAAAAAACAACATCCACTCCGACTCTTTTACCAACACTTTTCAAATTATGTGATATCTTGTGGATGTAGGGAATAGCTGCTACTGGCTTACTTGTTTGACATTCAGGACTCGGGGAGCATTTCAGTTTCTTCAACAAAACATCGGCCACAGAAGAAAGAACATGAAGCGGATAGCCACAAGCAGTAAGCCTCCCTACTTGGTTGCTAAAGCTGCGTGCGGTTTTATGTCGACAGGATTTTGTAAGTGCACTCCTGAAGCTTGACATGACAATTCCTCTTTTAACAAGCTTCGAGTGCGCGGAACTATAAGGTAGCAACGGTTTATTAGCCCTAGGCTCGAAAGACCAGCACACACTGCAAGGTGAAAACTGCAGGCTCAAGTCTAGAAATCTGATTGTGTCCTCTACAGGAACTTCATGAGTCACTTCCAAAGGGGCAAGAACATCAGAAAATACACCTCGACACCTTTTTAGACCGAGCATCGCATGCAGCAGCAATTAACACGGAAGTTGCACAGTCGTAACAAAACATAAAAGTGCGGAAGTTAAATGATCGGGCAGTGAGACAAAAAGTAAGTGCAGGCTTAGTTCTGCAAACTCGGTCGTCATGCTCTGGTTGCAATCTGCGCTTAACGAGATGACCACGTGTAATTCGGCCCGCGCGCGGACAGCAGCGACGCAACTACCGCTTAACCGTTGCGGAAGCCAGAGCAGGGCACACTATTGCCCATTGCCCATGCATGGTTTCGCATTGACGGTTGCTTGCTTCCTACAGTTCCAAAAGTTGCCAGTGCCCTTACATGCAGAGACGGCCCTAATTAAACCGGCGATGAGAGTCTGAGCAGATGGCGATTCGCTAGCAGACAGCGCTCAGCAATAAGGTGTGGAGCGTCCCGGTCCGCAAGGGCCAGTCTGAGTTCGCGGATAAATGCCTTAAAACTCTCAAGCATGGTACTAAATTCCAACGATACCGTTGTCTCACTGCGTTTCTGGTTCCATCGCTTTCTTAATTTTGTTTTGTAACTAATTGTAACTGCTACTGCATAGCCAGCTAGTTTTGACATGGATGCCAGAAATACTGACCTTTTTCCGTTAAAACCGAATTTCAAAAAGTGAATTCGACGCACTTTTATCGGCGCTTTTCGGCATATACAGAAAAAGTACAAATGCTGGATGTAACGCTCCTGGAGGTTTGAGCGTTTACCACTCCCCATCAAGCTCCAGAATAATAGTGGCGCCTCAGAAGATCTTTCGTGAACCTTCAGCGCACATTTAAGGCGTGTAGCTGTCCACTGAAATCCTTCATCTGATAGTAGAAACAGCGGATAGCTGCAGTGATACTTAACAAAAGAAATTGAGGTTAACATTCCGTCGGCCCGGTCGGTAATCGGTAATCGGCAGGTTGCCCACTATGGTCTTTTTTGTTCGCCCTGTATTTTTAACACCTTTATCTCAGTGTTATTAACAACGCAGCTATCCGTGGTTTCTCGCTTGCTCAATGTTATCCGAATATTTTAGCCTATGTTGAAGACATGTCGCCCTTTTCTGTTCTTAAAAAAAAGTGCACTTGAAATTTTGCATTTGACTAGACAGTTTTGCGAGGTTTCAGGGGCGATTCTTAATCTAAATAGATCCAAAGTGTTTTGGTTCTGTCACCGAAGTACGAAGCCAAATTAATTCGGCGGAATAAGCTGGGCCTGTGAATTCCTTGAGTACGTTGAGTATATTCCCGGCGTCAGGTTCGTAACAGTGGTTCGTAATGGAGTTCACAAATCTTGTCTGTGAAGAGACAAGCACGGGTCGGAATGTGTCAGGACTTTTAGTGTTCGTTTGAGCACAAGTATAAAACATTTTTTGGGGGGTTGCAAAGCTTGTCTGCGTCTTGCAGGTCCTGCATAGTTCCAGGAGGAAGGTACAGGCCTTGCTCAGAATATACGCTACCTTCGTGTGGCGGTCTCACTGGGAGCTTATGCGCCGTAATAACTTTTTTCATCTAGAGCCTGGAAGAGCCGGCCTTGCTCACTTGTTTGTCCACCGACTTGTTCCCTCTCTTTTCGTTTTCAAATCGGCAACCGTCCATTTTTAGTAGCCGTGCTTAACTGACGCCTGAGTGCTCATTTCCCTTTTCTATTCGCACCTACTGGACAGGCTTGTGGGGCAACTCCGTGGGGTTTTCTTAAGGAAGTTGCTGACAATTTCAATTTCCTCACACCAAGTTTTTCATTAGGTTACCTTTTCGGAATCTTCGAAAGACAGACGGCGCAGGTTTAAACCGAGCCCTTATTGCCTGTACCGATATACCAGCAGCCTTACCTGGTGTTTGTTGACACTAGTATATTTAAGGGAGTTAGGCGGATGGGCATTCAATCTGCAGCAAAAACATTCCTTTTTAAACTCCACACATAAACCTTGCTTGTTAAAAGGCCGACGAAATGTTCGTGCCATGGTCGGCCAACTGCCGCCTGTGCGATCATAGCCAAGCACTATTTATTCATCACTGCTTTGTTTTGTGCTGTGATGTTGTGTTCTTTTGGAACGTACTACAGCGAACTTTTAAGACGAACATTGAGATCACGCCGAACGCAGTCAGGTTTTCACCTTTTAAGAAAAGCTATGCCTTGTGATTTTTTGTACTGATAGGACTGTTCAGTCTCTGGAAGACGCGTATGATGGACTGATATGCCGAGAGATGCATCATGAAAGACGGAGTCTCTTTTACGAGAGCAGTGAGCTTTCGGGCGGGGAGTATATGCGGTGCAGGAGCCAACCCCTGACTGGTCACCGTTTCTTGTCGCGCGTGTGCCTCCCGGAGTTTTGATGTGAATGCTTGAGGTGGAGTGTTGGGGTATTGCGGAGTCGCTTTATGCGGCCCGGTTATGTGAGGTTTCAGCTGGTTGAGATTTATTGAGTAGTTTTTTCATTCAGTAAGAAAAAATGGCCTAGTGGTATTTTTGCAAGGCCTTTAGGGTCCCTGTTCTACTGGACACCGGAGTTCTGCAGCAGTCGTTCACAAAAAGTGACATTTTATTGAGAGGGCTATAGGCCCATTACGATATTTAATCCTGACTAAGATTCTGCAAAAGTATTGACGAATTGGTTAGAGTCTGCAATGTCGACTGTCACGGGGCAACTCCAGGCATGCGGCTTGAGGAAACTTTCCATTCGAACTAACCTATACATATCGCCTGAGAAGTGTAACTCTCAAGGACAGCTGAAAATGCTTCAGACTGACTTCGCGACGGCGTTTGATCGTATCCGTAACAGTTTCCTGTCCTCACCTTTAGAACCGTCCACAAATGAATACGTCTTCGCTAGAATAACTCCTCTGTCAGTTTGATTTTTAATGGTTGTCTTTCACAACATGTGCCCAAACATGAGAGTCCGTTATCGCCACTTCTGTTTGCACTTTACTTAGAGCCGCTGTGTGTGAGCATTCTGTATCCTGGATAATGTGCTCGAAGTACTTACTAGCTTATTTATGCAGATTGTCTGCCAATTTTTTTCTGCGCTGAGTAGTCCAACGTGGAGGAAGTTGTTCACTTGACTGAGCAGCTTGGCTTAGTTTCGGATGCTCAGATGAACCGTTCACGCGTGTCGGACTCTGGTTCGGATTGTGAGGCTCCGCACAAACTGAATACGCTGCTGTGGCATGAACATACGTGCCGCCCAAGAACCTTATCATCACGTTAAACGCGTGCAGGCACAGCGACTTGAAACTATTTAAAAGATCGCATATCGACTGTAAAGAAAATTGTCCCACATGGTCTGTCGGTATTCGGCAAGGCTACCACCGCCTGTTCGAGGCTGGATGGCTCGAGGCTGGGCAGGGGAAGATATTGTTTATAATGCACAGAATGTGAATACAGGGATCGTTAGCCGGTTAACTTTTTTTCTTTGTGACCCAAGGCTGACTCCCGAGCAATGTTTACTTTGTGCGCGATGTTTTTGTTATGGGGTTTATGGGGGTTTAACGTTCCAAAGCGACTCAGGCTATGAGGGACGCCGTAGTGAAGGGCTCCGGAAATTTCGACCGCCAGGGGTCTTTAACGTGCACTGACATCGCACAGTACACGGGACTCTATAATTTCGCCTCCATCGAAATTCGACCGCCGCGGCCTGGTCGAACCCGCGTCTTGCGGGCCAGCAGCCGAGCGCCCTAACCACTCGGCCTACGCGGCGGCTGTTTTTGTTATGTTACCATGATCTCAAATATACGGCCCCTATTACGGCTTGCAAACTCGATGGCGACACAAACTTTTAAATGCAAGGCTGTAAAGTAAAGGTAAAATTATGCTTCACAATTAACTCTGTGGTCTCCCGTGAGCACTGTCTCGCCGTTAAAAAAGTAAAATGAACCACGTGAAGAGAAGTTGAAATTGCGTTGTTTCCCCTTCACAAACACGCGCACACACGCGCATACGCCCGCGCGCACATGCATAGACATTCTTTTCCTTCCTCCGTCCCTCTGTACCCTATTAATCCAACTGCGCGATTAATCGAAACACCGCAAACACCGGCAATGCGTAAATCCGCCGTACGAACAACCTCGGCGGTCCTGTGGTATCTATCGCCCGATCGCATCTTCGCCTTCATATGCCTGTTCCGTGCAGGCGCTATCAGCTGCAAATCTGCGCACGGGACAACACGGGGCCAATTCCCTTATAGGCACCGCTTCGCACGCAGTCCTTCGGTTTTTACCGGCCGCTGCGGCGTCTGAACTGCGCCAGCACTCCAACCCGTCCGCACCGGTTCTGTACAACCAGTCTGCCCCAGTCGGGGCATGGTTCCACTAGCGATAGCCGGAGCGTGCAACACCGCTCTGTGAACGCAGACACTCTTCGAGTTCATTAGCGCATGGAGCCTGTGGCATTCCCCTGTGTATTTTTTTCTGATACGGGGTCATGCGGTACAAAGCAGGTTGAGCTTTTCGCGCTCCACGCGTGGCCTGGGCTTAATGTGTGGTATTTCCGCTTCTGGTAGTGATAAATCAAGGTTACAGAGACTGCAGTGCGATGGAAGCTACACGAGAAAGACGACTGAAGGGGGAGAAATAAAGAAAATGCACTAGAAACAGAGCTGCTCTGGCCTATCTGGCCAAGGCAGTGATTGGCTGAATTCTGAATTAAGTCCGGATTTTCGTCACAGGTTCATATCTCAGCGTAGGCAAAGACAAGGATGAGGCACAGCACGTGCAAGATGCTTGTGACGTCACCATTGCCTTTGTTGCGCGGTGTTCTCGGTCTTATATGGCCGCCTCTACGGCTCATTATATTGGTTACGGCGTTCGGCTGCTGAGCTCGAATTAGTAGGTTCGATTCCCGGCCGCGCCGGCTTCATCTCGATCCGATAACGCCGGTGTGCTGAGAGTTGGTGCACATTGTGGCACCATAGGGGGTGGAAATTGGTCTGGAGCCATCCACTGTACGACGTGTCTTAAAGCTCGCAGAGCCGTTTTGGTAAGTAAAAATGGATTAACCGTTTAGCGCTTGTTACACGACGTATAAGTATCGAAAGTTCGGCATATGGCTCACGGTTTACACTGGGCAAACAGCTATCAAACCAAACCACCAAACAAACAAAGCCAACCAAGACCAAAAGGTGCAAACAGCCAGTAAGGGGCGCTTCGTTTTTTCTGTTGTTTTATTGCGCTGTTTTCAGGGTACAAACAGCTAGACAATCCTAGACAAGTGTTCCAAGCAAATGGTGCCGAGACACTCCGTATAGACCGCATTTTTTGTGACGACGACCTTGTGACATTAGTTAAACCCGGGAACATCACAGACAGCCGCAAATGGTTTGTGTGCATCTACAGCTCTCTGCGCATGATTAAAAATTACGGACGGCACTTAAGACTACTTACGTGCTTTGAATTCGAAAGCACTGCCTCCTCGTGAGCTCTGTTGCGCTGTTCATTAAAGAGTCCTTCTTTTTTAATGACACACCTACTCATTAGCACACTGTCGTAAGGAAACGCTTACACTAGGCTCGCCTTTATTCGCCAAGGAGCAACGCGGTTTTGTGGCCTATTGAGCTATTTGCAATGGTTTCAATAGATAACTTTCAGTGTAAAAAATCCCATGTTAAAAAAAAAAGGTTTTATGGCTTGTGGGTTGCATGATAGGCTCGTGGTATGAAGGCGCTTGGTTCAATTCTTCGCGCCCTCATGAAGAAACTATTTTTCTTTGCTTTAAACGGCCCTATCTTACGGCCTATACCTTTTTTCACGGCGGGCTCGGCTTAATATGCAAAGACAAAAAAACCTCGGGCTTAAGCTCCACCGTAAGAGTATGACGCGACAGTGTTAACGGGTCTCTACAGGTGCCTGGGGTCCTCTTTGCGTACCGCTTCGCAGAAACGGACATTGTTCTTTCTTTCACCATCCCGTCACATAAAAGGATTGGTGCAGCACGCTCTCAAAGTGGCCAGGCTCAGGGGTGCTCTGGAATAGGGGCGCCGACCACTCAAGACGACGGAGACTTCAGTAAAACATGAAGACCTCTGTTAGCCGCTGAAAGATGTAAATAGAGCAATAAAGTTTTTCCATCCATCCATCCTACCCTTAAGAGTACAATGCGATGACATTAAAGATTCCTCCCGAACAAATGTTCCTTCCCTGTCGTCTAGATTCTGCCTACATGCTCATATATGCTGCACTGGTAATTCTCTAGTTCATATTCAACGATCGCTGGGAGCCCTCATACCACTACTGGCACAGTGGTGCAGCGTTTAAGCAGTGCGCCTCTGCCCCCGGCCGGTGGCTGTTTCAAACACACCCACTTGTGGGGCTTGTGAGATTCACCAATAATCTCAAGGTCACGTGACCAAGGTGGCAGGTCCTGCTTTTTCGTTGACGCTGTAGAGTTAAAAAACAGAAACTACTGGCGACATTGCCAAGCGCTCGTTGCCCAAAGCTCAAGTATAAAAAGTGGGATTCGGTCTTTCAAAAGGTCATCTTTTTCTTTTGTATGCAGTCAGTATAAAAAAGAAAAAAAGAGAGGAGGGGGGTGGAGACAGGGCACACAAAAAACATCCACGAGTATGTCCGCGCATGTAGAACGCATATGACGATGCCTGGTGGACGTCATACGTCGAGAGATGCGCGTATTGCTGTGGTGACGGCATTAGAGGACAAGAAATAAAACATGTCGCGCTGTGGGCGGATACGGTTTTCAGTACAGCGCTCCGGATAGAAGGTTTGTTTGCGCAGGAAAACTTCGTAGCCAGCCCTAATGCGCAGATCGCAAAGTCACCCCAACTGCTGCTTGCAAGCTTCCGAAGAGCAACTGCGTGACGTGAGCAGACCCATTGCGCGCGATCTGCTGTAGTGAACAACATTTCATATGGGGAGAGAAATTAACACGGGTTGGAGCGCTGTATATGGCAGCTGACGGCGTGCGCGATACAGCAGACGTTTCCAACAAGCGCTATACACCTTTCCAAAAACCACAGGCGTCGCCGTGTCGCTCGCTGGAATGTTGTGTACACCAGCCGCAAGCACGGTTGAAACGGCTGCGCAAACTCCCTGCACCTCCACTCAACAGTTCGAAGAACAGGTGTTTTGGCATCTGGATGTGGACGATGGAAATGTTTACAGGATGATCCACGTTTTGACAGCTCTTTCGGAATGGAACGATGACGAGTGAGCACGTGAAGGTGCCTGCGCCTTGAAAGGAAGACGACACAGCATCCGTACATTTCATGACAAGCCGCTTCCTAGCTGTTGAGCTGCGCTTTCATTGGTGAGATCAATGCGTAGGGCACCTCCCCTATGTAAACGGCTTCGGTTTTAAGTGCCCGAAAAGTGTCCACCTTGGTGTGCTGGTTGGCCAATCAGAGTGTTGTTCAGCTGATCCGCAAGCTTTATGGCTCTTTCAAGGATGTGCCCTGTTGCTCGCGTGATCCGGATGGCTGTTCCTATGCGGAACAGCCCCCCCCCCCCCCCCCCCTTCCCCAACCCTCGACTCGCACCCTGGGCTGCCGCAAGGAAAATTGACTTTGACTCCGAATATAAGACGCATACCCCGTCCCGTCTTGGCACGCGTTACTTGTAGTTCCACCGGGGATGGCATGACGGCGCGTGCGCAGCTCAAGCCAATATATGCGCAACAATACAATCGTGAAGCCAGCAGCAAAAATGCAAATTGAGATAACAAGCCTAACAAGGCAAGCCTAACGACAAACGGATCGGTAGTTTCGGATTCCAGCGCGCGCGCAACTGTTCGTCCAGGAACGCGAACGCCAGTCGAAGCGAGCCGGGTTAATGGCGCGCAGTTCGTTCCCGCGCCACTCACACTTTTCGCAGCCGCGTCGACCTTCCCAAGTTTGCCTTGCGCATACCTGCGGGCATGCTGGTGGTCTGGCGCAGCATGGAACGCAAAATATGCGGGCAAACGTTTTTGTTTTATAAACCTGGGCAATAAATTAGGGGGGGGGGGGGGCGCAAATTTCACGAGTAAATACGGCTTATAAAACCGAGACCGTGTTCTAAATCACGCATAGCAGTCCGCTTCAGGGACGAAGAACAACAGAAGAAAAGTACACCCTGCCGCTACGAGTTTCTAAGCAACGAAACAGTGACGTGAGAATCGGTATCGCCGATGACCTTACGGACCATTTCCGGAGCGACGTCGGATACACAGCTCGCGGCTTTGAAGATTCATATACTACAGGCAAGATAATGCATACAAAGGGGGGCGACTCGCGAGGTGAAAGATACGCTCGTACGTGACGTTTCTCACACAATCGCAGTAGGAGCTCCGAGGCGGTTCATTAGTTCGCATGCGCGCGTGCTTTCTTCGAAAGGCTCGCCGCGTTGCGCAACCGGGCGTTCCATCCAACAGGAGTTTAAAGGGAGAGGAGGAAGCCACGCGCTGTCCGACCTCCTCTCCGTGCGTCTTCTCCGCTTCTCGGCGGTTCCTCATGGCTCAGAGGTCGGGGTAGTCCCCTTGCACTTGGTGTGTTTTCTGCGCCGACTCGGGAAATCTTAGACATGCTGTTCTTCCCCCTTGTATATTATGTATTGTATACTTTACGCTTCCACGTGCCTGACCGATACCGCGGCTTTCTTGACCCTGCCGCTCTGTTGCTCAACACGCGGTCACAGGTACTTGCACGTACACACACACGGAGGTCGACCGCGTGGGGCGCATCGGAACCCTCGCAGGAATGAATTGCGTCGTTCAGGAAGCGCGGATGTGTCCAATGTTTGTAAGCACACTGATATAAGAGTGCGTAACGGGCCAAATTGGCGCGAAATGTGTCTGCGCGCGCGCCGTGATGCCATCGTCAATATCGCCCCACGCTAACCTAGCCTGTCTTATCGAGCTCTCGTCAAGGTGATGGCCAGGGGGCTTTCCATCTGAATTAGTCGAGCGTAAGTGAGTTGAGTGGAAGAAGGTGAATCCTGAGACGCTTATGTAATGACCCTGAGACACGCGCCCAGAGAATGCCTGTTCTGGGAATATTGGAAGCCATGGAGAGGCAGCAACGAACAGTGAGCACGTAAAGCGCAATAGGCACGCTTATTTACGTCTATCTCCGGCTAAGTATGAAAATGCGTTTCACATTACAAGGCTGCAGGTTGGGGGCAAATGCTTGAAAAGTGCCTGAGCATAGGAAGCCAGTGCATGCTAAAAACACTGGCATTGAAGCCAGGCTATATATATATATATATATATATATATATATATATATATATATATATATATATATATATATATATATATATATATATATATATATATATATATATATATATATATATATATATATATATATATATATCTGTCATATCCAGGCTATATATGACAGATATATATATATATATATATATATATATATATATATATATATATATATATATATATATATATATATATATACATATATATATATATATATATATATATATATATATATATATATATATAGCCTGACTACACTGAATACTTTGCTACCTACCTTAAACTACGTAGGGTACGTAGGGTAAAGGCGATACGGTCTCGATTCCCATCTCACCCAAATTTCCTTTTCCATGCAATTAGTTTACTTTATATTCTTAAATGTCGCAAGTAATGTTACGACCTTGTATTCACAGTTTACGTGATGCATGAGCCACTTTTCAAATCCGCCTCTCCACGTGTGACGTCACTAACTTTTTCGACAAATCCGCATTTTCTCGCATGGATGGCGCTAGCGCTGGCGCCGCCGGATTCCCAGCTGAACGGGAGCCTTAATGCTTTCGCGCTCGAGAACCTGCCACTCTTTCTCATTATTGTTTCCGTACTCTTCCTATGGAGGACTATGAACTCCGTGCTTCGCTTGCACAAAGCATTTCTCAGCATAATCGCGCATGCTTTCTTCGCGCCTTGGTAACGCTATGCTCGCGTGACTAGAAACGCTTCCGCTTAGTCAGACGCGGTTTCTTAATCAATGAAAACCATCCATATGGATTTATTGGGACCTGCACATTTGTACGTGAGTCGCCGCGGTGGCTCAGTGGTTATGGCGCTCGGCTGCTGACCCGAAAGACGCGAGTTCGATCCCGGCCGCGGCGGTCGAATTTCGATGGAGGCGGAATTCTAGAGGCCAGTGTACTGTGCGATGTCAGTGCACGTTAAAGAACCCCAGGTGGTCGAAATTTCCGGAGCCCTTCACTACGGCGTCCCTCGTAGCCTGAGTCGCTTTGGAATGTTAAACCCCCATAAACCAAACCAAACCAAGCCATTTATACATGAACGCAAATATGATTTGTCGTTGGTATGCTCTCCTAAATTCAATGTTCCTCGGATTGATTGAAGGATGCATGTGTGTCGGGGAAACAAACACCATGTCGAATGGATGGGTCGGCTCCAAAGGAATTCGGGTTTGCAACCAACTGTGTGCAGTACCTACACTGCCTGCAACCGCTTTCTTGAAACCTGACCGAAGTCACTCCGTGAGTGGCAGCGACGCAGTCCTCCTCTAGGCAGTCATCGGTGGACAGAGCCACGTGTAGAGGAGGAAACATTAATGAATAGGCTGGCGGCCCTCCGACCTCGAAGCCTTGGCCGTTAGACCTAAATCACCTTGAGAGGAGCGACCAGAAAAAGAAACGAACCTTGAGTAGCCAATCCAAGCATATTTCTCATATCTGCACGTGGTGCAAAACGACCGGTTTGCGCTGCGCTGTGCAGACGCGCACTTTGTGCAAACGTCGAGTAAACTTTGCGACTTAGTTAAGTGTGGGAGGAAATTTCGTGTGGTCAGGTATCGCATAGAAAACGAAGAAATGCAGTGAAGCCGACCAAGTCAAAGATAGAATTGACGTTTCGGAGCCCATACTGGTGGTCTCTTGTTCACAACAAGAAAGTCGTAAAACGCCGAAACGACAACTATATAGTCTTTGACTTGGCCAGTGTCACTGTTTTTCATTTCGAACTCTGCGATCTACAGCGCTTGGATAGGTGAAATCGAATGTTTTCTATCTAAATGTATAAGAAACTGGGCAGAAAACAATCAAAAACGTAAACAAATATCCTCCTTATTACATGATAGACAGCCGGCCATATTCTTTCATACGTATCCTCATGCCTACTTTGTCCCTATACGCAAGAGAAGCAGTTAAATACTTGATACGGCGCGGTATTAAACGCACCAGGCGTTGCGTTTGTGTGAAACTCTCCGGCGAATATCCCAAGCTTGATACAAATGACGGCTTTTATTTATTCTGCTTTGAGTTTCGAAAAATTGCAATTGTGACGCAACGTGCAAGATGTTTCTGATTATTGAATAGAATTTTTTTCTTGAAATCTGTGAAATATGCGTCGGTGTAGTGAGCTAAAATTTACTTATTAACATTCTAATATTTTTTTTTCGGGGGAAAGAGGATTTGTTTGGAAAATGAAACCCGTAAACGTCGAAAATGAGTTCCCTTTTCTGAAATCTGAATCGCCAATGTGGTTTGAATTATCGAACGTGAAAAATACGAGCTCCAACTCCTGTGAAGTTGGCTCTGTGGCTCACAGGTCTAACACGGAAATGAAAGACGCTAACCCCTGAGCTTGAGCACGCCTACGAGATAGGTTGCGGTAAAGGGATACGGTTTGTACGTGCTGCCGCGAACTAACGCTGGTCCGAATTACTCTGCACTGAATACTCAGGGTAATTTCAGACTCAGCACTGTCTCGATTCTATACACATAGCGCGAAGAGTAAACGGAGTTACTCCGGATCAGTACTCGAAGACAGCACCGGAATGATGCTTGCGGGGATGGACAACTCATGAAATATTAGGTCTGTTCGGTAACAGAACTTGATAGTTTTTCAACATTTTTCCTCCTAGCGTTACTGATTAAGCAAAAGTACGCGGGTCGAAAAATAGGTTGTCAACAAGAAGGGGTGCAAGGCACGGACCACAGTGCCTGGTGTTATCAGAGGCTGGTGGTCTTGCTAGGTGCAATCCCGTTAATCTCAGTGGCGGTTCCGAACGCCACTTACACACGGAAAAAACCACAGGCTATCTTTGACTGTGGCCACTGACGTAGAAGTCCAACAAGATTCAGGAAGTATAATTTTGTTACAGACACACAACGGCCGATGTTTACTTCCTCGTAATATTCTAATCCGTCATTTTAACTGGCTGGGACTCAAGGTGCTCCCCCTCCTCCCCCATTCTATTTTCCTACCTGGAGACTTCACTACATCGAGTCACTTCAGTGCGAAAGCGGCCTTGGTGGGCGAAACTACCCCAACCGTGCCCTGGCAGACTATAACGGGGCATTCCCTTCATCATACTTCTCCCCCTTCCTTCCAGATTGAAATCTCGTAGTGCGCGCCAAACCCGACACCACGTCGTGCGCAGCGCCGAAGCCCTGACACAGCAGCCACGCATGCGTCGGCACGTGAGGGACGCTCAATGCGTCCGGCTGCACACGAGGCACGTGTCGCTTCCATAGCGTACGGCGAAAGTAGGCGGCCTCGAGCCGTGTTTTTCCTGCCGACGGCGGCGCCACGCGCGCGCGCGCTCCCTCTCGTCGTAATGGCGGCGCCGGTCTACGCCTCTCCCACTTGTACCGTTCCCTCGCTTTCGCCGGCGACGGGCAAACGCTTTTCGCAGGCGACGCCGCCAGACGGCCTCCTTTTTTTTTTCCTTTTTGTTTCTGAGGGCGCGCGCCAACTTTTTCCTGGTCTCTCGAGCAAGCTGAATGTGTTTCGTTTTTTTTTTATTTCTCGCGTTATTTTAGCAGTCGTCCGTTGATGAGTTCCGCGCGCGAGCGCAGTCTAAAAGTAAAAGAAGACGGAGTGAAACAGGGCGATGAGTTTGACCAATACAGAAAAAAAGAAAAAAAGATCATAACTAAGAGAGAGAGAGAGAGAGACCCCTGTCCGGCTAATTTGTACTCACACCGCGCAATGGCTACAAGTGAGAATGTGAAATACGTGACGTCGATACGCTGATTATTTATTAGTCGTAACAGAGACTTGCCATCGGCTCCTGGTACGAGCAAGAGTACACTGCCCGCGTGACTGCGGAGACGCAGGAGTGTGTGGAGGTGAACAGGTAATTTCACGCTATGCTCGTGCCGGGCGTACCAACCGTAGCACGTTCGTGCCAGGCACGGAATCAAGACCGCATTCCAGCTTTAACTGCAACACACCGTTGACTCACACTACTCCACTGTTAAGTGCAGTTGACGCGAGCAAGTCGACGTGCCGTGCTCCACATACTTCGCGCCGCCGGGACACTGCAGAGTTTGCTGGCGACATTAGAGGAACGCCTACAGAGGAATGGTTGCCGAGAGTTTAGCGGGTTTATGTCAGATATAGCAGGAGGCGCCAGAGCGCTACAGCAGCACGTCGATGACGGTCAGACTAGAAATGCGTGCGGTGCTCAAATCTTTGACCAATAGGTACGCCGCGAAGCTAGGAGTTCCCATTCCGGAGCGCTTTGTACACTGATGCAAATATGCGACTTCGCGTGGACGCAGACAAGAATGGGAGGTGTATGCGCTATGAACTGATACTGCAATAGAACCAATAGAACCCGATTTTGGCGTCTCTGCGCCTTGTAAAATTTTGCCGTGCAGCTATCTCACAGGCACAGCCTAGAAGTGTTATGTTCGGTTCTGAGTGAAAAGTGGGGAAATTGAGGGTTCATTGACTTAAATAGTCACAGGGACGGGGCGCCTCATGTGCCTGCACTTTCCGAACCAATAAAAAGCCGATCGTTTTAATACTGGTGCGCTTAAAAATTGATGGAAAGAAACTGGTTGAATAAAACAAGCAAAAGCTTACTCAAAACAAGATATATTATGATGTTTGTGGATAAGTAGAAAGAACGTAATAATGATAATTCTATACGAAAGCCGACGGAGCGTGTCTAAGGAACACCGAAGTGGAAATAGATATTAATTAAACCGCCCGGACAAAGAATTACACTAACATTAAGCCAAACCGGTAGAATCAAAACTTTTTTCACTGCGGGAAAACTTCCTCTAGTCGGCATCGGCAAACCGCCGTTATGCCGTTCGAAAATAAAGCTGGGTGGTGGGGAGACACAGTATATTACTCGCGTCCGCAAATGCGACGTAAGGCTTCTCACTGCAACTTTTTTGCTCGTTACTTTCTCGTTACTCACCTATAGTGACGATATTTGTATAAAAGTAGACAAGCACATGCACGCTTTGAATATTCGGCAGGCAACGCGAGGAGATGATGTTTGTCAACGCACCCCCCCCTTGTGAGTCTCGCCTCAACGGCTGAGGTACCATGACCGGAGCTCTGATTCCGGCACTGTCGCGATCCGGGCATTTAGCATGAAGAACCTTGGGCGCTCAATGCCGGATCTTTACTTGCGCGCGCTGAGCTTGTGACGCACTTGGCGACCGGTGCTACATACTGCGATGAAACGGGAATGAATAGGTACTATATATAGATGACTTGTAGCAACCGCAACCGCACCGTGAATAACAAACGTACTTAAAAAAGCTGCGTGTTCTCCTGAGACGCCTATTTGTAACAGATTACGGGAATCTACGAGGAGGCACTAAAACGGAGTCTGCAACGTCACATGGCATAGCGTCCGCTTCGCCACTACTGAGGTGCTCTTGCGTAAACACTGGCTGTTCTTGACCATCGATGCCATTGCAGCGAAGACTGATGCCGTTAGCCTGGACTCTAGGCGTCACTACCTCGCTCGTGTTCATTCATTCATTCATTCATTCATTCATTCATTCATTCATTCATTCATTCATTCATTCATTCATTCATTCATTCTCACGGATGGAGGAATCTCAATTAAGAGCTGCATGCAAGCAGCTTGAGTAACCCTCAACTCCCGAACAAGCAACAGCAGCGGAAGAGGCAGTTGTGTTCAACACTACATCTGGGCAGGTTTCATCACGAGCGCTTTTAGCGAGCGGCCGAGAGCGCAAGATAATATTTTTACTTTATTAGCTTATGCAAAGTAAATCATATTAAAGCATTACGTATCTATAACACTTTGTCGTGCTTTACAGAGCCCAATTTCCACAGTAATGCTTAATAACAGTGTATGTGCACTGAAGGCAACAGTTTATTAGGGGGCAGTCAGCGGTTACTTGATAAGTATGAATAAGAGGCGCACTTCTTTTCTAGAAGTGCTCCCTTTGATAATGATCGCGCCTGTCCAAGGCAAACTCTGCGCTGCTTAGGGGCGTAAACGCCGTCACGCCGACGTTTAACCGCCTCGCGGAACTCCACCCGATAAAACCCCGGCGTTGTCTAAGTGATTCCCTTAGCAGCGCTCCACAATCGGTTATGTCAGCCGCATTGGTCACGTACCTCGTGCCCGACCGACCGCAAAGCAGGGTGGCGGAAAAAGAGCTAGCCAGCCAGCAAGCGAAAGAGAGAGAGAGAGAGAGAAAGAAAGGGAGAGTGAGAGAGAGTGAGAGCGAGTGGCAGGCATGCGCGGTGGAACGTAGGGGTTTCCGGACTTGCGGCAGGTCGCGCGGGCACGCGCTGCCTTACGTCACATCGGATCGTGCGCATCGCTCTCACAACTCTTTCGCTCCCGTCTTTAGAGGGCGCCGCTAAATTTAGGATATCCGGCGAGGAGACTTACGTCCCGTAAAACCCGGGGCGTCCGATTGCACGACCTGCTGCAACTGTGTGCGAATGCGCCTTCATTTGTATGTGCTTGTGTTTGCCCGATTGTATTGAACAGAGAGGAGGTTGCAACGAGTGGCTCAAGACAGCGTTAAAAAAAAAAGTTTAGTTCGTTCGTGCTTCCGAATAGCGGCTGCTTCTTTTGACGTCACCGCGCGTCATGCTGGGCACAGGTCAGGCTAATTCCGGCCGGTAGTACTTTACTTACGAGCCTAGTGTTGTTGTCCTTATAGGGTTGTATTTATAGGTCTCTCAAGGTCGCGCACAGTGTTTGACCGTGAAACGACGACGAGAGGCATGAGCATTGAGCGGACGCCGGCATCAACAATCAGCTGTCCGTGTATATAACTAGCGTACTTCTCGTTTCAAATACGGCAGAATCGTTACTTCACCCATGTAGCCCCCACTCCATAACTGCTTTTTTCACAATAAGCGGAGTGGAATCGTTCATGATGCTTCGTTTTAGCAACATCCGACTGGACACCCGAACCTTCCTCTGGGTATTTTGCTGTTTTACCTTTCTAAAACCCGTTACTCTAGCTTCGCTTTAATCCCATCAGATAGCGCCGGTTTAATCCTTCTTCAGCCGCGTGTGGCGACAGAGGTGGAAATACTTCCATTTGCGAAAAATGACTCTGACAAGTCAATCCGGAGAACGCTTCTTCTGACTTACGATTGGCGCCTTGGGCGAACGGTGAAATGGCCACCTATAGGGTCACGTCCTATCCGCGTCTCGAACAGCGCAGGCAAAGGGAGACGGTTGATGAAGCACTCGAGCCCGATGTTATGATGCCAGGACAGCTGTGACGTGCTCAACAAAAGCCACGATCTGGTGGTATGGTTCTTTGTACTGCTACCTCTTCATACCAGCAGGCCAGTGAAATAAATTCAGGATTTATGTCTCCGCCGCAAAATTGCACGATTATCACTTTTTCATAAACTTTATCAGCATCCATCACTTCATAACGACTTTTTTTCTTTGCCTCCTTCGATTTTTGACCGCCGCGATCATCCCTTTAAAGTTAGGCGTTTCACGTGCAGAACATTTAACTATGCGCATTCATTCTTACCACGCACAATATCTGACTGGAACACTCTGCCTTCACATATCGCAACCACCACTGATCCTGATAAATATTTTAATCTTATATCTTCAATAACTACGGCTTAACTCTTCGCATACATTGTTGTTTTTTCATGGCTTCCTTTACAGGGTATGTTATTGCAGGGTATGTTATTAAATGATTCATTGCATTAGTGTTCTGTTTGCATAATTTTAACACTGCAGTAATCTTCGTTCTTTGCCGCGCTGCCATTCTTTTGATTCTTTTGCCTACTTAAGTCATGCGAAGTGTCTTATTTTGCGTTTGTTGTTTTATATTTGTGGTTTTGTTTTATTCTGTTCATTTGCCTGTGCCCCCCCCCCCCCCCCCCTGTAATACCCTCTCGAGGGCCTTTAGGAGTATTCTGTATAAATAAATAAAATAAATAAAAGTCGGCCGTGGTGGACCGAGGGAAATAGACACCAGCGGCGGGCAAGGAACACACACACACAAGAAATAAGAAATTTGCAAGTGCACGCTCAGCAAAAAGGCGCACGCAGGTTTCTACTGATAAGGTAGGATGCGATTAACGATATATGCTATTTACAAGGCCCCGAAAAAAAGATTCAGCGTGGATTAAATACCAGCTAAAAAAATAGAAAAGAACAAAAACGCGCATCTTTATTACAATTTCAGGAAATGTGGAAAAACACTTCTAGTTTGCATGTCTGCCGCCGCGTGCCGCGTGACGCTGAACACTCGAAATAAATGCCGGGATTATGAATTTCGGTACACCACACCCATTTTCTACGGCTGTCGGAAATGGTTGGAAGACAGGAAGCATTTTATAGATCAGAATTTGCAACGAGGAGGAAGAGTCGGTTATGATAATCACCGGCAGAAGCTTTCGGGAACCTCTGGCTTTCTCAAAATGAGAAGTTCAAAATATCCCCACTGAGTTGCGCGGTGTTCGCCAATTGTGTCAACAGATGGAGCTAGTTGATGAATTTCCAGTAAAGCTGGGCATGCGCTACGCACAATGACTCAATGCTCTACACGTCGCATGGAACACTCGAGCGGAATACTCCGTTATGCTATGGAACGATTTGCCCCATCTTGCTGCTTAATTTTTATAGCTTTCTCGGACGGGTCGAAGTGAACCACGACCTTTAAGAAACTGGATGCATGTTATAACCTCATTTCTAGCCCTAGTTCACTCGCAGCTGACACCAGTGCACTCCACTGTGTGATATTCGCGCGCTCTATGGGCAAGTGTGCGGAACACTGCACGAGTTAGCCTCTGTACGAAATATGGAACCGAAAGGTTCGGTTCCAAGACGTGCAGCGGGGCTCTCAAGAAGCCTTGGAAGTCTTCAAGGGGCAATGAGGAGAACTCCTTGAAATTATTTCTGGTTTGAAATTATTCCTTGAAATTATTATTTATTTGACGAGGGCTCAATGGGATCCTCTAGAAGCTGTTAATCGAGAGGCAATGAGGGTCATCACTTGCCTTCCCCGCATTACCCCGATCGTGGCGCTCCAAGAACATGCGCAGCTGAATACACTAGATGAGCTGGTGCAGCAACGACGCGATGCTCGCCGCCTAAAGTCAAGCCTTACACACACCAAGTGCGCACTCAGGGCATATGCTTCATCGCACTCCATTCTACAGCCGCCCCCGCCAGTTCTTCCTCCCTGGCGTTTTGTGCAGCTAAGCGACAACAAGCCAACTGGTCTACGTCGGCCATCATCTACCCGCGCGGCATCGTCGTTTCGCGACCGAATTATAGAGCAAGACGCCAATCTGCCGCATGGCTCCATCGTTATGTACGTTGACGCAAGCATTCAGGCCTGCGAAACAACAACAGCAGTTTACTGTTCTTGCAAGCCTGCTCTGAACAAAACGTCAAGGTTTCGCCTCCCAGAACTTCCTTCCTCCTTCTGTGCGGATACGCTTGCGGTTCAAGAGGCACTTTACTCTGTGGCCGCCGTTCGCATGCTACCTACGGCCCGCATTGTCATTCGCACCGACGCCCTTCAAGTCACACGCCTACTACGACGAGTCAGTCGCACCCCAGAAATCTGCCAAAACATCCATCGTCTAGCGGCACGCATCCCGCAGCAAATCCGTATTGAGTGGGTCCCGCGTGACCCCCTGAGCGCACAAAGCCGCGCAGATTCTGCGACCCTCCTTTCGATCCCAACCTCGTCTTTCCCTCGAGTCCTCACTCTGGATGACACCACCCTCCTTTTAACAATAAAGGAACACCTCCGGCGCCGCACACGTGCTCTAATCCCTCCGTGTGCGGTAACCCTCCCCCGTGGTCTTACCCGCGCAGAGGAGGTTGCGCTTCGGAGGATACGGGTCGGGGTTGCCCTAAATCCAGCTGTGACACGCAAGTGGCCGCATTTCAAAGATTTACATCCCCGCCCCGGGTGTCCAGTCTGCAAGAACAGAGACTGTGAGGCGGATATCCACCACCTGTTGTGGGACTGCCCGGCGCTGAAGCCGACGAGAATTCGGCACCTGGCGTCAGTGGGACTCTCACCGGACAATCCGGATTCATATATTGCATGGACACAGGGTCCATATCATCGTTCACTTCTTGATTTCATCAAATCAGCCCACCTTTTTTCCTTTATTTAAGCATCTTACTCATCTCTCACTTCATAGTTTTTATGCCCTGAGGTAATAAACATCGCTTCAAAAAAAAATATATATATATTTCTTCTCAGCAAAACTAGATTGTTTTCTCGTTTCTGGGCATGTGGACGTTTGTACAGCAGCAAAACACACATTTATCGGCGACGAGAAAATTGGATTTAAAAATCTTCCTGCCAGCCAGTTCAAACCTATGATGACGTAGTAGCAAAGGACGGGTGTCCATCGCTCTGTATTCAATGGCGGTGTAGCGTAGCTTCCGAGATCCGCTCAAAAATTGGTGTCGACGCACGCATTTTACTCGCAAAATGAGCCGATGATGGAGACGCGTGCATTTAATTTTTTTGGTCTTCTCTAGCTTTTCTAGGACGCTGTACCTAATCGATACATGCCAACCTTAATTTGTCCTCAGTATCCTTTTAAGCTTCGGAGAGGTGAGAAGGAGAGCACCACGCTCACCTTATACAGAGTTACAACGTTGTCGACGCAAAAGCAGCCCCACTGCGTGTCCTGAAGCAAACCTCGAGGACAATACATTTCTGACCAAGGCTGTACGTACATCTGGCAACGCTTTAACGCATATGTTCTTCCTCCGAATCTGGTCGTTAGCGTTCAGCCCTTCGTTTCCACTGAGAACTACAATATTGACGATCCGAAGCCGCACCAAGAAATCGACCCGATTGGAGCCTTCAGTCAATGCATCCAAATGCAGTGAGCTTGCTTCATTACGCCTGTGACAGTAGCCCCGACCGGCCTTGCGTTTTTATTGTATGGTGGGCAGAACCTAGCGCAGAAGGACGGCATTCGGTATGCCACTCTGTTGTTTACCGCTTTCCTGATTGTCCATGTTTCCTTCCTTGTTGTTCTGTTTGTTGTTGTTACCGCCACTGCTGTTACTGTTGTTGTTACTGGACAGCGTCTCTAGCCACAGCAGATGGTTTGTTGATCTGCCTAAATGACATTCCCGGTCTTTTCTCGGGCGAGTCAAGGGTAAGATAAGCGCGCTAAGCAGGAAACCTAGGAAGATGATGAACGAGGAAAGGGACAATAAAATGCCGGTATTCTTCCGTCCCCTTCATGTTTTCCATCACAATTATTCCCCACTTCCTCTTAGTGTGGCCATGTAATTACTACCATTATTAATAGCAGTTGTAGTAGGGGGAAAGTGTGGAGAAGGTTGATGGTGGAGTGGTAACTGAAGTCCTAAAGCACGAAAAAAAAAAAGACATTGGGATGAGCACATACAACAGTATAGGTCATGTAGTGCGACGCTCCTTCAACAGTATACGGGGTTTGAGTCCACGCTATCTAGGCTGCTGCGACGGGCTCTTGATTACGTGATCATAATAAGCTTCGATTCTGAAGCGACAACGCTGTGGCTAGTCCGTGTGTCAATGGTTAAGACTGCAGGGCCAGGGTTGGACGGCTATACGGCACCGCGGCAGTTATGTCATTCACATGTCCAGAAAGTGGCCACGAGGCAGGGTTCGGGGAAGCCTTATTTCATGGAAGCTAACGAGGTCGGCTTGACACACATAATCTTTAACGCAGACTGCTGCACGAATTTCAGCTTACAGAGTGGCAATATGTTTTCAGAGGGGGTAAGTTCTGTCTTGTTTTCGGCATCGCTGAATACGGCAAATATAAAATTGACTGCTCTAGAGGGTTGTTGGCAGAGCGTTAACCTTCAAAGGCGAGAGCACCCCTGACAAAAGAGTGAACCGAAAGAAGAAACTTAGGGATTCCCGACATAGCTCACCTCTTTCCTTCTTTCAATTCATTTTTTTTTT
The DNA here is from genome assembly GCF_052857255.1 of Amblyomma americanum. Lineage (NCBI taxonomy): Eukaryota > Metazoa > Arthropoda > Arachnida > Ixodida > Ixodidae > Amblyomma > Amblyomma americanum. The sequence continues at coordinate 36,986,118 of NC_135502.1, forward strand.
TCACGTCGTTGATTTGCTTAACCTGCTGTGTTTGCCAACAGGTATGAGGCTTGTCCCCTTTGGCTTGGCGTTCACTCTTTGAACGATCTCCCCCATCGCCCCCTTTGCTTGCTCGCTCGCCGAAACTCAATTACCTGTTTGTTTTCCTTCATGGATATGGGAGAAGGCGATGAGCTTTCTAGGTAATTCAGCGACCGCGCTGTCAAGCAGCGATTACGTTCTCGATGACAGCACACAGTGTGGCGCAATCCAGCCTCGCTAAGCTGATTTATCGTCTCTTCTTTCTTTTTTTTATTTGTGATGCGCAAACATTTCTCAACTGCCAGCACACCTATACGATGAAAAGAAGAAACAAGTACCAAGAAATTTTTATCGGGTTTTTTGACACAGATGTTTACTGTATAGCCTTTGGCATTTTTCCATATTTGTGTTCAATACTGTATATCCTTCGCTTCTATGTTTTTGATGTCCTCAGCATGAACTGCTATCCTTGACGCCAATCACAAACTCGCTTTCCCGCGAATAGTAAGTGAATAGCGTTGGCACGCAGACCTAATGTCCTAATGCTTTGGAACTTATGCACGCGTATGTGTACGAATGTATGCGTGCACACAACACGTCACTGAGCGCCAGTCACTCTCGGGGGGAGTCCCATGGAAGGAAGCACTTGAGACCATCAGAGATGAAGACCTAATGTCTTCCTCTTTGTCTGTCTGAAGTACACTCCCAATAATTCCTTCTTTGGGATTCCCATCTACGGTTGACTGACGCTTTGCGGCGTGCTGCATGTACACACACTCAAACTCTGCCGCAGCCGACGTGCAAGTGACTCCCCGCACACCCATACAGTCACGTGTCGTGCGTGTCATCGCGGACACGCTGCTCGCTCCGTATCTCCGCATGAGTGCACTTCGTCGGTGTTGGTTCCTTCTTGGAAGAAAGAAGCATTCAATTAGACTGCGGTAGGCAAACAGCTGCGAACGACTCTCCTTACCACTATGTTTTTCTTGTCTTGTTTTTATTGTTATCTTGAAGCAACTCCTCACAAGAGGCAAGGAAGTACGGGGTGCGTTGTCACAGCGGGAGAAGACACTGGCAATTGGCTGGCGCTTGCAGAAGCGTCAGTGTAACAAAAGAGTACAGGAGGATAATAGTCTTTATTCTCTCTGGCTTTGAGGAAAAGGCTTTAAAACATGATCTCGGGTTTGCACTTGTTTTCGCGAAGCTGATTGTGTTCTTGATGTTGCGAACACAAAGGTGAACCGCCTCGAGAGCTTAGAAAGAAGCGTACGCGGGCTGTACGCTACGATATGCATTTTTCTTTACTTCTGTCAGTTTATGAATACGGCTCCGGCATTCCCCGTCATTGCACAGGGCGGTGCCAAACACTCCGTAGCGTGGAGTCAAAATGAGGAGACGGCTTAAATTTTTAATGCCAGTCGGATTGTGTACAGACGCTCGACAACCAAACGCCACAATTTAGATTGTTACAACAGAATCCACCGCAGACTAAGTTGTATGCAATTGTTGTGCACTTCGGCTAATTGAGACCTGAAATTAATGTTCAGAGTTAGTCTAGAATCCAAAACAAACTGTCGGCATTTATGCTTATACAAAGTATCATATCCAGTGCGAAAGCCTAGCATGAGAGTCACTCAGACGTCGGCATTTATCCTTGGAGTTGTGGGCCAACAAGACCCGCTATTTCATTGGAACTGAGATCAATATCTTGATGTCGCTTTTGATTGATACATGTCAAACAAAACCACTTTTGTATATGTGCGACAAAAATAGGTTGCAGTTGTGAGAAAAAGGACTTGCATGACTTCCAAACAACTTGTTCTATTTGGACGCCACTGTCTTCGCTTTCATGCTTTGCAAACGTAGCGTGGGCGCGCTGGCTGTCTAAACAGCTAATAAACTAGGCTAAACAGCACCCTTGCTTAAGTAATACAAGCTACTTTCATTTGTTCATTTGCGCGCGGCACCCAGGCTGCAAGCCAGCTCAAAATAAGTCGGAAAAAATGTAACAGCCCTCTAACGCATAAGCCATGAGCTACCTTACTTCTATTGCTGAGGTGATAATGCGACCAAAGGTTACGTTAGGTAATGATAATAAATATCACTCGCTGGAGCAGCCATGAGGCTGACCCAGCGTAACCCTGGCCTCCAGGCAGGCGTTAGGCATTCTGCCAAAAGCAGTCCGGAGTGGGAAACCCAGCGGGCATTGGTGACTCGAACTACAACCGGATGAGACCCGAACGTCGAGGCTGTGCCGGAGGGACGTTGTCGGTGATATCAGGATAGGTCACTCAGCGACATGCGCACTGCCCGTAGCGCGTCTGTGTTGTTCCAGCCGCATCGGATGACGCGGTGGTAACATGCAATGTTAATAACGGTCCCAGGTGCCGCTTGCCGTCTATTTTTATATTGTTTTTTATGCTTAAATAATCCATGCAGGCCTCAAGAAAGCCCGCTAGTCATGTTTGGAAAGCAAAACGCCGACGGTTATTTTTTTTACAGGCCTGTCCAAAATTTCGTACAGAGTATCACAATGATTGGAGATTACAGCAACGAAGTGCCAGGATATGTCAGATGAGTACGCGAAGGAGGATCAGGGAACAACGTATTATGTTCGAAGATGCTCACAACGCTAAAAGCCCAGGAAAAAAGTATTATTACTAGTGACAAAATTTGTCAGTACGCGAGAATGCTAAAGGACATTCTGCTGAGCTGTGTTGAGAAATAACTACTGGGTTCGCTAGCGAACACAAAAAAGCACTCGAGTTCGGAATATGGTGAGTGCTAAATTCGTTTGAAACGCTGTTCTCAGTGCTATTCGTGGAGCAATCCCAGAAATAGCGGCAAATTTAAACAAGTTCACACATAGCACTCCAAATCGTTAACGACAGGAATGTTCTTACAACACGGCAATAAGCGTACTGATCTTTGCTGTGGTATATAACCATGATCCTTTGCGTTCGTTCTGACTTAGTAATTAATGCGTGCTCTGTCGAAAGACAAGACAGGTATACATTTATTTCAGTTACGCTTTGAGTAAAACCTTTCTTTTTTTTTTCTCTGGTTAAAGCGGCTCAGACAAAAATGGATTAAAGAGAAACGAGGTGGTTAAACGCAATAAACGAGCAAGCGTACAAAGCCAATAAAGTGCTATGTACGGTTTCTTAACAAGGCCTTCATAAATTCGCCGATAGACTCAGGGCATTGCGCCATCTTCTTACAAACGCGAGGGTTCACTCCACAATGGCAATAAGCGAGAGGGCGTGTCGTAGGACGGCTCCTATACTTCGGTGCAGTGACCGTAATTTTTGTGCAATTTAAGCCGTCTCGCTCATTGATCCGCAGTGGTTTCGACATGCTTCATTGCTGTGTCAGTGTGTCGGAGCTATCATCCAGCTTTTAAGTCGGTACGTGAGGCTGGTAGCGTATAACACGCGTGAGGCAACTCTGGCCTTGGACGCTCTGTCACTGTCCGGGGGCGGTCAGGAGCAGCTCGGCTAGCTGTATACGTGGTGGTTGCATCGTATACCTTTGGTTGGCACGGTTTTTCCACGCGTGTATGAGGACGATACGGAGGGTGGGGAAGACATAAGATATCAATCTCGAGCGACGCTGAGATGTATTCTGATGGGCAGCATCTCACGGGACATCGTCTCTTGCCATTAACGAAGCCATAGTCAATATGCTGTTTTTCTTTGTTTGTTTGCAAAGGCTTGTGTCTTGGACGAAGAGGTATTGACATTTGTGGGATACGTGGAGTACGCAACACACTGTTGACGTATCTAGCGCATTTGAGAAGAACATTACAATGCACAAGGCTAAAGTAAGCGGAGTCTTACTAGGAGCCGCCTCAACAGAGAAAGCGATTATTATAAAATTGCCGTTACCGGCTCGAGCAAGACTTCCAAACCCTTGCAGGTCATCTTCTCGCCGGAAACTACTGGAGCCCAGTTGAGGTAGTTGACCAAGCGAGGTCAATTACCTCAACAAAATTTTGTTGGCAGATTAGTTAGCTGAAGTTTATTTTTAGAATGGTGGTTACGCGCAGAAAAAAAAAAGACAACAGCTGAGGCAGGAGGGCGGGGCATGCGGAACTTTAGACTGTCCTTATTCCAGGCACAATTGGAGGTAAATTTCTCAGAGCTACACTTTTGAATGAACAAAGCGTTTGACTGTGCTGCACATGCTCTGTTTACTTTTAGTGTTTGTTGGCCTGTGCGTAAGCGACAGTCTAATACGCTTAGTTCTATTATCTCGTCTCTCTGATTGCCCTCGTTAGCTGTGGGTAACCACTATCCAGACTAACCATTTCTTCCGAGCAGCCTGAGAGATTAATTTGCAGACAGCAAGATTTCTCCCGCAGTCTTCTGCAGTAAATGAAAGTTTCGCTTGAGACGGGTTCTCCTCGCGCGATGATATGGCTGCGCCAACCGTGGTGTGCGCTTTTAAGCAAAGACAAGTGCGACTTGTAAAAAAAAAATAAAGCACCCATCTGTGTGGTAGGCGCCCGGTTTGTACTAACCAAGCTACTCATTAGGTTCTGTACTTGAACAGGCTTCTGAAATAATTACCGGAAATTCGGGACAGCTTCCAGCCAGTGCCGTTAAGCCTATAGTGGCCTATCGCGTTCTGATCTGCAGCCATTCAATAAATCTCTTTTCTATTTACGTCACAGATGACGTCAACGCCACTAGTTCAGAATATTCAATGCCATGCGCCACGTTGTGGTAGTCAAGACAACTAGAAACGCTTGTCCTGAAGGACTGCACGTTTTGATAGCCGCTCGAACAGAAGGAAATACGCCTGTTCACACCTGGTACTGATGAAATGCGGCAACTTAAGCATTTTTGTAAATTGCACTATTCGGCATGATCTTCCTCACTTCAGCCTGCCGTCATGGGTGAAAATATATCAGCGTTGATGGCGGCTTCGTTATAGTGTACTGGCTCTCGTTGTTATGCGGAACGTGGAAAGTCATCTCCAGCGGTTCTAACTTGAAATTTTGTCGTATAATTAACCAAGGCTGAAGAGTGGCTGACTAATTTTACAGAAGTATTTAAGCGAATGGCTTATGCATTTTTTTGTATGGCAATAGAATTGGCTGGTGGCACTTTGTGTTTGCGACAGATAAACTATACATCTGACCGCCAAAACTTGCATGTAATAAATCAAAGGAATGGCTATCGCCCCCAACATGAAACATTTTCTTTCTGTGTGCTTTTCTTTTCTTTGTTTGTTTGTTTCTTTCTTTCTTTCTTTCTTCCTTCCTTCCTTTCTTTCTTTCTTTCTTTCTTTCTTTCTTTCTTTCTTTCTTTCTTTCTTTCTTTCTTTCTTTCTTTTCTTCTTTCTTTCTTTCTTTCTTTCTTTCTTTCTTTTTCGTTTTCTTTCTTTCTTTTTCTTCCTTCTTTCCATCTCTCCTCCCTCCCTTCATTCGTTCGCTCTTTACTTTCTTAGTTTTATGTATCCAAAAAGAAAGACCGCTGAAACAATAAAATCATGATGGTTATTCACGCTTCCAAAGCGGAGAACGCTGCCCCTTGTTCTCGGTGCACTTGACAAGTCACCGTTACAGCCGCGCTCGAGACGAGGATCACGTAACAGATAGAGAGGCTGCGTGACTGCAATTTATACGCCACGCACATTACCTCACGGTGTATCGTCGGCGGAATTACAAGGAATAAGATCAGCGTTCCCGACTCCACACCTCGGTAAATTCTAGCCGAACTTGACCTCTGTCTTTCTCCATGTACCTTTATCGAGAGGCGAAATAAGAGGAAAGCCGTGAATCGTCAGAGAGTGGATGGCAAAGAGATAAAAAATGCACAAAATTAGCTTGGTTGATTAATTTTTGAGGCACGCCGTAAGCGGAGCCTCGGAATTAAGTTCGACCATCTACAGTGCATTTCGGCTTCGCGCAGTTGTGCAAACTGCTATCATGCATCGAACCCGCGACTTCGTCCTCAGTATAGTGCAACACGATGCATAGGCTCTGAAGTAACGTGGCGGTAGAAGAACAAAGGACTGGCAGACGATGCTAATCTAGTAAAGGGCACTCGCTAGAGCTAACTAGCGAAGGGACGTGCTGGTGTAACACCCCTTGCGGTGTGCACACGCACACGCACGCACGCACACGCGCACGCACATACACGCACGCACACACACACACACACACACACACACACACACACACACGCACGCACACACACACACGCACGCACGCGCACACGCGCGCACACACACACACACACACGCGCGCACGCACACACACGCGCGCACGCACACACACGCGCGCACACACACACACACACGCACACACGCACACACACACGCGCACACACACACACACACACACACACACACACACACACACACACACACACACACACACACACACACACACACACGCACACACGCACGCACACGCACACGCGCGCGCACACACACACACACACACACACACACACACACACACACACACACACACACACACACACACACACACACACACACACACACACACACACACACACACACACACACACACACACACACACACACACACACACACACACACACACACACACACACACACACACGCACGCACACGCACGCACGCACGTGCACGCGCACGCACGCATGGTACGGTTCTGAAAAGCTACATGTGCAGCGGTTGGAAAGTTTTTTACAAGCCTTAAAATATGGCAGGCGGCAACAGGACGGTAATAACTTCACAACCGTGTGACCGAGTGCCCCTTCAGAAATAGTCCGAAAGAGATTTATATTAGACCTTTTCTGCCTGCGTTTCGCAACCCCCACAAGTGAACACTGGAGCCTGCAGTAGTGCGTCTGCAAGGCGGACGACCACTGCTGATTACATTATGCTGCCTTTCCAGCCGGGAACCTTTTTGGTTGCCGTTATTTCTTCTCTCCAAATAGAGCCGGACACAGTTAAAATGTTCTGCAATCGGACTAACGCTGCAGCTGTCGAACTCAGGGTCGGAGTCTACAAAGCAGTGAAAAGTAAGACTCTGCAAAGTAACGTTCTCTTCTAAACGGGCATTGTTTACTAAAGAGCGGTGCTGAAGGCACATCGTACATAAGAAGAACAGAACCCACGGAATGGCGTCGTTCATCTTTCTAGTTATGTTACGTGTGCTGTTCGGCGAGAATGACTTTGGTGAATCGGGACCACCAGTCCGTTCTTAATGAGCGCTGCATAAGCCGTGGAGCGCAGAGGCCATATCCCAGCAGGACTACGCTCCCTCGTATAACAAGTTCACCCCAGCGGCTCATTAAGGCCGCACCGCAGTAGACCACCACACGCGGACACAGCACGACGACATGGCGAGGAGGCCTCCGATTCGAAGACCAAGTGCGAAGTCGCCGGGGGTCGCGCCGGCTCACTGGCGTACACACGCTGTGTCGCGAGCAAGTGAGCTGGAAAGAAAAAATAAATGGGGACAGGGACGCAGGTGCGTGACAGCGCGACCATTCGTGCAGCAAAGACGCCACAGAGGCGGCGCCATAGTGTCTGGGAGCCCGTTGTAACACGCACCGCTGGCTATTGCACCGCAGGTCAGCAGCCCGATGGCAACTATACAATCATTTCTGTCCTGCAGGTTGAATGGGGCCGGTGCGACATTGTATATACAGAAACCTGCATTTGTCATGCGTCTATACTGCGATGCATATCAAGGTGTCTTGAAAAAGGGCCTCAATGGCCGATTGACCGGTGCGTCGTTGGGGATGTATACAAAAACATTCATTTTTCACGAACTCATGGCGAAACGATTCACGGTATCCCGAAAAACGATCAAAATGCACGTTTGAGCGGTTGTCCTTGATCGTCAACAATGTCACCCACGCGCAAAAGTTCTGAAATTGCTCACCCCACAGTGACGGGCCCGCTTGTCCAAGTGTCAACAATCCACGACACCGCACGGGACGAATGCACGCCGCAGAGGACTGTTCCTGGCAGGGCCAAGGTCCACTCCTTCTTCAAGTCCACCAGGAACAGCGCAGCGAGGCGAGATCATCACGTTTCTCGGTCGTGGCGTATTCAACGGTTCAGAAGAACAGGACGCAGAACAAGGAACACATGAAACGAACGTACGCGGCTTGGAGCGACCTCTGCCGTGCCTATGTGTCCTCCTTGTGTACACGCAGCTGTGCGGGGCCCGGAGCGCCGGCGCAGCAGCAGCAGCAATATGCGAGCGAGCGCGGCCTCGGTGACGTGTACGCTCTCGCAGTGTGTGTACGCGTACATGCTCTATGTGCAGCACCGGGAGGCACACACGATCACTCCGCTCGGGGCCTCCTGTGACGACGTCGACGGGAGAACGTGCGCGCGTAGCGCATCCTCGCTGCCAGTTCGAGCGTGGCCGGACGCAGTCGAACAAAACGGCGCGCTGCGGTTCCTGCTGCATTCCAGCCGCGCCACCGGCGTCGAAGAAGGCAGCACTGACGCCGAGCACTGTAGCGGTGGTCAAAGCACTACACTGCTCCCCTGCGCGAGTTTTCGGTTTGAAGCGTCCCTGGAGGGCCACATCCCCTGGTCTGCTCAGTCAGTGCGAATGCGCGCGCGCTCTGTGCCAACAGCGCGAACGCTTGCGAGGTCTGTCCTCGAGCCGCACACTTCTGCCTCGGAACGATGCAACGGCTCCGCTGGCCTTCGAGGATTAGACATCTCCACTTGCATATGCGGCGAAGACCAGATGCGGCGTGTGCATGAATAAGAGACTATATCTGCTTCCATGTATACGTTGGCGCTGGCGCGCCATTTTGGCGTGCAAAGCTTCGCTAGCGCTGCACATAAATGACAAGATGCGTGGTTGTAGCGAAGTGCGCATGCGAGTGAGCCTCCCCCCTGACTCACCGCCCACAGACCATCGAGTGGCGTCCAGGAAAAAGCAGACGTCTTTCGTATTGCCGCTTCGGCCCATGGGCGTAGAAATGGCTGTACTTGGGCCCGTGTACAACTGCAAGTTGCAGCTCTGCGTTTCCTGCCGCCGAGCGACTTGGGGATGTGCGCACTATAGGTCATAGAAGCTCACAGAAGAAGCACATAGAACACGCAAGGAAGGTGTGATCGTCGCGCTATGCGCACTTGCTTCGTACTGAACAGCGGTGGTACTACACCGAGTTCTGCCATTTTCCATGGGACACAACGTCTCTTCAGCGAAAATAATCCAAGAAATGCACTGAAATAGGACCGCCCATTACAATAGTTTCCTATCAGTTTATACCTGGGCAGGAGTAGCAAATGCATCACGTTGCAGAGGGTAGAATTAGTTTCTGATTTGCCGATGACTTAGCTGAACGTTTTCTTTGATTACAACTTACTATCAAATCATTTTCAATAGCGTTGGATAGCGCAAGCTCACCGGTGAGCTACGAACCGACGTTAGTAGCGAATGCGAACGATACGCTTTGTGGGAACTTGACTGCATAATCCTCAGCTGAAGCATGTTCGACTTTTTATGTATATTTGAGACTCGTTATAACGAAGTTGAAGGGACCGGGCGATTACTTCGCTGTAGCCGTAGCTTCTTTATAGCCAGTGTTGATCGAGCTTTCAAGAAGAATCGTCATTCCTTCGTTATATCCATTATTTCGTTATAATGAAGTTCGACTGTATACTGTCTATTGTAAGAATTTAAAGGAGCTGATTTATTTGCACAAAGCGGGCCCGCCCGTGACATCCACTTTGTAGTGGCGAATGGTACTATACTGCGCACCAATTTGGAAGACTGCCTGTCTATTGAAGCTGAGCAGGTTAAACGAGACAACGCTTACCACACACTTTTGTCTCAAGGGGAAAACAGCACGAGGCCTAGACGTGAGCGATAATATCGGCGCGTGTGTGATGGGCCATTAGCGAAATACGACGAGCAGGAGAACGCATTCACTCGATCACAGCGACTCAGTTTTTCGACAAGCATAGCAAACAGCAGATTTGCATATTTTCTTCCACCTCTTCGAGGTTCGAGTCCTCGAGGAAGCTGCGTCGCCCATGCGACGCTGTCCCATACCGACCACTCCCTTCTGATGAGGTGATGCAATATGAATGATTCTTAGACGCGAGCTCATCTGTGACAGCAGGGACGTGGATTGCTTGAGCCTCATGTTTTTTTTTTTCGCCGCATAGCGTCAATCGCCGCCAAGGTCTTACAGCACCTGCGCGATTCTTTCGTCGTTCCAGCGAACGGACAGCGTTTGGAGGTCCCTCTGGGAAGGTCGGTACGCTTTGACGGATGAGGAAAATGCGCATGCAAGACCAAGTGCCGTCTATCAGGCTGACGCGCTGGGGTCGTGTAGGTCGTAATCGTTAGAAACGCTCGCCGCATTAGAATGTTGCGTGCTAATGTGCTGACCGCACGCGTTAAACGGTATGAGCCAACCCTGCCCTCGAGGCTTTCTTTGTCCACAGATTTTTTTATCAATGAAGTTTTCACAAACAAAGAACAAACAAGACGCTAGTACACTCGTGAGGGAGCGCTGTGCACCGACGGTCCATATTCGTAACGATTTTGCACGATGCTCATCAACTATCTTCTCATTTGTTATCAGTTCTTTGACAGCGCAATGTTATGCAACCAAATAAGCGTATATACAAGTTCACTTAGTAATTAGCCGGCGATCATGCGCTAGGCACTCTCTGTGTCAGACGAGACGTAAGTCAAGGCGCCGTGGTTGTTGATAGTGTAATCTCACGTAATTTTAAAGGATTTGCGAACTCGGGCTGTCTTAGCGACACTGATCAGTTTCTCAGAGAACTGTGCATCAAAAAGTGCGACTTTTCGTCGCTACTTTCGTGATTTCCCTTGGCCGTTTTTATGTACAACTGCCCAAGGGAAACCTGCCCTGGTCGGGGTACTCCAAGGTAAACCATTGGAATGCGTTTGAACGGGCTATTCCGGGCGCCGGAAAGCACCAACTACGCGATTTTATGAATGACATCTCGTGCATGTGAAAATGAGGTCCAAGTAAGACCTGCTGAACAACAGCTATCAATTATAATAAATGCTAAAACATAGGGACAGTGGCGGATGCGGCCACTGTAAGGAAGGCTAGTACGCTTAATTTCTAGTCATTCAAAGCGATCTTGTGCCGGTGAATGGCGCCAGCTTTATCCATCGGCCGAGGCGTGAGGATATATTCGAAGGCCAGACTTGGAACACCGCAGATATTTTCATCGAGTGAAATACTGTATTTTTACCAACGCAGACAGAGACAGAATGGCAAGAAAGAAGAGTCGCGTACTTTTTAAAATTTATTTTCCTTTTTTTTTCGCGTTCGCATTCTTGTTAAGCGCTCGTAGTACTCTCTCATCCTCGACAAGCCCATCCATGACGGTCGATAACCTTACATCCCAACTTCTGCGGTGCTCCTGATTAGTGTAGCCTGTTTACGGTGCACGTAATGGGAAGAGTGAAATGACTACGAGAGAGTAAAGAGAGCGCATATAGCGAAATTTTCTTGGTTGTTCGGCATGCGCGTGTACAGCACGGCCGTAGTTTTTTTTTTCTTTCAGTTTTCCTTGTTTACAAGCTGTCGCTTTGTTCTTCTGTTCCTCTTTGTTCTTCTGACGTTCTTCAGCCTCCTTGTCCACCGCACCGAGGTCGACACTGCCCGCTGACTCAACACTGATAAGCTTTAAACCTGACGCGCGTCCCCACGCGCGTGTAATGACACGGTGATGTGACAACGCAGCAAATATGACGTAAGCTGAAGGGAAGGTAGGCAGGCTGCATGGGTGAAGCAGTGCGGTCAGCCTAGAAAAAGTAAACATGACAGGAAGGCAGGTTGTTGAACCGTAGTGCCGACGAACCCACACCATAGCCCCTGCCACTGCTTTTTCATGGCGTGTTAAACTGCCGAATTTGCCGAAATGATCGGTAGTTTTTAATGCAGGAATGCATTTAACGGATACATTTTCACTTCTCTTTGTCCGCAGACTTTTTCAAGCCACTCCTTTCACACCACACAAAATCTTGACAAAATAAAACGTCCGGAAAGGTACAGGCTTGAGCGGGCTTCGAACCCACACCTTTTTTAGGTTCCAACATGGGTTGTGGAAACCCGGCGAGCTAAGGCAGTCTGCACCGACGGTAGCAGAGGGCGCTGCTGCTCCTGTCAGCTAGCATGCAGGTCGTAGAAGCTTATGCAAAGGGCGCTTGATCATGTAATAGCTTGCAATCATTGCGACATGAACAAGAACAGCATTGATAAGAACTGGCGCTAATTCCCTACGCAGAGAAACGCAAGGAGGAAAAGAGCGATTTATATAAAAGATATCGTACTCAGAGATAAATTTCATTTGCTTATAAATGCGCATTATCCTCATGAGATGACCAAAGAGAGGCTCTTTGAAAACGCTGCCACCTTTTATCTTTTTGGAACACGCATAGTGCTTGCCTTTTCGTAACGCGTTTTCTGTTGCGCTGCGTTTTCAAGAGAATCCTTAGTGCTTTCTTGTTGATTCTTCCTACTATGTAACGTCTGCACGCTTCTTGGGAATCAGTTATGATTGTGAGAGATTTGTTGGTACGATAATCCTCGGCTGCCGCTAGAGCTTCGGCGAGCTCACGTACGCAGCTATCCTCAACCTCATCAAAGGCAGAAGACGCAAATATCCCCAGCCACATCCTCTGCTAACACAATATGAAACGACATGTTGCAGAAGACTCCAAACAGGAGCCTTCCACAACCTTCACATTCTACATAAGATGTATCCGGAGCAGTATAGGGATACATGTCCGTGGTGCGGGGCAACCTCCACGCTGTATCATATCACACGGGAATGCATACACAATGTAGCTTTCCGAGGTAACAAAGACCCAAATGCGGAGCAGTGGGAGGACCGGCTAACCAGCAGCCAGCTCGAGGTCCAAAGAGGCCTAGTGAGCCACGCATGCCGGATGGCCAGGAACAGTGGTGCCTTGGACTAGGGGCGCCAACCACACTCAGCCTGGAAGACATCGGCAATCTTCGGGCAAGCAGCAAGACTCCTTTATTAGAGCAATAAAGTTTATTCACTCACTCACTTCTGTTGCGCTCGAGCGCGCATTCGTGGCCTCCCTCGTGCGTGCTTGTATAGTGTCCTGGTCTGATTCTTCGTGTGTGATAGTTTTTGTGTGTCCGGTGGGCTCGTCGCGTGCATAAAATATCTGCAAATATTATTGTACCAACGCTAGCGTTCTCGTTCCCTGCATCCCCAAGACAGATCTCACCTGGAACGCGTCACACTGAATTAAATGAAATTGGAAACAAATGCTAGCGCCGAGGAGCGGAGAAACACGCGAGAATTTTAAGTAGGAATGTAACACACGGCACGTCGTCGCTGCTGCCATGTGGACAGTTCCAACAACTTAAGCACGAAAAGTGTGCATAAATGTTTCTTTAGTGACAACTTTCTTGTGTTCTCTCTTGTGTATGCGGGAGATGAAAGCATTGAACAGAACACATGCATTCCTGTAGGCGGGTAAACTGGAGCTAGTACGGATTAGACCGCAAAATTTTTTTCTGACATATATTCTCATAACATAAAGAAAAAGACCAACACCATGCAGTGATAAAAATGGGAATGTTCTGTAATTGGTAAGCGCATCTGCGCTTACCCCGATGTAAACGCGATTACATATATAGTGCCCTTCGTTTACGGCTAAAACCCAGTTTTACTCGATTTTTCACCCCCAAGAGATTTCTTAAAACAATTAGCGAATGTATTGTGCTTACGTTTTAGAAGCAAGAGGCCAGAATGCGGGCAGTGACGAGACATCGTATTGTCATCACTGACTATAACAACCACTAGCCGCGCTAACCATGACTTGCTGAAAGGATGTTGCGTAATTAAAATGGCTGCTGTGATCTCGAAAGAATGCTTGTACTAGCTGACACAGAAGTGCTGCGCAGGAGATGGTAATGCAGCGACAAAATAATTGTAATAAATGGAGAAAACTAAGGAATATCTGATTTAGTAAACAGTGTTGAGTGAATATTTCTTTTAGATATTGTTATGAAAATAATTAGAAAAATACACGATATTATGCCCCGCTCAAAAATGAATACTAAAAGTGATTTCTCTTTTGCTGCGATAAACTGATAAAAAATAAGAAAAACTTGATTCTGAAATTTTCGCTGAATAACCCGATTCATACTTAAATATAAGGCTAAAAATATCGCCGGATATTTATCCCTCGAATTTTGGAAATGAAAAGAACCCGAAAGCGACGGTTACTCTCTTTTCTTACAGGTAGCAAAAGCATTGCATTACGCAATTTGCGCATAATATTATATTTAGGGCTATATTAACAAACAATTTAACATGAACAGCCCATATTACAGACATTTATTCCTCGACAATTTCTAACCTTAGATATGCTCCCAAGCCGCGCGGTGGCTAAGTGGTTATGAAACTCCGCTGATTACCCGTAAGACGAGGGTTCGATCCCGGCCGCGGCGGTCGTATTTCTGTGCAGGCGAAATTCCAAAGGCCCGTGTACTGTGCAATGACAGTGCGATGATGTCAGAGCATGTTAAAAAACCCCAGGCGTCCCTTATAGCCTGAATAGCTTTAGGACGTTAAATCCCCATAAACCAGAAACCGAATTCTCTCAGTAAGCTGGAACTTCTCGCTGCGCGGACATTTATTAGATCCAAATTAGACTATACTTCGGATTTCTGTTCTTCAAGTTGCGGATGTGAGCGCTGTAATCGCGGCACATTCCGGCCCACGAAGCACGCTGTCATGTGGTATTTTATAAAATTTCGCGGACTTTCATTGTTGCCAAATGAAAAGGGCTACGTTGAGGCTATCTTGTCGGAATCATCTATCTAGGACCACTTTCGAGGCGCTCGACAACTTTCCTATGCACACCTGAGCGTTTATAGCCATATTTGAAGAGTTAAGTTATGTCAACTAATCAAATTGGGAGGAACTAAATAAATGCTATATTTTACTTTACATAACTTCTAATAACTTTCACTTGAATTCAATTCTGAGGAAAGCCGGGGCACCCCGTATAAGTGATCTCTGTCTTCAAGCTTGCAAAATGCACACTGATGAGAGGTCCCAGGCACTACGTTCCCTACTTCCAGTGTGCATTTGTTCACTGCACATAGTGGCTGCCAGGACACGGCCGTGTGACATCAAAACAAAAACAAATAAATAAACAAAAACAAAA
Organism: Amblyomma americanum; assembly: GCF_052857255.1. Lineage (NCBI taxonomy): Eukaryota > Metazoa > Arthropoda > Arachnida > Ixodida > Ixodidae > Amblyomma > Amblyomma americanum. Next base: position 37,001,324 of record NC_135502.1, read on the forward strand.
GAAGACAGAGGCGAACTCTCTTAGGAGTGTCTCGTATATATATATATATATATATATATATATATATATATATATATATATATATATATATATATATATATATATATGGTACGTCACTGTCGTACAAGGATGATGATAGTAATTTTAAATATTACTAGAACTCACTTTGAAGAGTAGAATGCTTGGCTTATTGCAGAGTCAAGGCGCGACTCTGTCTCCCAGCACAATGTACGGCATAAAAAAAAAAATAGAAACTAAACTTAAAACAGAAATTACGCGGAAGTTCCTTCATGCGCACATCGAACGCCCATCGAATGAGCGCTATATGATGCAAGCATCCTTTCACAAACAAGTGGCGAAACGGGGCGTACCGGGGCATTTCTTCATGCTGTTCCTGACACTGCACCCCGCCGCCCTCAATCGAAACATGCCTGCATACAAAGCCCCGATACCCGAAGCACGTACGCTCTTCGCAGTTCCTGATGCCGGGAAAATCCTGCGGGGCGTACGGAACACCTGCCGCGTGCGTCCCTCGTCTCAGTCGCATCACGTTTCTTAATTGGATGACGACACACCCACGCATTCGCGGAACGTTGGGAACGCGGATATGTTCCGCTCGAGAATACGGCGTTCGCCCCATCCTTTTTTTTTTCTTGCCTTTTAACGGTGTGCACTTAACTGCACCCGCGCAAATATTTCTCGTGAAACAGCACTTCAAGAACTGATTAACAAAATACAATTTTAAAAGCAGCGAGGTATGTGCTTCGTTTCTACTTCTTTAAAGTCGAAATCGATGCGTTCTGAACGGAAAGAAGCAGTGTATCCCTTTTAAAATTGGTCTTTAGACTGACTACAAACTTTTAAAAGACTGTTGCCTTCCTATATATATTTCCCTTTGTCTATTCATAGTCTATAGCCTGTATATAGAAAAAAGTCTACAGAGTGAATGGCCATAAATCTATAGATTGTCAATAGACCTGCCTAAAGTGTTTGTACTGCCAATGGACCAGTCTATAGTATTTGTCCAAGGAAAGTCTATAGAATTTGTAAACTAAAGTCTATGGACAGTCTATAAAAATTTCTGTAAGGGTAAAAGGTTGTTATACTTGCTGCCACCCATTTCTTATGCTTGCTGGATAAATATGCACCAATATATGACTTGGGCTAAGCATTCTTGGGAGTTGTAACTGTTATTTAGGCCGCGCAATGAGATCTGAACTTATTGTCGGAAGCTGACTGTTGACCTCGCGGAATGCATTTGGTGATTGTGCAATATGCTCGTTGCAGGCAACCGTCACTATCCACCGCTGTCGCTCTGTGGCTTTGGCGTACGGGTGATAATCCAAAGGTCGCAGGATCGAATTCTGGCCGCGGCGGCCGCATCTTTGCGCACGCTAAAGAACACCTGGCGGGCTAAATGAATCCAGAGCCCTCCCCTACGGCGCCCCTTACAGCGCGTGTGTCTCTTCGAGGCGTAAAACCTAACAATCCACAATTCACAAACGTCACAGACTCATGCGTCATCTAAGCTTGCCATACGCATGACAGGCGAACACAAATGAGGATTAATCTGTGCGTGGGTGACCCCCGGTGTGCTTTCGGGGGGTCGTACAACGTGGTTTCTAGCTGCAGATGCAGACCTCATTGAGCGATAAGGAACAGGCAGGAACATTACGATTATGGCCGGTCGACACCGCGGCGCTTCGAGTCGACGCGATACAGACAACTGGATAGCTTGCTGAGCTCCCATAAGCAAGCATAAGAGTTTGAACCGGTGTACTTGCATTGCAGCTGCTTAAATTAAAGCCATGCGAATACAGGGGCTCCAGTGTGGTTGGTTGTGCATGGAAGAATTAATACTTTGTGATGGTTTGAGTTCGCTTTTAAAGTACATAAGCAAATAAGGCTATCAAGTACCAAACGCGAGGTTCAAGACGTCTGCTTTAGTAAAAAAAATATTCACGTTAGAAACATTTACAGTCTATGATTTTTTCAAGAACGTAGAAACAGAGTAAGGAGGCTTCACTCTCCGAGGCTACACAGAGACACACGCCGGCATTTTCGCATTGTGACGCCGGTTTTGATCTCCCAGATAAATATATACTTGTCGCTGGAAAGCGTTGTTGCTGAATCCCAGGTTACGCAGCGGTAAACGTCTTGTAAGTTTTTTTCCCCCCTCACTTCCTACAGTTTTGTGCGTAGCATTACAGTGTGGTTATAGGGTAAACACTTCTCCGCACAGGTCGCACGTACGTTTATTTTGTTTTCTGAGAATGAAGCAACGTGTAAGTTGTGTGTGCCAAATGCGAAGAATCTGAACTAATCTATCAAAATCTCGGTGTGGGCTAGTCGGTGGCTCATCTTAAGTAAGGGTAGTGCAGCGCAAAAAAACAGGGACAGAAGGAGAGGACAAAAACAACAGGACTGGCGCTGTCTCTGTTGTTTGTGTCTTCTCCTTCTGTCCCTGTTTTTTTTTTTCGCTACACTACCCTTACTTAAGCTGCACTAATAATCGCACCTTAACCGGCGGTGTGCGATGCGGAAGGCGGAATAGTGCGTTAGCTGAGTAGACTGTCTCATTGATGTCTTTGGTGAAGTGTGGTTTCCCGACGTCGGCCTGACGTTAATATCGATAGATTGCTCGAATGACTGATCGATCGCCACCAAAATTGTGGCAATGTGAGGATATGAAGGCAGCGGCAGTAAGCCGAAGGGAGGAGCCTTTGCGGCGGTTTATGGGGGGATGTTAAACACCCATAAACCCATTTATAAAGCCACTGTGCGCCTTCATACAGCACCATAAATAGGGCGGCTTCATCAGAGTAGATAGATGCACCAGCCCTTGTCGATGTGTCGAAGCGGTGACCGTGGCCCTCGGCGTGGCAACGGAAGCGGTCATCTGAGGGGGCCGGCGAATGTGTCGCGTTCATCTGAAACATGCGCGACGCCTCTGGTCTGTTCGAGTTCTATGACGCAATGCGCTGCACCTCGGGGTTAAAGTGCGAGAATCATGGAGGCCTGCCGCGCTATGGGACGACAATGACACCCAGAGTGTCGCGCTCGTCCAGCAAGGTGCAGGCGATCGGGGAGATCTTCGCTCACGTAACAGGATGCGGTGGGAACTGCCGGTGGCAGAGTGCAGTTTCCGACCTTCTGAGGAGGTGACACCGCAGGTCGTTATAGCGCATCTCACTCAGTCCCCAGGGCAAGGCTATCTGCACTCGGTCTGTGCGGAAAAGATGCACTGTAAACACGAATACGCCTATGTAACAGTAAAAAGGGAGTAAGGGAGACCGGAAGCTGGCAGAGTGGGTGAGGGAACAAACGCGGGTTAATGACACCATAGCAGAAATCAAGAGGAAGAAATGGGCTTGGGCAGGGCATGTAGTGCGAAGGCAAGATAGCCGCTGGTCCTTAAGGGCAACGGAGTAGATTCCAAAAGAAGGCAAGCGTAGCAGGGGGCGGCAGAAGGTTAGGTGGGCGGATTGCAGTTTGCAGGCATACGGTGTGCGCAGCTGGAAAAAGGACTTGCAGGGCTAATTGGAGAGACATGGGGGAGGCCTCTGCCCTGCAGTGGGTGTAGTCAGGCTGATGATGATTATTATTATGATGAAGCTGTACTGCGGACAGCTTACTCTCTTTTTACTCCTTCCTGTTCAGAGCGTACTTCCTTCCCTGCTGGTTATCGCTGAATGTGCTGCTCCGATTGCAAGTTGCGAAGTTGAACTTCGCTAGGCGGGTCAGGTCATCGGTAAATGTACCGCCATCTTTTTTTTACATGCGTTATGCGGTTACAAGTTAGATTTCTCCTTGAGCGTTGTCCCGCAACCTCACAGTTATTTTACAGCTCTAAAACTCTATAAGAGATGTTGGGCTGGTTACGCTGCGTTCGACGTCCGTTACTGCGTGCTTATGGGCTGGTTTAGTTGAAAACTTGGCGCGACCAGACGATATGGAAGACGGAGGCACAAGACAGATTGTCCTGCCTTGTAGAGGCGCCCAGTTTATGTCCTACTTTAAGGAGGAGGAGGAGGATAAACTTTATTTTCATCGACAAAAGTATCAGATGGTGTGGGGTTATAGTCCCATCAAGTGGCCATGAGCCCATGGCGTTCGGCAACATCTAGGGCTCTTGTCACAACCCGGATCTGTGTGAAACAAACACCGCTTCCCGCAGTGCAAAATGCCTTCACTAAAATGTGCCTCGGATGGACAGCAAGACAAACACAGCGGAATTCGAGAATGAATTCCGCGTCATGGCTAAGCGCTGGCTACGTGTCGATGCTCCCATAAAACCAGCCGATGAAGGGGACGCAATTAAGTGCTACCGTATAAGTTAAGAATTGCTTTAAGGTATTTCGTAACAGCCACTCACACGGAAATCTCTGTTCTTGTTTTGGCAACGAAACATACTTTCAATTACATCTATATTGGTCTGTATACGGAAAATTTACCACGAAAAACAGCGTTCTTCAACGCATGTGCCTGCTGGAATGTTGCCTACTGGTTTAAGTAGCGGAAATTCCGCTTGCCTGACGGGAAAATCGTTCCCTTCATTGCTTTATGCTTGCGCATATCAGGCTGAAAAAAATTGAAAATTGTTTTTTGGGGAAAGGAAATGGCGCAGTATCTGTCTCATATGTCGGCTGACACCTGAACCGCGCCGTAAGGGAAGGGATAAAGGAGGGAGTGAAAGAAGAAAAGAAGAGAGAGGTGCCGCAGTGGAGGGCTCCGGAATAATTTCGACCACCTGGGGATCTTTAACGTGCACTGACATCGCACAGCACACGGGCGCCTTTGTGTTTTTCCTCCATAAAAACGCAGCCGCCGCGGTCGGGTTCGAACTCGGGAACTCCGGATCAGTAGTCGGGCGCCCTGACCACTGAGCCACCGCGGCGGGTGAGCCACTTGTCTTCCAATCGCTTTCTGCTAACATCTGCGGCAGATTAATTCACATTGCCTTGCTTTTCTCTAAATTATATGGCCTCAGTGAGAGTGTCTGTGCAGGTATCGACGTCTGGATTGATACTGCCACATTCTAGTAAAATACTTATCGTTTATACGGGTTTACCACACACTGCACATGTGTCATCTTCTTGGCTAAATTTATTTTTGTACCTTCGCGTTCTAAGACACACTGATATCGATTCAAAGAGTAGGGCTGTAAGGGATCGATGATCCGCGGGGTCATTAGGACCGGTCGCCCGGTCTCGGCGTCTCACCGCTACGGCCTCCCTTCGAACACCCCCTCACCTCGGGGACGGGCGGCGGCTGTGGAACGCGCTGAAAAGAAGCGCATGTGTTAGGGTCAAGCACACCTGACAGCGATGATCGCGCGCTTAATCCTAGCATTGCGAGCTGTTTCACGCTGGAAGCCCCCTCGTCTTGACAGACACCGGACGCGACGCGACCTTGCGAAGGACATCTCGTGGGAAAATCTTGAAGAATAGTAGTCTTGGCAAGGAGAGGGGAAATGGGAATGACGGATGGACAGCTTGCGGCCAGATTTGAGAACCCCAACGAACGGGTATCGGCGTGGAATTTTGCCGCGTATGCTAATCGAGAACGCTAATATCACTGGGAATGTCAGGACCGAGCGGGCAGTTGCCCATAGCGGAAGCACCCCACCGGAGTCCGATGACAGCTCTAATTGCGGAACGGCGCCCGGGTTGACGGGCTTCGACGGAACCAATTGCTAATCCCCTGGGAATGTCGGGACCGAGCGGGCAGGTAAACCTGTGGACCAAGGGTTGTGGTGCCTTCTGAGAAAATGGGTTTTTCTTTTTTTTAGAAGGAATTTGATGTTCGTTTTTTGTGCTGTTTACTTTAGCGAAAGGCTTAAATGCCTTACGGACATTGGAGGGCCGGCCATACACCTGTTTAACCAATCACGTTTAATAATAATTGGTTTTTTGGGGAAAGGAAATGGCGCAGTATCTGTCTCATATATCGTTGGACACCTGAACCGCGCCGTTTATAATTTAACGTTTAACCGAATATGGGCCGGACCTTTAGGTCTTTAAAACCAGGGCCCGGAGCCCTGGAAAATCGTTCTGGGCTAAGGTCAAATGTAGTGCATCTTCGGCTATGCCGAGTAGGGGCCTCCCCTAGTGTTAGCCAGTTCCACTCTTTTTGTTGTTTAACTTTTTTCCCGTTTTAAACTGTCTCTCGAGTATCAACTTGTTTGTAATGTAAATATTTGTATATAAAACAGTCAAGGCATACTCCCTTCAACACCTGTATCCTGATTTGTCGCAAGACCGTCTCTGACGGGGCACCCCCGGTGCGAAAGGAAGCCTTCGGTCGTCAAATCAAACAACTGTCTCGGGCGGTGGGCACCTCTGGTGCGAAGCTAAAGAACCTAGTAAGGCCTGCAAAGAGAGACCTTATACATCTTTACTAGGGCCCTTTCTCTTGGAGTTACCATAGAGAGTGTCCATGATTGGCCTTCTCCATTTTCTGTGTAGGTCTAGAGTGTTCTTTTTCTTTTGAATTATTCCAGTTCTTACCGTCTGCATTTCTGAACATTCGCTGATCAAGCTCTTTATTTCTCAGTCCTGGTTTCCTTCATACTTACCCGTTAGTTTTCTACTCTTTTACCGCCACAGCGAGTCAACGTTTTTTTCTGTACAATCATTCAAATATGCCTTAGCTGACCACCTATTACCGTGAAATTTCCTCAGGCGTTCTTCATATATAATATCCTAGGCTGAGTTTTCCGTTCTTCGAAAGATACCCAGAATATATTTCCCTGTGGTGCCTCATTTGTGGTTTGGCAGTGGGCACATTGTGCCAATCTGCCGGCAGCTCTACGATTTATTTGTACCCCCGACTCACCTTCTGGCCTTAGGCACCAAACCGCATTCCCAAAAGTAAACCCTGACACCATTATTCCTTTCAAAATACCTCTCAGTGCTTCATGCCTTTTGTACCCCCATAATGGTCTTTCCTTCCTTATCGCTGCATCTCTTCGTCCTATTTCCTTAGTAATTTTTGGTGCGCTAGCCCTAAAACCCCCACACCCCGATTTCGCCGTTGTTTGTCTGGCGACGTGGGTTGGTCAGGAAGAGCAACCTTGGTCTTACAAGCTCCACCGGTGGCAGCAGCTGCCATAGCAGGGCAGTGGGACATTGCTTAACCGCTGCACCACTGCGCCAGGAGTACCTCGCAATGATCAGTGAATGTGTATTAGAGAATGACCAATTCCGCATTTATGGGCATTGACCCATTAACGCTATCATTTCATAGCCTTAAGGCGGAGCTTAAGTGTCCTTCCTGTTTTAGTGTTGAGCGCTAAAGCCCTCACTCACTGATTTTGCCGATCGTTGTCTGAAGCCTGCTTGACCTTGAAAACCGAGCCCCGAAGCGAAACGAAACAGGTAAAAACGCAAGTTGTAGGGTCGTATCGCAGCTAATTGGCATTGGGCCTAAACACGCTAAATCATCCCTCTTTTTTTCTAACTTTTCCATTATATCTGTCCATCGTTTAGCTATGCCCCGAGATATCTGTATTCTGCTATCGTCGGTATCGCATGGCCCTGCTTTGTAAGCATCTAACCTGTGGAATCGTTAAGTATGAAACCTGACTTCATGGCGCTAAAACTAACGCCTGTACCGTCTTATTCTCCACAAATATTGACCAGAGTCTGTGAATATGAAAGTATAAACCTGACTTAATGTCGTTAAAACCAAAGCCTATAATAGGATACAACTTGAAAAATTACGGGGACACTTTGTCGGCCTAAAGTGTGCATGACGAAAGCCTTCTTGACTACTGTGTCACCTCGACTGCCTGTTGGTATACTCAACTGTGCGTGCGCCGCGCGCCACAGCTGCCACTGGGGCGAGCGGCGCGACTGACGTCATTGTTGCCATGCGCACATGCGCATGCGCCGCCTGCTGCCGGGGGGGGGGGGGGGGGGCGAGGAGGATGCGCGCCGGTGAGGGGAAGGGTTGCAGCTGGCACTACGCGAAGATGAGCCGGACGGACACCGTCACCGCCAGTATGAGCGCTTAAAGGCTTTCGCCTTAAAAAAAAAATAGCAGTTGCTAACACTGAGCCACGGTCCGTGGCGGACTGTGTAACTCCACCGGCCAATCACAATTGTAAGCGAAATGAATTTATATAAAGGTTACACTATACTAAACAATCCAGGTATTAAAATTCAAGACCTTATAATTTTTTCTTGCGATTTGCTTGTTGTTTAGGTAACAAGCAAAGTTTTAAGAAAGTACCAATTTTTTTGTCGTGGAGGAATTCTGTGCGGCGGTCCTGAATGTGGGCGGAGCTTCACTGCAGACTTGAGTTGTATCCGAATATAGAACGTCTCCATTTTTTCTGCCGATATTAACCTGAGTATGGTGGCTCAGTGGTTATGGCGCTCGGCTGCTGTCTTGAAGGACGCGGGTTCGATCCCGGCCGCGGCGGTCGAATTCCGATGGAGGCGAAATTCTAGAGGCCTGTGTACTGCGCGATGTCAATGCACGTTAAAGAACCCCAGGTGGTCGAAATTTCCGGAGCCCTTCACTACGGCGTCCCTCATAGCCCGAGTCGTTTTGGGACGTTAAACCCCCATAAACCTAACCCGAGTATGTGAATTTTCCTGGCTATTAGTTAGTAGCAAAATAACGTCCGAATTCATTAAAACCGTGGGCCTTTGACTTACCACTATTCCGCCTAATTTGCAGGAGAGATTATTACCTTGATTACTGTCTTGTAACCTTTTTTTCCGTATTTATCAAATAAATCATGATCAGCAGTGCTGATAACGGACAAGTCTGCTTTATTCTTTTGCGCTCTTCGACTGTGGTTACAATTCTTAGCCTTTCACATGCAATTTCAATTTTATTATCTCGGTGTATTTCGTTTAGCAAATCTGTTATCTCAAAACCGGTACCGTCATCTTTTAGTACGCTCCACAGGAGCTCCCAACTGGCGACATCTATCGTTGGTTTGCCGAGTTTTACGGGAGCTTCGCGGTGCAGGGAGCACAGTCGGCATCGTGGTCTTAGAATAGGTAGGCTAACCAATTCTAACACAATGGTCGGCATCATAGTGCGAGGAGGGTTTTGCCCATCGAAAGTGCAACGAGGAAAAAGTAGCGGCGAACGCGTGCTGGGTTCGCGAAAACCGGCGTTGCACCCGCAAAAGAAATCTTGGAAGAAAAATGCTTGTTAAGCCAACCGTATGAGAGGAAAGAGATTGCTGCTGGCACAGGTTACTGCATTCCACAGTGGTCGTAGCCTTGGCTCATCTTGCAGCATCGGCGCTTGAAGTAGAAGTGCTTGGACGATCCATCAAACCAATCACCCTATTACGCTAGTGGTCATAGGAAAGGCGAGCATGTGACATGAGGTATTAACGTATGTTTGCTTGAAGCTCATCTAGCTGACGCAAGAGCTATGCAGATGAAGATCCCCATAATTATGTTAAACTGCTCTTTTTCTTTCCGTCTGCGTGGGAGTACGCAATGTGCAATCAACTATGGTGTTAGTGAATAATAAATATTAACCTCGGTCCTGACCGAAAACAAGTTGAATTTTTCTCTTCGAAGTTTCATATTGGTTCGCTTACTCACTATCATGAGCGTTCGGGTATCGAAGATAGGTGTGGGATTAACACAATATTAATAATGCCCATGGAAGTAGAAACTGCGATAACGAATTACACACAGCTACGAATTACACACGATAACGATTTACAGCACAGGGTGCGATATTTATAAAGAGTTCTTGAAATTTAAGCTGCACATTTGTAGCTTAAATTTCAAGAACTCTTTATAAATATGGCGCCCTGTGCTGTAAATGACTACGATACACAGTGTTCAAAACAAACGAAGTGCTCAAATTTCGAAATTTCAGAACTTTGTGCAGGTGGTCGCTACCTCACGGTAAAAAAGAAAAAAAGAGTTGCTCATTTGGAGCCTAGAGACCTCGAGCATTAAGCGATAGCATTAATCCGGCCGCTGAGCGATGGCCTGTTGTACCCAGGGATGCTGTGCTGTTAGTTTAGGGAAAATTTAATGTCACCCTCTAGGGTTGTACTTAATCTATATTTATGAAAACATCGCTCACAGCTTTGTTTCGTGTCTTGTCCCGAATTAATTTTTTGCGCATCATTGCTGCCCCGCCGCGGTGGCTCAGTGGTTAGGGCGCTCGACTACTGATCCGGAGTTCCCGGGTTCGAACCCGACCGCGGCGGCTGCGTTTTTATGGAGGAAAAACGCTAAGGCGCCCGTGTGCTGTGCGATGTCAGTGCACGTTAAAGATCCCCAGGTGGTCGAAATTATTCCGGAGCCCTCCACTACGGCACCTCTTCTTCCTTTCTTCTTTCACTCCCTCCTTTATCCCTTCCCTTACGACGCGGTTCAGGTGTCCAACGATATATGAGACAGATACTGCGCCATTTCCTTTCCCCCCAAAAAACCAATTATTATTATCATCATTGCATTTCTGAGCTCTGTATTGCGCACAAATCTCCGGAAGCTCATTGGCTCAAAGTATTGTCATTGGCTCAGACTACAAAAATTTTTCATCCCCAGACTTGCTACGTATTTCCCATCTTTTTAAGCTCTTAAACTTGCATGGCGACCGGCACCGTGCCGCACAGTTACAACACACGACATACGAACTCCCTAGCTCTGGCAGCAATAAGACGCACTTCGCATTCTAGCACGCCGTCAGAGCCGATAAGCATATGAATGGTTAGAAACACTTCAGCACGCATGATGACGTACTTCTAGTTCCTCAGAAGACAACAGGGGGTGGGGAAGACAAGGAACGTGACGTCACCGTCGTAAGCGCACGTAATGAGCGGGGCGCGTGCTGTTCCGGCAACCAGAGGAAAGCGGGCAGCGCCCCCTTCCTTTTTCCTCTGTGAATGCCGACGTCGCGCCGCTGCGCTAATTGGCGTCGCTTCCTCACGAGCGACGACGTCGGCGGTGTTTCCTGCCGCTTGGAGCGCTCCGGTCCGGTTCAGAGGCGGCGACGGCCGCACGTAGTGGCGCAGTGCTACGTGCGTCACTAAAGAAAAGGAAAGAAATGGGGGGGGGGGGAGGTAAACCACTGGCGCCGCACTGCTGCTGCCTCCGGTGCAGGGGCAAGGGCGGAGGGTGACGTGGGTAACGTTGGATTCACGTAATGGTCTCCGCGCCGAAGAGAATGCACGTGTGTAGGCAGCAGACTTCCTGCATGCTGTAGCATCATGCAGTGAATATCTCGTAGCGGACCGGACGCCGAATAGAAATATAAAAAAGAACTGTGCAGCAGTGCTGCATACTTTGAGGAAAGCAAAAGGAGAAAAAGACTAAGCGAAAAACTTTATTATATAGGTAGTAGGGGCGCTATGAAAGAGCCTATGTCCGGGGCCTTAGCCTTGCTGTAATTGCAGTTATTGTTTCATGCGTTTATTCTAAAATTAGCTGGCCTGCTTATGTTATGGGTAGAGCCATTCCCACAGTTGAAGGCAGGGAGACACTTAAAAGATTTGAAACGAAAATAATACTAAACAGAATTATCTACGCACGAAGAAAATAAAAATATGACCAATCCGATGAAAAGGGCTTTAGGGCGAACCCTGAACAAGGATCATGCTTCATATACGGTGCGTCAGCTCGGCCTTACGACGCCTCTGCATCTGGCGGAAAATTTGCCGAGCTATGCACCAGTGTAAGCTGTTGTCCAACAGGAAAGTAATAACCACACTCATGTTTACAAAGGTGGTCAATAACGAGACGATCACGCTTGCATCAACCTATTCCAAGTTTTAAATTACATTTCAAGGACTTTGTAGACGTGCTAAATGACCTTTAAGAATTATCACATCGTTACTTTCTTTACATGTGCAAAAAAATTATGGCCAGTTCAGTTAAACAATGTGCTGGGATTTGGGTCATCTTTTCTTTAACAGGAAAATTCAGAATGAAGGTGGCATATGTATTTCTTGCTCCCTACTACCTAATCAAACGAACGTCATTAAAGATAGGAAAAATCTCAACACATGTAGCCTGAGATCTTCGAATATCTCTTTGAATATGGTCACAGTTGTGCAGGCTTAGGTGCTCGCAGTCATTCAACATAGCATTGTGGGTGCTTCCCCTACTGTTTGCATGCATGGCACCAGTGGTAACTCCAGCCAAAGAGGCTGATGAAGTTCACAAGTAATCGAAGCATATTGTGCGGCTGTGCGCTCGGAAAGCAAAGAAAAAAATGTCGTCAACAATATTGCCAAATGCAATATTAAGATTCAGTGTTCATCATACAAGGTCAAGGATTGCGCGCGTGTGCGTTATCTACACGCACGTATAGAAATTCACCCATAACTTTGCAGTGAAAGCTCGAAAGCAATATTTACGTTCAGAATACTGTCTTACCTAAAGACCTCTTGAAGTCCTTTTTTTTCGCTCGTGGAACACACGCAACCACTCCGAAATCCCGCGCGTGTCCGTCTATCCCTTCTTTGAGGGGAAAAAAAAGTACCTCTATGAAAGACGAGAAAAATATCGGTCGCGCGTGTAATTACGGCGATAATCGCCCATGTTATCGTAAAAATACATCACCGACACTGCATAGCGTCCCTTTCAAGCCTCGCCATTAGCTAAATGGGGGCTGTAAATCGTTCCGCTTCTGCTGCCATGCAGCGGGGCGGCACTGTCAATGCAAAGCTCACATGAGGAAAAGAGCAGCGCGAGCTGAGAAGAGGTTCATTACCCAGAGTAGAGTGCTGAATGTTTACATAAAACAATGCACGGTTGCCTATCATAAGTGCAGTTACATAATAATAATAATAATAATAATAATAATAATAATAATAATAATAATAATAATAATAATAATAATAATAATAATAATAATAATAATTGGTTTTTTGGGGAAAGGAAATGGCGCAGTATCTGTCTCATATATCGTTGAACACCTGAACCGCGCCGTAAGGGAAGGGATAAAGGAGGGAGTGAAAGAAGAAAGGAAGAAAGATGTCGTATAGTAGAGGTCTGCGGAATAATTTCGACCACCTGGGGATCTTTAACGTGCACTGACATCGCACAGCACACGGGCGCCTGAGCGTTTATCCTCCATAAAAACGCACCCGCCGCTGTCGGGCAGTTACATCGCCCAGAGTTTGAACTCTGTAAGACATATGCATACTCGCTTTGTGCACAGGAGACATCGCCCGAAAAACAATGGCAAGCGCCTCTTGCTTCCTATCTTTAGGCCCTGACCACGAGGTAAGGGTGTTGAGAGACGATACCTATTCGAATGTTCCATCTTTTTTTCGTTCAAGTTAAACCCTATTGTTTTTCAGCTTATCGTGCAAGAGCCAACCCGAGAATGACCGCGACGCCGGGTTGTAGTTGTTGTTGTTGTTGCCTCAGAAGCGATGGCACATGCCCGCAGTGGGGGATTGGCCAGGCTCGAGCCAAAAGTGCACTTCCTCTTCCTCTGTGCTGGTCTTATCGGTTAAGGAACGTGGTATGTTACTGCGATATCCACACTAGGGGCTTTGTCAGGACTCAGTTTCGTCGACGTCGTCGTATGTCGTAGCCAGACACTCGCGTTCAACACACCGCCCACAGGCTTCGTCGCTCAGGTGGGCTAGAGCAACACCACCTGAAAAACAGAGAAGGCCCCCGTACTACCCCCACCCCCCTCCGGATGCCTACGTCCATGTACTGTGGATCGGTAGTGTTCAGTATGGAGGATCCAGCTGGATCGAGCCTGCCCGAGCCGCCGCGGTGGCTGAGTGGTTATGGTGCTCGGCTGCTGGCCCGAAAGACGCGGGTTCGATCCCGGCCGCGGCGGTCGAATTTCGATGGAGGCGAAATCCAGGAGGCCCGTGTACTGTGCGATGTCAGTGCACGTTAAAGAACACCAGGTGGTCGAAATTTCCGGAGCCCTTCACTACGGCGTCTCTCATAGCCTGAGTCGCTTTGGGACGTTAAACCTCCATAAACCAAACTAAACCAAACGAGCCTGCCCGAACGTGCTGGCGCGATGCTGCTGCCCACCGTGAAATGGAATCGAAGGCACGCTCATCCCAGTTGTGTGAGGTCACGCCTGTGTGGGAAGGCCTAACAGTTCTAGGTGGCGTTGGTGAGAGTCGCAAGGGGCATAAGGGTCGGGGTATGAGCGCCCTCCTCCGGAAGCTGCTGCCAGTGATCGCGTGATTACATGCGGGACAGAGACCAAGGGCACTCATGGGGCACAGGAAGTGAATGAGTGCAGTCTAGTTTACCACTGCGACTTCTACCTCCAGAGAAAGGGCTGATAGTCCTGAGAATATTTTTTTTTGTTTTGAACTGGTATGAAACCGTGCAGTATACATTTTTCTGGAATGTTCTGTCTTTTCTGCGTGCATGCTACACGTTTCTGCCTAATTGTATCCTCTATCTTCGGACGAGATTAGCGATTCTTTGGGTGAGCGAAAGGGAGCTCGGTACTCGGATATGGAAGCTCCTAAGTCAAGCTGTTAAGCCTCAAAACACAAAATGCGTAACGGTAACAGACGTTTATGACATCCGAGAACATCACACTGAAGTGAAAGAACGCCGCTAAGGGTCATATTTCAAGCCAAGTTTGCGACACGCTACAAAATCTAACCTGATATTGAAATGAGAACGCGCCCGTAAACTTAGCATTCAGCGCACTCTAAGAAACCTGGTTGGTCCCGAACCTATTAAAGAAATAGCTGAATGCAAGCAAACAAAAGCTGCTGCACTCCGAAAAAAACACGATGGGATGTTACGGCCGCCAAATGGAAGGCAAGGCACTGAAGAGCCGGCTTTGGCTTACGTCATCTACGTCTTCCTGGCTACGTTCCTACAGCAGTCGTAGCCGCACCATTTTAAGCAAAGGTCGGAAGTAACCAGCGTCGCTGTACTCCTATAGTATACTGACCAGCACGCATGACTATGTCACCTATTGAAATATGTTACAAGAATTAAGATATCTACACCTCTTTCAAGAAGACCGCACGGAGCCCTTGTGCCTGTTTTACAACGGGATGCATGGTCGTTTTAAGTGCTCAGCGCTATGTAAAACCAATCTGCACGCGAAACTACCTCCTACAGCACAGCAGGTGGCGTTAATTGCTTCCATTTGTTAGGAACACTACCTTGCATGCGACGCCATGCCGTCTGGGGATCTGTTGTGGCTGCTACACTGTTCGACCGTCACGGGTCACGGGAGCTCAGCAGTTGGTCCACACGCGAAGACAAGAATTCCTGACGCACACTCATTCTATTCCATTTGCTACCACTCGTTTCTGTTTTGCCCCACTAAACAAGGAAACGTCACTTCGGTTGAAATCCCCATACTCGTCATCGTCGGCCCGGTTTAGTCGACGGTAGAACAAAGACCCTTTTACAACCGCCTCTAACTATTCCTGTTTTCAGCCGAGCGCGGATTTATTTTTCTACAAGACTTTCCGGTAAGCTAGTGTCTACATTCGTGTGACTCTCGCCTGTACTACATCCCAATTAACTCCCGAAAATTCTTCAAGCAGCACAGCTCGAGTAGGTTTAGCCGATAAAGACCTTGTTAACGTTGACGGGTTCATTTTTCTATGAAAACCTGTACGAATCCAGATGTTATTAGCCTCCTTTGCTGCTCGACAGTACAGACCAAGAGATTTCTTGTTCCCTATATATGGATCCTTTCTGGTGTGGTTACAACTTGACTCATACAGACTTGCAGATGCTCGGTGTTCTTAGATATTAGCTGCCAGACAATGTGGCCAAAAGAAGGTCTAGGATAAGTCTAGTGCGGATAACTTTTCGCTCAGCCATGCTTTTGTTTGTACATTAAATAGAGCTGTTGTGTCTGAGATTTACATGCGCGTACTCAAGCATTCAAACATCAACTTTTTGTAGCGCTTTAGCGAATGAAGTAATGAATCATGGTGAAAGGTAGCGCGAAAAGTCTTCCCTCTTCCTTTGGTCCTTGTTCTTTTCGCGCTACCCTTTCACCATGAATCAAATTCAATTCGCTCAACTTTCCACCTTACTGAAGTAATGAAACAATTAAGGCTAAATATCGCAATATGCAATCGCTAGTGGAACAGTAGAACGGAGCCGAGACGCCCAAAATATCTTTGCAACGCTGGAAAAGCGTTTAATCCAGTTTTTTTACTAGTTCAAAGAGTCAAAGTAGTGAGACCCCAGGTTTTCGCTGCTTTATTAACACATGTCGAGACACTGCAGACGTCGCAATCTGCGAAGGATTCGGTGCAAATTAGAAATTATTCGTTAAAATGTAATCTACGTAAGGTGTTACGTAATATTAAGAGTCGATCACAGTGCATTGCTTCCTAAAACTGCGACGTGACATCTAAATGTGGGGTCAGCGTTTTCCCAAACGTTTAGTATCAGCGCTCGAGTGCAGTGATGTCACCAGTTAACGCAGCACGAGGTCTTTCTTGCTGTACGATTAATTCGCGAACCGCACTTACCTGGTGACGTACACTCAGCTACCGCGAAGGACAGTGACTCCCCGGGAGCACGACACCGCACGCGCTGTGCGTGAGAAACCTTGGGCTCGTGCTTCTTTGTAATATGCAAAAATAAAAAGAACGCTGACTCTGTCTAGACAAAGCGGCTGTTCCTCGAGGAAAGACCCTCTACCTGCAAGGGAAGGACCTTTGCAATGAGGCTGCCCCCAGCTTCTTTCAAGCGACGTCCGGTTTTCTTGCATGATTAAATGCAGTGGTAAACAACACAATAAAGTAAAGCAAAGCGAGCGTAGTAGAACAATAAGAGTTCTCAAAGAGTGCATTGTGCAACAATGAATTATGTTAGACTTTTCTCCCTAAAAGGATTTAGCGGCCTCAGACGCTCTACACAATGTCCAATCATACGGTGCGTGCTGGAACTAAAGCTTTAAGTCAGTGGCCCAGAAGACAACGTGCGACAGAGTGGTCCTTCGCCTTGGTTCAGCCTTTGTAAGCGCGCAAAACGGGTCGACCTCGGGGAAAACTGTTCATAGACCGTGGTGGCGGCCTCTGGTTTAAGCAGCACGCGCGGAAAGATTCCTGTGGACACATTTCGTAATAAAATGAAGGCGTAGTTCCTTCGCTATTTGAAGCGCGAGAAACTAGGTGCGTTGGCAATTATCTAAATGAGCTCTCACATGGCCAACAAGGTCCTATGTTTTCTCATCTAAGTTGGGTCGCAGGTAATCTTTGGAATTCTGCGCAGCTCAAACCTTATATCTTTCAACTGCAAGGACAGGGAGGCGTATAGCCCAAGGCTGTTGGTCGAAAGTCCTTGAAAGCAGTTTTTCTATGTTACATGAATATAACGGGCCAAGCACTAAATTAACAAAATCAAACTAGATGACTAGAATGCACACTGAACATGTTCTCTGTAATTTTTGCACTTTTTGTCGCAGTTGTCCTTCTAGCTTGGAAGGGCACCTCGGCTGGGTATTTCCCCGAATCGCGCAAGGTTCCCGTGTAGTATGACATTCCTGTCGCGTACGGTATACATTCCCTCGCAAATACTGGGTTTACATTGAATACAGTCCTCATATAGCCCGATATACGAACCTCGCACTGTGGCATACAACTAAAACTATGATTGCACAAATAGGTGGCGCTGACGGACGCCGGAGCCGGAGGTAGCCTCGTGTATCGCCTGCGGTGTCGTCTAATTAAAGAGCGTGGTTCTATTTCGCGCGCTTGCTTAGCGTTTAACTGATTTTTCAAGAAATGCTGTGCAGGTTGCCTACAGATTGAACGTCTCCATTGACCCGCCGCGGTGGCTCAGTGGTTAAGGCGCTCAGCCACTGAGCCGGAGTTCCCGGTGACGACGCCAGCCACACACCGTATTCTTGCCTCAGCCACCTCTCTCGACCGAACCGTTACTCTGTCGTGGATCTCTGGGCATACCTCGATCCCCGGCAATGAGCGCGTTCATGCGCTGGCCCGAGAACTCTCCTCCCGGACCGTGGACGATCAGGCACCCAACCCTGCGCAAGAGGCCGCATCGGTCCTTTCTACATATCGTCAAATCACCACATTCTACAAACTAAGCCGCATGACATTTCCACCACACCACAGTACCTTGTCGCCCTTATCCAGCGCCACATGGCGACAATTACATCATACGTAATAACTAGCGACAGGAAAACATAACAATAATTGGTTTCGGGGGAAAGGAAATGGTGCCGTATCTGTATCATATAATATCATATATCGGCGGACACCTGAACCGCACCGTAAGGGAAGGGATAAAGGAGGTAGTGAAAGAAGAAAGGAAGAAAGAGGTGCCGTAGTGGTGGGCTCCGGAATAATTTCGACTACCTGACAGGAAAACAACCATTTGGAATTTTGCGAAAGGTAGAATTTCGGAGGACGCCAGATGCATCCTCTCAACAAACCCAATTGATTGAAAAATATACATCATAAGGATGCCTGCGCAATAATCTCTCCCTGGCAACGAGGCTGCACACGCGCTCGCGCGAGATCTCTACTACAGAGCGGCCGTAGAACAGCACGGATGCAATGGTATGGAAGATTGCATCATTGCATACCAAGAACTTACCGAACACTACAAATTACATAGAAGGATATTTCCACCGCCCAAATCGGTCTCTCTCCCATAATGAGGCGCGCATATGAAGGTGGTTACAAGCTGGAAATTACATCTGCCCAGTCTGTGTCTGCATGACACAGACCGGGGATGAAAAAGATTCAAGATCTAAAAATTGCGGTGAAAGGGGAACTCTTCATCACATAATTTTGGAATGCGCCGATTCCCCGGGCGCCGGCTTAAACATCAACAGTAGAGAAGCCTGGGAGGTTTCGCTGCGGAGCGAGGACCTCGCCATCCAGCAGCAAGCCACCTGCCTGGCGGCTGAGGTCGTGCATCCCTTACCAGCGTCCCAGGCCTGTGTGCCAGGAGAGGTAATTCGGGGCTCCTTCTCGGTGGCCAATGTTTTCATTCATTCATTCATTCATTCATTCATTCATTCATTCATTCATTCATTCATTCATTCATTCATTCATTCATTCGCCAGCGGGGATATTCGCAGAAAAGTGTTACGCTATAGCTGCCAATCAAAAGTGGTTCGGGTATCCTTTGTTCCTTTCCCCTCACCTCTTTCATTTCATTTCTCCATTCTGCCTGCTGTCCTTTATTTCCGCTGCCCCAGTTCAGGTGCTTCAGTATCGATGGCAGATGCCGGGGCTAGCTAAAATCTTTTCCTTCCTTTTTATTTACCCGCCGCGGTGGCTCAGTGGTTAGGGCGCTCGACTACTGATCCGGAGTTCCCGGGTTCGAACCCGACCGCGGCGGCTGCGTTTTTATGGAGGAAAAACGCTAAGGCGCCCGTGTGCTGTGCGATGTCAGTGCACGTTAAAGATCCCCAGGTGGTCGAAATTATTCCGGAGCCCTCCACTACGGCACCTCTTTCTTCTTTTCTTCTTTCACTCCCTCCCTTATCACTTCCCTTACGGCACGGTTCAGGTGTCCAAAGATATATGAGACAGATACTGCGCCATTACCTTTCCCCAAAAACCAATTATTATTATTATTATTCCTTTTTACTATTATTTTTAATAAAACCACTACCACCACCACCATATGTGACAGGGGTTATTTCATTTCCTTAAAAACAATTTTCATTTCATTTTCCTTTCCTTACAGCGCGGTTCTGGTGTTCACCGAGATTTGTGAGACCGGCGTCATTTCATTTCCTTAATGTGTCCAACGGGCAAGGCGTTGCGCCGAACGGGCGATGGCGTTCCGTAGACACCTTAGCAACGCTGCAACACGCTGTCGCGTCCCAAAATTGAAAAAAAAAATGAAAATTGTTTTTTTCTTAAAGGCGAAGCTTTAGCGTCCTCCAGTGCGGAAGCAGTTACGCGCAGCCGCGATCAATCTTGTCTCGTAGGGGAATGGATAAAGGAGGGACTTCTTTCCTTTCTTCTTTCAGTCCCTCCTTTATCCCATCTCTTACGGCGCGGTACAGGCGTCCACCGAGACGTCAAGGTTCAAGTTTCGTTTATTACATGTTTACGGAACAAGGTTAGAGAAAAACATTGAAATACAGAAGGAGGTCCTAAAGTAAGAGACTGTGGACGGGACCTCCTGTAAGAACAATTGTAAAAATGAGTTACAGACAGCAGATGCAAAAAAAGATTAAGTTGTTGGCATCATAAATTAGCAGTGAATGAAATACGAGAAATAATGCACACTCTTATTTCAATGAAAAATGATTACACATCTAATATCATACAGACCAATACAAAAGACAACTCATTGAATAATATAAATGACAAAACTAGTACCATATACTAAGTAAAATACATTCGGAAATGGACAGTTACTGCGCCGTTTCCTTTCCCCAAAAGCCAATTTTAATTTTTTTTCCTGTGGCATCGCAAAGAAAATGATAAAGCTGTGTGTGAGATGAGCGTTGCTGTTGCTGTTGCTGAGAGGAAGAACGAAAATTAAAGTGCGAGGGCCTGCCTACTGGCTCAAGCCGAGCCACGCTCGCTGAAGCGTGCTGAAAGTAGGAGAGTTACAGGATAGGAGAGCAAAGATAGAAAGAAAAGGCGCGCGCTATAATGACGCAGGCCGACCCCAAAGGCAGTGCAATACCGACCCGACCCGTGTCAGAGTGCTTCAATCCGAGCTCTCCGTCATATTCCAAAAATAAGTTTGATATGTTGGGTCCAAGGACCCGCAGGAGATATTAAATCAGGTATCAGATATCATGGGTATTGTCTGATGAGAGTGTGTCGTCATTGAGTTGCACCACCATCGTTCGAAAGGAGCGCTCCCCAGGAAATCTTGCCAGACGCTCCTGAACGCCGATCTGGAAGGATGCCGCCTAAAAAGTCCTTGTAGCCTTTAATCAAACATCTTTACCACACATCAGCGACACAAGCAGCAACACCGCGCTAAAGGCTTTCGCCTCACCGCACTTTAGGTCAACAAAGTGCCCCCCCCTGATTTTTTTCCCCGTTATTTTACACTTTACTAATTACTCATTTTTCTGAATTACACCCATTAATTTCTTAATTGAATTTGTCATTTAATAATGTGACGACATAATTCTTCATCACGGCATATAACACCATTAATTTATTACTCATTATCATTAAACTTTTGCACATTCATTCAAAAGTTCTTACGGAAAAGCTTTGCGGGCACAACTGAGCCATATGCATTCGGATCAATATCAACGAATGGAAGACGCTGTGCTCCGTCATCACTCGCAAGCACAGTCGGCGGGAGAGCACTTCCGGAACAGTAACACCCAGCGTTTCGCGGGCGCTTCTGGAAAATTTCCCCCCCAGTGAATGTACGCATAGTGCGACAACCAGCGGACACACGTTCGCAGGAATCGACGCAGTGCCAACGCGCACTTCGACCAGTGCGCGTCTCGTAGTACAAGGCAGCGGCAACGATGCTTCGGTGGCAACCCGATACGAAGGAAGCCGGGAGGGGGGGATCGGTGGACCGACAGTCGTGTTGGTCGGCCAGAGTTACGCTTCCTTCGACGGCCGAGGCACAACCTGGATGCTGTCGTGCACGATGAGGTGAGATCGTCCGATGGTGCAGTAGCACGCAACCAAGGTTTCACTTGACGAACGGACGTGCCTCAATGAACGGTGGGTTCGGTTTCCTCGTTTCAGGGCTAGAAATGATGCGTCGGTGTGGGGGCATTTCATGGCGTTGACTAGGAAATTGAAAATTGAAATAGTGACAAAGAGAAAAGAAGAATAAGGATAAGTTCTGGATGAGCTGTGTGGGTGCTATGATGTTAATATTTTATGGCAATACTTTAAGATGTGCTCTGCCTAGCATTTTGTATTAGTGCTATACATACGTTGTAATGCTGAACTGCAATAGATGTGAAAGACAACCCAGATGTTAATGTGTGCCCGCGAAACTTTCTTACTACTTCCTGTTACTTCATGTCCTGTATCTCCACCCCCTTTCCTTAACCTGTGCCTAACGGCAGGCTCGTCGGATAAATTAAGAAAAAGCTGCCACGGCGCGGATTTCAGGCTTATGGCAAAAAAGTAAAGGAAACAGACACGAATCTGCGAAGTGTTTCGTTGCGCCATTTAAACAGTGGGCAAAAAGTAGTTTCTATATCGGCATTGCATTTTCCTTGTTTGACTTTCGCATTCACATACTGTCTTGATATTTAAAATTTGCTTTTCCTTGCCCATGTCGGAGGTGACCTCGCCCCGCCAATGTGAGTGGGCTAAGAGGACGAATTTTTTGTTTGAGCTTCAAAATTCACGCTTGGTGCTAAAATTTTGTCGTAATCTCCTGTTTTAATTTCCTTGTTCATGCCACTACACCTTGGCCAATCCCCCCATGTGGGTATGTGACATGTTTTAAGATGAAGAAGCGGAAGAAGAAGAACGACAACTTTGGGCACGCAAAGAAGATGAAGACTAACGTTGTCATTCTTCGTTGCAGCTTTTTCGTCTCGCCATCAACGATTTGGGCCCAAAATTGACTCGACTTAGGTCCTTGCATTCTCCGTTCACAGTTAAGCAGGTAAGACGTGTCATTTTTGCTCTTGCGTTCTTAAATACCCAAGTAGTTGTCATTTAACAATTGCGCGCGTCTGTCAGGCAATGAACGAGAGGCGAAGCGAAATTTTAGCGCGTATTCAGCTTTACCATGTGCGTGACTGTAATGCCAATGAGTTCTGTGAACTTCCAAGCAGCCACATAGCCGTGAGTGAACCACCGTAGCTATAGGGGAATGTGGAGGGCATGTTTTTTAGTTTTTAGGCGCAAGGAAATATAACAAGTCCCATCGACGGCTGCATTATGGGATAGCACGATGCCCACTTATGGTATTCCAATCGCAGATTCGGAGTTCTTGCGGACCAACTGTTTTTATTTTTGCTCTTACCGGAACAAGTTTATTCCAAAGGCAGCTCTGGATGGCGGATCGCTTGTTCCAATGGCAGGTTGGGAGCAGTCACCGAGCAAAGATGGCTCCGCGGAGCAGTCCAGACTGCTCCGCCGAAACCGGCGGATTCAGCCGGAAGACCGAGTGGCTTTCCTATGGCACCCGTTCCGTAGCAGACGACGCACGCGGGAGAGCGCAAGGAACGCTGGGTAGTTTGTCCGTCAGCGGCACGGGAGTGTCCCGAGCTTGCTCCACGTGGAGCACAAGTGTTCCAAATGCAGATTTTGGGTGGTGGTGGTGGTGGTGAAAGCATTTATTTGAATATTGCAGAGAGGTTGCGTGGGGAGCAATCCCTAGTGGGCCGCTCCCCTTACAGTACTAGGTGGAGTCCCTTATTCAGGGGCCCCATTGGTCTGGGCCGCCACTCCAGCTCGTTGAATTAGGGCGTGACGGTGATATCGCCTTCGTCTGCAGATTTGGGGTGCGTGCTGGCCGGAGGATTGCGGTACACTATCGCGGATTCAGTGATCCTCTTCGGATCTGCGATTTAAATTCACGATTAGTTAGTCTGAATTCGCCGTCGCGAGCATGGCCGGGTGACTGCTGGCTTTATCGTTGAGCTTAAACGTGCATTGAAGTATATAGCAGGGGCTAGTTCAATGAGATCTCTGTACGCGGAGACGGGGTTTGTTTAGAAGAAATAACATGCCCCTTGGCCGCTGTAGCAGCCTATGCTGAGCGCATTTGATACAGGTGTTTGGCAGTAAAGGCCGCATGAAATATGCAGGTACATGTCTGTCTATTCATAGACGAAATAAGCCCACTTTAGTAATAGTATACTGTGAGCAACTTAATTTTCGCGATGACCTCATTTTCTCCTTCACGAATCGCACATGGTTCCAAAAAATAAAGAAGATTCTGCGAATAATTTCAGGGAAATGTCGATTTATAGCGCAGGAAATTGGTGGATGTGAGATTAACCCGTTGTTCTTATCTTCAGCTATAAGGGATAAAGTGCTACGTTAACTCTATGGTGACAGGTTCTGTTCCCCAATAGAATGCGCCGTCTTTTCAGTAGAAACGACTCTCTTCATTCCTCATGGCGGGGTATTGAAAGGGATGCAATTAAAGGGTAATCTTCCGAACATGTCGAATTTCCCCCGTTTGTTTTCTCTTTGTCTGCATCTTTGCGCCGCGTCCCCTTTCTCCACGTGAAATGTCTAGAACCCAGTGTCGAGCTCAGAGCCGTTGGAAATTTCGACAACTTGGGCAATTCAGGTTCTTTATTCGCCATGTGAACGAGGTGAGTTCGTCCTGGCTGAAGCTTTGGAATTCAAATTGTCCTCTTTAAATGAATAACTACCATCACAAAGCGTTTTTTTTTTACTACTGCTAAGTACTTACTATGCTGGGGTCTGCGAGATTGTGGCACCATCTAGAATGAGCCGCGTATCATTAGCCTCAACTGAAACGTGAACGGGACAATTGAAACGTGAACGAAAGAACACAAAATATTAGATTCTGCAGGAGAAATAAAGGCTGGGTTCATTAAGACTTCCATGCAGGTGTCTTCGCATCATCCAAGTGAAAATATAGTGCACTAGTGCACATTTTCCTTCAGTTAAAACATTCTCGTTTTGCTGCTTCCATTTTCATTTTGTTCTTCGCGTTTCATTTGACGATGGCGGTACCTGCACTGCAGCGTCGGAAAGCTTGCAGACCACAGAAGGCTGGGGGGCACAAGGGGCCTGTCGCGTCTGCTTCGCGAAATATTCTTAAACTGCGAGATTAGCCGACCCGCCGTGGTGGCTCAGTGGTTAGCACGCTCGGCTACTGATCCGGAGTTCCCGGGCTCGAAACCGACCGCGGCGGCTGTGTTTCGATGGAGGCAAAACGCTAAGGCGCTCGTGTGCTGTGCGATGTCAGTGCACGTTAAAGATCCCCAGGTGTCGAAATTATTCCGGAGCCCTCCACTACGGCACCTCATTCTTCCTTTCTTCTTTCACCCCCTCCTTTATCCCTTCCCTTACGGCGCGGTTCAGGTGTCCTACGATATATGAGACAGATACTGCGCAATTTCCTTTCCCCCGAAACCAATTATTAATTATTATTACATTAGCCGAATTCGTGAAATATGGAGCTCGCGAAAATAAAATCGTTAAGAAAATATGTAGATTGTTTATCAGAACGATATTACTTAACGCGCCCAAAAGTAACCAAGTGGCCTTTGTGCTGGAATACAGCCGAAAAAGCTTTCAATAAGCGCAGCTTGCCTGTGAGCAGGCTTCCGACGCTGATAGCTTCGCGTGGAGGCCTTGTGGAGAGTGCATGGAGGTGGTTTGATGGTGGGTGCCGTTTATGATTTCTGGACGGTGGAGTCGGGTGATTGGCTTGGCGGTGGGTGGGCCTCTGGAGGGTGAAGGTGGGCGATAGTTGGGAGGAGGCTGTAGCTTCTCATGAGGTTGGAGGCTTTTCACACTCCGAAGACCGAAGCTGCAGACGGACAGGCAGACAGACGCCGACTTTTTCGCATTGTGATAATAATAATTGGTTTTTGGGGGAAAGGAAATGGCGCAGTATCATTCTCATATATCGTTGGACACCTGAACCGCGCCGTAAGGGAAGGGTAAAGGAGGGAGCGAAAGGAGAAAGGAAGAGAGAGGTGCCGTAGTGGAGGGCTCCGGAATAATTTCGACCACCTGGGGATCTTTAACGTGCACTGACATCGCACAGCACATGGGCGCCTTAGCGTTTTTCCTCCATAAAAACGCAGCCGCCGCGGTCGGGTTTGAACCCGGGAACTCCGGATCAGTAGTCGAGCGCCCTAACCACTGAGCCACCGCGGCGGGGCCGCATTGTGACGCTGTTACTGATTTTGCAATAAAATAAAAAAGAAGCAAGGTGACATGTTTCTCTTCTCCGCTCTTGCTGCTCCATTTCTGACCGTGCCAGCATGCACCGGTCGACGCAGCAGAGCGGCTCGGCCAGCGCCACTGAGTCCTTCTCGAGCACTTCGACGAGCACAAGCGACGAAGACGACGACCTCTCGATGGGCGCTGCCTTCAGGTCCCGGCGGCCGCGTTTCGGGCACGAGCCCGTCGCCAAGATGGCTACCGTGCAGCCGGGATGCCGCGACCTGGTGCGGCCTGGCAGGAACTGCCACACATATTCCAAGGGTGCTGGCTTCTCTCTCAGCAACGATGGCGACTCCTCGGTGGGCTCAGCGTCGAAGTCAAGGCGAGTGGTTGCGCACTTGTGGAAGAACTCAGCCGTATATGTATGAACTGTTAGTTTCGGGATCTAGTAACCGCACCACGCGAATGCTTTTTTTTTCTTAACGTGGTGCTTTCTGTTTGAAGTTCTACGCAGAAATAACTTTTCAGGTGCCTATATTAGTAATCCGCGGTAATATAAATGATTCGAGGCATTCAGCCGTCAGAATTCCGCAGTTGTAGAGTTGTAGAATTAAATGAAGGGCACGTTTTTCCGCGCTTCAGTATGAATCCTATGATACACCAGTGGTACGCGTAAGACCTCGACTTCTTTAGGTCTCAGTCTACTTTATGTCTTCAGCATGCATTTCATAGAAATGAACGCTGCTTGCCGGAATTTGCGGTTACTCAAAGACGTTCATTTCGCCGTACCCGCCACAGCTTGTTGGTTCCGCACAGGATCTTTGCGTGCTTCGTGTACGAAATACATTTCATTGAGCCGTGCTGTGTGAACTGGCTTCATCACACGTGCTCAGAAGTCTAACTTCACATCTAACGTACTTTGTTGTTACTCCTATGCCTATTGTACGCGCGCACCGCGAGACTGCGTGAAACTGTCTTGCGGAAAAAGGTAAGGAGGTGGGGCACTGAGGCGCCTACCACTTCTAGTTCGCGAAATTTAGTTGCCGCGAAGTATTGGTGAACTGCGACATTGACCGCATTCTACAAATATTTAACTCGCGAGGAACAAGTAAGTTACAGTACTATATCTGTTTGTTCTTGACTTTCTAAGCAGGACAACACGCATTTGTTACCACAAGTCGTGACGGTAACGATATTTGGTGAAAACTGTTTCGGTCGGAGAGGACACAGTCGTTTCACTGTGAACAGGTCCTGGAGGCACGTCTCGCGGAACGTGGACGTGGCCACCCTGTCGCGGCTGCTGGACAGCTCCGAGACGGAGGTGCTGTTCGCTCTCGTCCTCATGGGGCACAACCTCGACGCGCTGCTGGAGAACGCCGCGCTCGACTGCGCTGCGCTCGACGTGGTGCTCGCCCTGCTCGTCAAGGCGTGCATGTGCCGCCGGGCCGAACACCTCAGGCTCCTGCTGGGAGCGGTGGCGGCCAACGACAGGTTCCTGCGCAACGTCGAGCAGCAGCTCGTATGCAGGTATACACCGCATGCCTCTATGCTTCCTTGTCACGCTGCTGCCATCTTTTGGCGACCGCGCCACCGACGAAAGTGTCACATCACCGCTAAGCCTGCGGCGCGATGAAAGCGAACACGCATTGCTTGCGTATTCCTCACCAAACACAATGCGCAGCCAGACAGTACAAAAAGAATTCGTAGAATACGTACGTGCGCACGCTTCGCCGCATACAGTATTTGAAGACGAATTACCGTCTAGCCCAGCGCTCCGTGCGTCTGTTTGCCGATTGCGCCTATAGCAAACCTTACCATAGAGAAGCAGGGACTTAGCCACGTGTATTTTTGCCTAGTGTACGGTATTCTAAGGGACTTTCGGACTTTTAAGTATAGAGTGCGACGCGAGGAGAGAATTTCGCTGCTCTGTGGCGCCGACAGTGTCCCGGCACAAGGGTGGAACCGCTACATCTGCAAAGCACGCATATCTACCGCTACTCCGTGCTTTGTGTGTTTCTTTCCTCTCTCTGCTGTTCATCTCTTGAATGTACTGCCGGTTTCCTTAGTGCAACAACGGCCAACCCGATGCCCAAGTTTATGTGTGTTGTAAGCAGAGGCATGCAGTCAGCGCATAATCTGCAAGAGTGAGCGCTGACCATTCGCATTTGAGTTGTAAAAAACGCGGCGTATGCATATAACATTAACGAGAAAGTGGGCACTTTTATCCAGCAAAATTATCGAAAACGACGATAACTACAAGCGCCGCACCTGCCACCTAACTCCAGCATGTGACAATCGCTTTAGGTGCGACTATGCGGATGACATGTTGCACATAGACCGAACAAGCAAATTCATGCTGTTGAGCCCTGATTAGAACTAAGAGGCGAAAACCTGCAGACCAACCTTCTTTTCATAGACTGGCTTCAAATCATCCACTTATTTTCAAAAGAAAAGCAAACAAACCTGGAATTTATTTATGTGTACACATCTACTGTAGTCCCATCTGTAGCTATGGCAAAGTGGGAGGCACAAAGTAAGGGCAACAGATATGAACTATGAAATACTAGACAGAGAAAAGAAACCACGCCTTAAGCATGACAGAAATTGAGTGATTAGTTAGTGAAAAAGTGAGATAAATGTTTTGGTGATTACCAGCCGCTAATTTCCTGAACAGAATGAACAGTGTGAGACAGGCAGCATAGCCTAGCTTGTTTGGAGGAATTCGTATTCTATACACTCACTATATTTGAATGCATTAGCGCAAGCTGTCTAAAGGTCAAGATTATGGCCAGGCTACATATTGTTGTCGTTGGCCAGGCTGCTGTGAGGTAAATGCAATTTTAAAGTCAATAGTGTGAATAAATGGCACAATGGAGAAATTACAGATTACAAATTCCGGCGACTGAACAGTGTGACTAAATGCACTTATTCTCGCTTGCATTCTTTTTACGTTGTGTGCCACGCATGCCCTACAGGTTGCGCATGCAGCGCATACATACCCATATACAGAAAGCGTTTGGCAGTGGTCGTTCCTGGGACTCTGTGTTAATTTTGCCAATTATTTCAGTGTGTTCCTTTTACCTTTTATTCCCTTTCCCTTTGCATTCCTTATCAAAACCTATAAACTACAGCTAT
The DNA here is from genome assembly GCF_052857255.1 of Amblyomma americanum. Lineage (NCBI taxonomy): Eukaryota > Metazoa > Arthropoda > Arachnida > Ixodida > Ixodidae > Amblyomma > Amblyomma americanum. Next base: position 37,030,194 of record NC_135502.1, read on the forward strand.
GTCCTGTTCTTCGTTGGCAGGCGTCGGCTGCCCGTCTTCTGGGACCAGTTTATCGTGCCCCTAGTAACAGTCTTGGAGAAGGCTGTGCAACTGCTTCCACGTGAGGTCAAGACGGGTCTGTGCGGTGTGGCTGCAGCGCTGCTCGACCTGGTCAACACCAGCCTGCAGGACACGCAGCCCGTCGACGCTAAGATCGTGGAGGCAGTCGAAAGCATCGGCACCCACTTAGCCGAGGCCAACAAGCTCGGCTTTCGTCGACCCATCGGCAGAGGTCCAGACGCCTCGTTTCCCGGAGACGGAGACGGCGAAGAAAAGACTTCAACACTGCCTGCCGACTTCATTCAGAGTGCGAACCTCACCGAAACAGCGGAAGTGGGCTCTGCTCGTCCCGGTACCACAGCCGACTACCTCAGCCTCCAGTACCGTAGCCTCAGGGAACTCTTCTTGGCACCGCTGAGGCGAGTTCTGACCACGCTGCAATCGTACCCGGCGCCTGCTGACGCCGGCGGCTTTGTTATGTACACAAGGGTCAAAATAGGTCCTCCCATCTGCACATTAAACGGGGTCGGCTACAAGGTAAACTTTTCTGTCGTCGACAGCAGGGGTTGCGAGTCGCGGTTGCTGCCAGGATGCATGGTGTGTGTGAGCAACGATGGCTTTCAAACTATATTTCTCGGCACTGTGATCTGGCGAAGTTTCAAGGACAGGCAAAGGGGACACATGGTTGCTTCTTTCTTCGAGCACAGGCGGCTGGAAGCCCTGGCGCCAGTGCGCGGATTTGTCATGATAGAGTGCCCCGAGTTTTACGAAGACTACGCGTCCGTTTTTGCTGCGATGAAACAGTTTGAAACTGAACAGCTACAGATGCCTTTCAGGAGGTACATTATTGAACGACGCAGTGATGTCACGCCACCTGGCTACATGAACAACAACACGGTTTTTGACGTGAAGGCACTGTTTCAGAAGAGTGTGTTCGTACGTCCGCACAAGGACCGAGACTGGCCTGGTAGCGAAGAGAGCGTGCTGGACCGCTACCAGTATGACGCCGTTCAGACAGCGGTGTCAAGAGCTGTCACACTTGTGGAGGGAATGCCGGGAACAGGAAAAACGTTTATGACCACTCGGCTCATATCTGTCATGCTAGACAACAGGGACGTTTCCTACGGAGGACCTGTTCTAGTCGTTTCAAAGGACAAGGAATCTCTGAGCTCGCTAATGGCACATTTTGAAGGAGCACTCGACGACGTTGAAGTAGTGACAGCAGAGAGTGACCTGTTTCAGATTACTAGGCAGTTGCTGCCATCTGGGCCGAAGTCTAAGGTAGTGGAATCAACAGCCTTACGCCTGTTGAGGCGGCATGTAGATGAACTTGAATACCTTAAAGCACGAGCGAGGACCGAACAAGATATCCTGAGATGCACCCCATCCAGATTGCTGGGAGAGAGCGAGCTCAAGTCTGTGATGAGTGACAAGCACTACAAGAGCTTGTTTTTTACAATGGCCACCGGGGCTGAAGACAAGCTTAGGGACTGGCTGCTGGCGGACAATGAAGACGTTGCCTCCAGATTTTCTGCAGAGCACCACAGCTCTTTGTCCGACGAGGAGGTGTGCTACATTAGCGATGTATGGGAGCTGGACATGGAGAGTAGATACAGACTGTACGATTACTGGAGGGATACCTATTACGACCGAAAATCACGGGAGTGGGCTGACCTTGTCGAGAGGTTTAAGACTCTACTTTCACTGAAGAAGGAGGTGGAAGAAAAACTGCAGTTCGATGCACTGAGCACACCGAAGATTGTGGGTGCAACTATTTCTTCATTGCAAAAAGTGTGGAGTTCTCTGAAAGATATCAGGCCACAGATGATTATAGTCAAAGAAGCGAGGTCTGTCCCAGAGCCATTTATGTTTCCAATCATTGCACTCAATCCTCACCACATTGTGCTCATCAGTGACACACAAAACATCTTCGATGTGCTGGAAAATTCAGGTTGTTCCCAAGGCTCATTATTCGACCGTCTTGTTAAACAGGGTGTGGCTTGCTGCCAGCTTCTGGGCCAGTACCAACTTAGCCCACAGACAGTGAGAATTCTTGAAGCGTTTAAGACTAAGACACTTCTTGAAAGGTACGAGCTCCACAGCGAAAATTCTGACGTTCGAGGAGTTTCGACGGGCGTAAGGTTCGTGAATCATTCTCATTGCTATGAAAGGGACATCATCATCGCATGCGCAGTAGAAGCAGAGTTCGTGGCATCGCTGGCAAGATATCTGCTCCTGCAGGGGTACCGCGCATATCAGATCACTGTGTACGCCCCAACCACAGATCAAGTCGAGCTCATTAAGTCAAACCTGTGTGGACTGGATGAGGAGCCCCTGGTCACCACGGTCGATAAAGCCAAAGGCTGCAAGAACGAGATCGTCCTCATGTCGTTCTCATGTCCCAACACAACGTACGACATCGAGCTTTCCAGCGGCGACCACTACCAGGCCATCGCTTCATCCACGCGGGGCTTGTACTGCGTCGGCAACATGACATACCTGGAGGAACACAGCAGAACGTGGAAGCAGGTCGCACCTGTCCTGCACTCGGAAGGTCTGGTCGGACCATTGGAGCTAACGTGCCAGTTACACCCAGAGAAGAAGACTGCTGTCTCGAAGGCAAAGGAGTTTTCTGGGGTGCTCGACGGCGGCTGCCCTACTCCGTGCGACGCCGTTCTGCCCTGCGGACACCCGTGTCCCAGAACCTGCCACCTGACGGACAGAGACCACCAGGAGATAGCGTGCACTAAGCCGTGCAAGAAGTTGCTCCCGTGCGATCACCCTTGCAAGGCTACCTGCGGCGAGCCCTGTCCTGCGGAGTGTGGTGTCATGGTGAACGTCTTGAGCCCTTGCGACCACGTCGTCAGGGTTCCCTGTTCTGCCGTGCTCAGCGCGCATGAAGTGCGTTCCCGGTGCACCGAGGTGTGCGGCAAGAAGATCTGCCGGGGCGTCCGCTGTGAGAGAACGTGTCGCGACTGCTTTCTGGAGGGCACTCACCTGAGTGACGATGTCTACTTCGAAGAAGAGCCTTCCACTTGTTCGAGATGCCGAGTCATGTAATGCTGTTTTGGCATTTCCTTCTTCTCATATGTGGCGTTGTACATATAGCTTTGTGGCTCCACGCGATAAGTTTGTTTTGTTTCTGTTTTGTGAATGAGACGAGTCAAAATGCAAACAAATGCACGTAGAAATAAAATAACATAAAATCTGTATTCTGCAGCGTGCCCGAGTACGTATTTAGATTCCGTCTTAAATAAATCAAGCTTCGATGAGAAACTACTTTTGGTTCAGTATACGTCAATGAAAGCTTCAAGCATTTTTTACCTCTCAATTGGTGCACTATGCCGGAGTCATATTTGTTCGGTAATTATGTTAAATTTTTATGTTAAATTTGTTCAATTAATCTCTTAAGTAGGCGCTGTATTGGAGGCCGCTGAAAGTTGCATGCATCGGGCAAGACATGTAAATGCACGAATTAGGTAACATTACAGGACAAACAATTTCCTTATAGCAGTCGAGAAAAGTTCTATCCTCACCGTGGCTGCCGCATTTCGATGGAGGTGAAATGCTAGAGGCACGTGTACTGCACTACGTCAATGCGCGTTAAAGAGCCCCATGTGCGCAGCTATACGGGGCTCTCCACTGCGGCATTCCTCATAGCATCAGTCGCTTTGGGACGTTATATTCCATAAAAGCATATATAGAGCTTTGTGTTTCAGGCCATCCACATCGCAACAATGGCCCCCTTTCCGCTTGGTGTTAAGGGGTAGCTACACCTCTGTAGGTTCCTAAATATGTACACCAGAGTGAGGAACCGATTTGATGCGCAGTGGCTGGTTAAAACTGGAACTTGATACTTCTGACAAAGAATTTAAGATCTGGGCTAGCTTGCACGAAGAAATTAGGCCATATAGTTCCCAGTGTAGTTTATTTGCAGTCCACTGTATTCATTGGTATTCGCTGCAAAGAGCGCAGCCTCCTCCGGAGACTCAGGGTAGGCAGCGCCAACACCGGCTCCCGCCTCTTTCGCCTTGGCCTCTCCGCCTCCCCTGGGTGCACCCTCTGCAATGACCCAGAGGAGACAGCCCAGCATCTCCTATGTGAGTGCCCTGCCTTTGTGCCCGCAAGGACAATCATGGAGGCGGGCTACCACTCCTTGGGCCACCCCTCCTGTTCAGTGGACCACCTTCTCTTCCACGCGGCCACCATCCTGCCAAGGCCTTCCGGCCCCTACTCTCCTTCCTGGAGGCCACCGGCCTCTCTGGCCGCCTCTAGGCCTGAGGGGTCAGCACATGTCACCTGACATGATCATTGCGGCTGCGCGCCTACCCTTTCCTTTCAATCTCTTTTTCCTCCCCTCCTCCTTCTACGACACGCCGGCAGTGGGCGTGGAGGCTAGCCCTCCAGTAGACAAGCCCGTGTCTTCCCACTTTCCATTCTTCCTACATCCACAGAAGAAGAAGATACTAGACTCTTTTAGCCACACCGTACGGTAAACACCGTAACTGCTACCGTACAATCGTACGGCAAATGTGACTTGGCAAACTTGGCTTACCTGGCAACGCTAGCATCGGCAACGCGTTACCGTATTTGCCGTATGGCTGTCCGGCTGCTCCAAAACTTTCTATTAATAGCCACACACGAACCTTGGGAAGCGTCCCTCATCAGCCCCCTTTCTTACCGTAGTATTTCTACACAACCGACAGCGCGCCCAGCTTCCTTTGAACCTTTTTTTTATGACCCGCGCGACCATGCAGCGCCCGCTACGTGCCGAAGAGGGGATGGTGCCAGCACGTGCTACGCAGAACGCTGGGAATTTCACCTCAGACGGAAGTCGCCGTCACCGCCTGCGCCGACCACCACGTCGAAGAACAAATTAGAGCTGGTTACTTGCCGCGCAGATATGGATGGCGGCACAGGACCTGTGTTCTTAAAGCCCCTCAATGAACTAACTGTGCTCTATGGTTCGCGCACATTACGTAATGACGGCAACTCACGTGGCGCTGTCGCATACCACCACCACCCCCATCGTCATCGTCATTGTCATCATCCTGACTACACCCACTGCAGGGCAAAGACCTCTCACATGTCTCTCCAATTAACCCTGTCCTTTGCCAGCTGCGTGCACCCTATGCCTGCGAAATTCTTAATCTCATCCGCCCAGCTAACCTTCTGCCGCCCCTGCTACGCTTGCCTTCTTTTGGAATCCGTTCCGTTACCCTTAACGTTGTGGGAGATTATAATATCGTTTTCGACCGGGCCTGCAAGCGTGCGGGTCGCAGGTCTTCAGTGAGCACGCGGGCGCGGGGCTGAACGGGTGTTGTGCGATCAGCTTGTTGCTTGCGGCCGAGTCGGACGGTTCCAGCGTTCATATTTGCGCGCCTGGCAGTGCCTCCCATCTAACGGCATACGGCGGCACAATGGCGTGTTTGTAGCAAAACACGCAGATATCTTGCGGTAGTAATTACGTGGATTGCGGCTCACTCGAGACATCCGTTGTATCAACGGTTTTTAGGTGTGGGATCTTTCGTCGAAGGCAAAATCGCGGTCGGCTGTGATGGCCATGGATCTTGGTGCGGCCGACCCTGACGGCCGCGAACCATTTCGCGATAAACTTTGCAACATCGCAAGAGAGCCTGAACATCTGGTGCAATGTCGTAGGAAGCGATACGCATGCGGGCCATTTCTATTTCAGAAAATGAAAAAACGCGTCACATCGCGATCTGGTACACACTTTCTAGTTCGATCGCTACCAGTCCCCGCGCACATGTATACACAACCTTTATTTCAACGGTCTACGATTTCTACCCCAGAATAACGGAAGGGTGCCTTCACTGAATGTTACGCTGTCCCCAAACGTGCAATAACGATTTCAGAACGACGACGCGATTCTTTTTGCGAATTCTCGTGGCCAAGCACATTGACCTGAATAAACCAGATTAATGCCAGCGCCATCAGCAATTACAACCGGGATAATCACATTTTCCAAATAGCTTATATTACGTCCTTTTATTACTCAGTTATTCTAAATAACACAGTGCAGTGGTTTTACATTGATGACAGAGAGGGAAAAAAAATGCATCTGCTGCCTTTCCCACGACATGCTCAGCAGTTGTCACTGTAATATGAACAGGCGTCTTCCGTAACTGCCTACCGACCGTTACTCTCAAAGGCATATGCTTATCAATTCGATGATGTAATCTATGTTTGTGTGTTTGAATTATGCATCTATTAAAAATTCACACTTTTGCACATTGTCAAATGCTAATGCAAATACACATGGGAAAGTTATGACGTTTTCAACCATTTGGAAAATGCAAAAATCAGTTGTAACTGCAGCAATTGAGCAATTGGGAGAACAGTGACAGCGCAAAAATACTGATTTATTTTTGTCTTGTTTTTATGGCCGTTAGAAAAGCCAAAGTATAAATAGTACTGTGTAGCTGCGGAGGGGCCGAGATGTGCGTCACTGGGCTAAAGTGCATGGCTTTGTTCTGCACAATGACAGCAGGCCGTCAGTGTTCTTCTAGCAGGCCTTTCTAAGCTCACATTGCCATTGCCCAAGCCAGAATGCAGCATACAAATAGTTCAAATATTTGCAGTTTTTGCATGAGATGAAGAAATTTGAAGATTCGCCTTTTGTACTCTGACACCGGAGCTTCAAAAATAGCCTTGAGAGAATAAAACAAGAGGCTGGAGGTCTGAACTCATCCCAGGATTTTAGCGAAGTCCGACAGATTGCCGACACATCAGTTCTTGAAGGCCCACCATCGCTGTCACTCAGGAGGTAAATAATCATGTTCGTAGCAGCCAGCCACAGCCAAATGGAGGTAGCAGATAAGCATGCACAAGTGCATGGATGACATATCCTTCTAAAGGCTTAGAGAATGCCTCGTCAACGAAACTGGTGCAGCTGACGCAGAGAGCGCCACTGAACAACTGAAATTGAAAAACTACTACTAGTAGTAGTAGTAGTGGTTTATTAAAATAATAAAAAGGAAGGATAACATTTTTGCTAGCCCCGGCATTTGCCATCGATACTGAAGCACCTGAGCTGGGGCTGCGGAAATAAAGGATTGCAGGCAGAATGGAGAAATGAAATCAAAGAGGTGAGGGGACTGGAAGAGAGCATAGGGGGAGAGGTAATATACACAAACTACACAATAAGAAATGTGTACAGGTTGCGCGTGTGATTTCATGATGAAGCAAGTGAAAAACTGGAAAATTGTTTTTGGGGAAAGGAAATAGCGCAGGATCTGTCTCACATCTCGGCTGACACCTGAACCCACTGTAAGGAAAAGGTATAAAGGAGGGACTGAGAGAAGAAAGGAAGGAGGAGGTGCCGCAGTGGAGGGCTCCGGAATAATTTCGACCACGTGGGAATCTTTAACGTGCACTGACATCGCATAGCATACGAGCGCCTTTCGGTTTCGCCCACATCAAAACGCGGGCGCCGCGGTCGGGTTCGAACCCGGGTACTCCGAATCGGTAGCCGAGTGCCCTAACCACTGAGCCATCGCGGCGGGTACAGCTGACGATGCGAAAGCTGGAATGAAGACAACATATTGCTTTCATGAATAATATTTTTTTCCTTGACATTAGCAAATTGTGCCCGTATAACTCGTGCCTGCGTGCAGCAAATATTTGTATTTCGAGGCAACAGCAAGAAGAAACAACAGGTTTGTTTTCCTTCTCATGAAGGGATAGTTTATATCGCTCTCGGAGGCAATTTTTCAAAACAGGGCGTATGTGGCGCTCAAAGGGAATGCAGCTGAGCGTGGAAAATGTTCCCGTAGTAAGTGCAGTTGATGCAAGGATGGGAGCTGAACGTGCTGAACGCCTCCATGAAGCTGCCGATGTCGCTTGGCCGCACCTGCAGGAAAGAAGGAACGCGCCATGTTCACACAGTTTGTCGAGCTCCGCAGAAGCCACTACAGGACCAGAGTCGGCCAGATCATGTTTTGGCAAGCCGACGTCCCCGCCTTTCCCCTGAAAAAACTATACTGTCATTCAGAGTATTTCGAGCAATAGAGCCCGAAAGAACGCCTCAATCGAAACGCGGCCACTGCGGTCGGGTTCGAACCCGGGTACTCCGGCTCAGTAGACGAGCGCCCTAACCACACCACCGCAGCGGGGGCACGGCACGCACGTTTGTTTTTATTATGTTGGAGCCCGGTTACGCTGACGGCGAGGGACGCCGCTCAACCCATGAACGGCCGCTTAAGCGCTCCGCTCCAATAATAATAATTGTTTTTTTGGGAAAGGAAATGGCGCAGTATCTGTCTCATATATCGTGGGACACCTGAACCGCGCCGTAAGGGAAGGGTTAAAGGAGGGAGTGAAAGGAGAAAGGAAGAAAGAGGTGCCGTAGTGGAGGGCTCCGGAATAATTTCGACCGCGTGGGGATTTTAAACGTGCACTGACAGCGCACAGCACACGGGCGCCTTAGCGTTTTTCCTCCATAAAAACGCAGCCGCCGCGGTCGGGTTCGAACCCGGGAACTCCGGACCAGTCTCCAACATACTCTGCTGTGCGCAAAAAATCCACCCTCGCGTTATCTCGAAGCGATAATATCGAGCCGTATTTGGCTTGCTGTTGTGGCGTGAAGCTTGGAGGCGCATGGACGTCGTGAACTTGACAGGTTTCGCTGATCGTGCGGCACTAGAATGTTCGCAGAAGGACAGCTAGAATCCCGCCAGTCGCAACGACCCCTGTCACGACACCCCTTCACCAAATGGTGCGGCGTGGGAGGCTCGTTTTCCGGAGTAAACGAACAGCTACCCGTTGTGACCTCTATGCCTATAAAGGCCAGTATGATTTTCAGAACGTCCACCGCCTTGTCTGCGCAGTCCTTTGAATACTATTCTCTTTTATGTTCAAGTGCGTCGTACACTTGACCACCAAGACACATCTGTTCTTTGAAAAATGTCAAGGAGGCTGGCTATAGCCTTGGCGCGAACGCGAGAAAGAAGAGTGGGGTGGCCCTCTCGCGCATGTCCCTGCACCGCAGATACGTCCCGGCGGCGGTGCGGGCAGAAGCAAGCGATGACTCGGTACTCACGGGTGTCTTGAGTGTGCAGTTGAAGTACTGGCAACCGCCCCATGAGGCGTGCGACTCCGTTGGAAGTGCGGCTAAGACCGAGACGGCAGCCAGCAGTGCGCAAGCCATGGTAGCCTTCATTCTTCAGACCGCGGAGCCCGACTGCAGAAGGCAATAAGACGCGCGTCACTTCATCGCACGTTGGGTCGAGCCACGTTGCCTGCACGCGTTCACAATCAAGTTGCTCCGGCGAGTTTTCGTTCGTGGTACGCGGTGACTGCAGGTGTAAAAACAAATAATCATTGCTGCGAGAGCTTTTGAAATAAGTCAAGGCACCAAGCTTTTGTTAGGCTTAGCTCGGGATACAGAATAATTTCGAATGCCTTTCGGCTCCGCGCGAAAATCCGCCGACCAGATGAATGCATGTGAGTTGCCCGAAGAGAAGGCGGTCAGCGAGCTTCATCCATGGATACGTGCCACTAATAAAGTAAATGGGCTCTGAGCTCGGGCGTCGCTAGCTCGAAGCCGCCACACAGCATGCGGTTCCACAGCTCAGCGAAAGGGGAGACTCTCTACTATGCGTCCAAAACCCCTAAAGCGATATCTGCACTCCAGACTGAAACGGTATCGTGAAAAGAGGCGCCTACCTGTGCCAGGGATGTCACCTCAGGCTTCCTGCTTCGAATCACCGTGCGGCCGGCGAGACGTAGGCTGCGTGCACTGGTGGCTCGTGCGCAGCAGCTGCTCGTCCTTGCCGTCTTCTTCCTCGCGCCAGCTTTTGATGATGATAATGATGGTGATGTAGCTTTTTCCAGAGATACCTGGCGCTGAGGAATGCGACGTTTTTCTTAGTTGCTGTCAACTTTGCCGCAGTGAAATACAGCCAACCAGAATCCTCCACAGAAAAAAAAGAATACTTTTTCTAAGGAAAGGATGATGATGATGTGAAAACGCTTTATTGGCCACTAAACCACATGGTGGAGTCTCTAGTTCGGGATTGCATTGGCTGAGGCTGTTCTAGCGGCCTTGGAGACTAACCATAGTTGGCAGTCTAGCAGGGTGGCCTCCCAGTGCGTGGGCTGGGGTTTTGTGTCGAAGACGTAGCCCTCCATGTGAGACAGATACTGCGCCATTTAATTTCCCCCAAAACTAATTTTCAAATTCTTGTGACCCGTGTGCTTTGCGATGTCAGTGAACGTTAAAGTCGAAATCTCCGGGGCCCTTCACTACGGCGTCCTTCATAAAAATTGAAAAATTGCTTCTGGACTTGCGTAGACCGAATTCCCAAGTCGGGAAACTAGACTAGACACATATAAGAATGATTCATACTGAAAGCGCTAGCCGCTCGTGTGAAATAGCTCGCGATTTTTGTCAGGAAACAGTGTATACATGTCGCTGGTTAAAACGCGCAGCCGTCGATGCTGATCTCATTACAGATAATACTAGACGAGGTCTTGCGTACGAGGTGTGATCTTAATGGGCGGCCCCGACTCGGAAACGACAAAATTATATTTTGCGTTATGCGTGCTGCGTATATCGACTGACGTTACTCAGAGGATGACTCACGCCATGGCTACGCCAATAAGAAGTATTTCGGTTCGTTCTGCACATAGCCTTTCTTGGTAGTTAACGACACAGCTCTCAGTCTGATATAAAGTGCTGCGAATCGAATTCATGCGTCACCGGAAATCATGCGGGCCCAAGCAGACAGTAAGGTGCCACTAATACATGTACAGCAAATCGTTTATAAGGCGAACTTGTTTTTAACAGCGAAAGAAAGCAACTTGGCAGCGAGGACAGCAATATGGTCATTTGGCGGCCGGCAAGATTAGATTGCCCATTATTTTCGGAGGCGCGTTATGCAGAGATGGCTCGGAGCTCTTCTGATAACGCACTTCCAGACAAGTCCGGGCTAAATGCAGCAAAAGGGTCATAACTTTGACATAATCACATTGAAGAGGGTTAGAGTGATTAAATGTAGCACAAGAGAAACTTATTGTCTTTCCTATACCAGGCTACAAAAGCAGCCGGAGGGAGATCTCATAACAAATCTCCTTCCACGTGAACAGCGCGTGGTCGACTAAAAATTCTCCAGTCTCGCAAAAAAAAAAAATCATTTCTCAAGCCTTTCGCGGAAATTAAATTAAACTAGTCAGAGGCACGAACAGCAGGGCTAATACGAACAGCTCCCTGTAAGTTTCATTTAACAGAGAAAGTGGCCAGCCACACGAGGTGGCCAAGTCGGATTATACAAACTGAACGGTGCAGCTCACCCTAGGGGTTTATCACGAGAGCACAGCACGTGCGCTCGACACCGGGCAAGATTTTGTACTTTCTCTGCCCTGACAGACCGCTGCCCGAAGTTGAATGGTCTACAAGTGCTGACGAGAACGCACCTGCTGTGCAATTCGTTCGCGAAGTTTTCTGGTTACGAGTTATCCAGACACAACAAGAAAAGAGGGCTTAATGACGGCCGCAGCTGTTAATAAATAAAAAAAATAGCAGCCTCTTTCACGCGCACGACATGCGTACGAGAAGGCCAGCCGAAGAAATGGTTTCATCATAGCAGCGGTCACGTAAGCAAGGTTAGACGACCTGGCAGAGTTGCGGTTGTGTGAACGTAGTGGTGAGTAGGTGAAACAAGAGGGCATGAATGTGAAAGGAAGGAAGGAAATGCTAAATAATGTTGGCAGCTAGTTCCTCTCCCAGTGCAAAGCACGTATCCTTGAACAAGGCAAAGAAAGCGTTAACGCTGAGAGAAAACTAGGACGCCGGGCTCTAAGCACTGGAAAAAGGGAATGCGCAGTTTGAAGGGGGGTATGATGTTGGCAACGCACACGAAGACGATTACACTTGCCAGACATGAACAAAGGTTTACAGTCTTCAGTAAATTGCGGGCGCTTATCCCAAAGGTACGGCAAATCATCAGCTTTAGCTGGTTAGCGAAGTGATCGACGAGGTGATGACGCAATACGCAATAAGTCTAGTGCTGGTTTCTGTGAACGGGTGGGGGAGGGGGGGGGAAGAGAGGGTTTATGGTGACGTATTAAATGACGAGAAAGCAGAGAGAGTATATTAATAACGTAATCAACTGGCCTGGTTGTCGAGAAGACTTATATGCATTTTTTGTAGCCCACTTGTCCGCATTAACAGTTGGTTTTCCAGTAACTAACATAATTTACCAGTACTTTTACACTTGGAGTTGCGCTTGTATAGAAGGAATTGCTTTCGTAATTAAAGAAGTAATGCAAGATTAATGAGACAGCCGGCAGACAAGAACGAAAGTGGTAGCTTACTTCTAAGAACTAGGCTGACAAGTTTTCTTCGGACTGTCGCGCTGATTTTTGCGAGAGGGCGGGGCATCACGTGGTCAGCGCGTCGATGGCAATGATAGAACTGCAGCTCAATCGTCGCGGCAGCCCGAACACGACACTTTTCATGGCGGCCATGCACGGTTTTGTGTCAGCGTCCTACATGCAACTGATAAACCTACTTAACGGACTAACCGCTCCAAGCAGGTGATGATAGAGAACAAACAGCGCTTAGCTAACAGACAGCGAGGAGGTGGTGCTTCCCCGTCTGTAGAGGCGTCTAAGCGAGCGGAAAATTGTCTCAAATCTCACAACTGCGTGGCTTATCCAACAGTATACCACCGTCTCATCACGCCTCTGGCTTCTCTACTTAGTTAATTTTCAACTTTGGTGGAGTGTAATTCGTACTTAACAGCCGGCTAACTATGTCATGCATGCCGAGAATAGTGACCGTTTCGGTTAAAACGGAATTTCAAACACTATGTTCGGCGTACTTTTAGCACATTTTTTTTTTCGGTTTAAACCGAAAAGCCCTAACCGTAACTATGAGAGGAATGGTGCAAAACTGCCTCGCTCTTGGCGGACACCTCAACCGCGTAGTGAGGGAAGGAGTGAACGAGAGAAGGAAATAAGAGAGAGGGAAAGAGGAGCCGCAGTGTAGGGTTCCGGATTTATATCGGTCACCCGGTGATCATTATGAGCAGCAACGTTTTTGCATTCCGCCTCCATTGAAACGCTGACGCTGCGGACGAGGAATCGGAGCAATCATGCTGCTGTGTTATCAATTTCTGTTGCTTGCGCAAGTCGTCAGAGATTTTATCGCTCTGTGCCTTGTCGTCGGTCATAGTAAATGCGCTGTGCTGTCAGCAACTTCCGTGTCATCCCTCCAGTCAGTGAACTTCGATTATTGAACGATTCCGTCGACGAAACATGTATGCAGCAGCTGAGTTGGGCAAGCGTCAGCTACCACACTACAAACAATTTGAGAGCAGCATGGTCTCGTGTGAAGACTACAAAAGGACGGAAGCTTCAGTGACAACTTGCGGTGTGGAACGGGAGCAGCCCGGCATAGCGCGGCGCAGCCATGCCGTTCAGTTACGTGCAATTTCTTCTGTTCCCACAGGTTGGTGGTTGTTTTAAATATTGATGCGCCTTTTAAATATTGATATATTTTAAATATTGATGCACGTATACGCCTATACCGGCTGGATTCATTTCAGACTGTGTTTGTTGGCGCAAAGTCGTGCAGTGTGAATTGTACTGTGCGGTGATGTGTTGATTTCGTGCGTGGATATTATTTTTGTTGTTACTTAAGTGTCGGTCTGAAAAAATATCAAGAAAGCCAATGTCTTAACATGATTTAAAGACCTTGCATATCGAAAGAGCACATGGACTAGGGAAGCATCAAGTATATACAAAAAAAACAGCCTGTTATACCTAAATTTACTGTTCCGAGAGAAGGAAAGTGCCTGAGTGAGCGTGAAGTTTTAAGTGAAAACCTGTAGTATCTCTAAATATTATTCATCGAGAAAGAATATTCTTGTGACAGTTTTACAAGTTGCATATAAGACTGAATGCACTCGCGTAAAGCTGGAGGCAGCCACCAGGTTCGAGGTCGTTTAGTCAAAAGCGCCACAAGCGTGTATGCTGAGGCGAAACGCAAAGGCGCCCGTGTGCTGTGCGATGTCAGTACACGTTAAAGATCCCCAGGTGGTCGAAATTAATCCGGAGCCCTTCACTACGACACCTCTTTATTCCTTTCTTCTCTCACTCACTCCTTTATCTCGTCCCTTACGGCGCGTTTCAGGTGTACAACGATATATGAGACAGATACTGCGCCATTTCCTTTCCCCCAAAAAACAATTTTCAATTTTTAGCGGCCGACCAAGATACAGGCCTGCGTAATTTTCTGGTCGAGAATACCGGCTCTGTATCACTGAAAGAGCACTGGCGGCTACTGAGCCCTGCCCGTCGCGGTGGCTCAGTGGTTAGGGCGCTCGACTACTGATCCGGAGTTCCCGGGTTCAAACCCGACCGCGGTGGCCGCGTTTTTATGGAGGAAAAACGCTAAGGCGCCCGTGTGCTGTGCGATGTCAGTGCACGTTAAAGATCCCCAGGTGGTCGAAATTATTCCGGAGCCCTCCACTACGGCACCTCTCTCTTCCTTTCTTCTTTCACTCCCTCCTTTACCCTTCCCTTACGGCGCGGTTCAGGTGTCCAACAATATATGAGACAGATACTGCGCCATTTCCTTTCCCCAAAAAATTTATTATTATTATTATTATTACTGAGCCCTGAACGCGTTGACAAGGTAGTAGTAGTAGTAGTAGAAGTAGTAGTAGTAGTGGTGTTGGTCGATGTTGGTGATGGTGGCAAAGTGGCTTTATTGAAATAACAATAGAAAGGAAGGAAAAGATTTTTGAACGGAGCACCTGAGCTGGGGCAGCGCAAAAAAAAAAAGCATAGCAGGCAGAATGGAGAAATGAAATGAAAGAGGTGAGGGGACAGGAAGAGAGGATAGGGGGAGATGTGATATATACAAACTTTTTACTCAATAAGAAATGTGTACAGATTGCGCGCGTGATTAGTCCATGATGGAGCTATGTATGACAAAGCGCGCATGACAAAACACGCAAGAATGTTCACAGCGTTATCGCATCGCGCGAGGCCATGGATCACTGCGAACAGTGCGGCAGCAGCGTGTTATCGGCTCAGCCTGCAGTGCTATTTCAGTGATAGAGAGCCGGTGTTCGCCATGTGCAAGACACCGGCCTGTATCGCGCAGTGTCCATGCTCGAGGCGCTATTGGACAATCTATCTTGGACCCTCTGACTGCCGCCAGGCGTCGCAGGCGCAGTTCTGCACTTGAATGATAATTACAAGCATGTGTGCGATGAAGGTCTAGGTCAAATTTTTCGCAGTCCATGATATAATCAGGTTTCAGTATCTAGCATGTCTTTTCTCTGGTTGTGACCTGCCGGAGCATTAGAAATAAGGTTGACAGGTTATCAAAAGCTACTGCGGCTGACACAGCCCTCACTGCTCCTGGGCACACACTCGCGGCTTGATATCTGCAACACCAAGGTCCTTACAGCGCGGTTCAGGTGTCCAACGATATATGAGACAGATACTGCGCCATTTCCTTTCCCCCCCAAAAAAACCAACCAACACCAAGGTTTTTACAGCAAACTACATGTGCGACAGAATGGACAGGAATCGTTATGAAGGCGGCGTTTTTGCTTGTTTTATTAAACGATACTGTACTTTTTTCTCGCAGTGAAATCTCAGTTGGGATATGCGAAGTTGTGTGGTGTAGAATTACATTTACAAATAGGAAAGGTTTATCTGTTTGTCCCTTTAATAGGTCACCTAGAACCTCGGTTAACATGACGGCAGAATTATATAAATAAAAACCATCCAAATGGAGTTACCTCTAATAAGGGTTTTAACTTTCCAGAATTGTCTCTCATTGAAAAATCCACCACCTTTGGGAAATACTGTCTAGTGCACCATGGGAAATTGCGCATTGAACGAAATAGTAACACAATCTACATGGCTCAGAAACATGTTAGATTTAGTGATAAAAAAAATCAACCAGGTTGGATTGTGGAAATAGTTCCGTTTTAAAAGCAGGCATCATACTGAAAGAAGAAATAAAATTCAAAAATTACAGAGGACGCTTAAGATTACTTACGTGTTTTCAATTCGAAAACATTGCTTTTATTTTTATTTCCTTCTTCTTTTTAATTCTCTTTAAATTTTTTCTTTCCCTTTCTGATGAGCCAGCGCATACACCATGTTCACCTTTCAAGAAGCAACGTGGTTTTATGACCTATGCGTGGCCTGCTCGCCTCGCAATCTGAGAGTCCTGGGCTCAATTCCGTGCACCTTCGGAAGAAATTTTCTTTGATACCACGGTGACATCATCTGGGATTCTTGAGACCACTGCTGCTGGTCAACGCCGGACGCCGGGTTTCGTTGTCGATGAGCCATTTGCATGTATAACGCTATGGCATTAAAAAGAACGATCTATATTTACTTGAGTGCCAGTACTACAGAGATAGACCTAGAGTTACAAAAGCTCACAGTCGGCTTTTCTTTGTGTGGCAGCGGCTGCTCTCGCATATACCATTGCCTTTGAAATGCTGACTACAACATGAAGACGCGTTTTATCTTCGTTCTATAAAAATAAATGCATCCAGCAACCTCTCAAAATATAAAGATTTATTCACAGAAGGAGGGGATGCCAGCAAGTAAAGGTCGAAAAGCAAATTCCCAACTTTCGGGTCCAACTCGGTTCCTTCTTTAGAAGTGACAAAATGATCAGCACGCAACAAGCAGCAGATGTCGATTCTCCGTCTTCGATCACAGGCACTTCTTATTTTTTATTTACGTCATTGCACTATAATCTCAACTAAATGCAATTAGAAAAAAAAAAGCGCGTCCATTTGGTCCCTTGTAGGTGTATAGGACCAGGCATCATTTAAATGAAAGGAAGGACCGGAAAGAACTTTGCTCGTCCTTAAAAATAAATCCCGACAACATTTCGGAACGAAGCCTTATACTACACCCGCATGGAAATGGTGAACCCGGAACAGATGTAAAATCGTTGGAATTTCGGCTGACTTTGCGTGCTTACAACACGCGGACATTATTTTCAAACCAACTTCGCCTTCCTTGCCACGGTAGCCATTTCCCAGACGCTGGCGCCGACGCAACCCAAAAAGGAAGCCGCGAAAGTTGCCCTGACGATGTTCAGGAGCAGCGCGGACAGCGCCGTGTCAGCCAAAGCCGAAAGGTGGAACACACGGGCGTCGATGAAGAACAACAGAGCACACCTGAGGGCCTCCAATTCACAGGCGTGGCTCCTGCGAAACAAAAGGTCGCGAAAGATGAGGCGCTATGCACGGCAAAAGATAAAAACTGTCTCAACACAAAAGTTACAATTTGTATGAGGCAGCTACCTGAGCTGCCCAGATGACAAAGCTAACGTTCGATTGAGTGGTACTCAAAGCTTGAGGCGGCAGCCGCCCAGACGTCCGGTCGAACCCTTCAGGACGCCATAATCTTAAGGGGAGGCAATGAGGGCGTTGTTGGTAGCACGTAAAAAGTACGCGACTTTAGCTGGCAGCCTGAATCGAGAGCAGGACACAACGCACACACGACTGCAAACTGATACATGTTCAATGACCGTCATGTATCATAAAATATGGCCGATTAGATACATTAAAGAGTGCGTGTGGTGTGGGGGCTACGTCACGACGTGCCACGTGAGCCGCGGGGCTGCGAAAAAGCATTTTAATGCCCAATTTTGATAGCCCTAGGCTAGAGCAGTGCGAGGCCATCCTGACCGACTACGACCCGATCACACAGCTGATGCTCGTGACGAGGGACACGGCGGCGACGGAGGCCAAGGGTATCCTGGAACTAAGGAAGACCGACCCCCGGAACTCTCTATTTCTCCTCACCCCTTGTGTCCTAATTCTTCGTTGCCGGAAAAATGTCTTTACAACTGCTATTCCACCAGTAGCACAAGTTGAGATATACGTGTAGGCCTGACGTGAGCAGTGGGGAATGGCGCTTGCGCTAAAAAAAATCTCGCATGTCTCGTGCGAGAGTAGCGGTGGCAAAAGACACCTGGGCTGGCCATATTGTACCTGAGTGGGCATGTTGTCACGTGTGCAAGGGCTGCAAGATACTTGTTTCACGTGGCCCACCCCACTTGGGCCCCACCGCATAGGCATGCGGGGAAATTTTGCGGGCTACACAGGACTGAAGACCAAGCAATCGAAACTACAAGCTGCCTGCGCAGCACCCGCACGACGGCTGTTTGGGGGCAAAGAGCTGCAGTTACCACGTCCAGCCGACACAGGCCTTGCACAGGTAATACGAGGGCTAAGTTCTGCGCTCCACAATGGCGGAGCGTTGGCAGATAGAATTCAGGCTGCTCAAGAAACACCTGTGATGATGATAATAATAATAATAATAATAATAATAATAATAATAATAATAATAATAATAATAATAATAATAATAATAATAATAATAATAATAATAATAATAATAATAATAATAATTGGTTTTGGGGAAAGAAAATGGCGCAGTATCTGTCTCATATATCATTGGACACATGAACCGCGCCCTAAGGGTAGAGATAAAGGAGGGAGTGAAAGAAGAAAGTAAGAGAGAGGTGCCGTAGTGGAGAGCTCCGGAATAATTTCGACCATCTGGGGATCTTTAACGTGCACTGACATCGCGCAGCACACGGGCGCCTTACCATTTTTCCTCCATAAAAACGCAGCCGCCGCGGTCGGGTTCGAACCCGGGAACTCCGGATCAGTAGCCGAGCGCCCTAAACACTGAGCCACCGCGGCGGGTCAGAAACACCTGTGCCGGTGCCACATTCGCTGCACACTGACGAAGAGTTGGCATTCCTCCGAACAATGTTCCAAACGGCGCGAACATCTTGTTTGATAGCGTTCACTGTAGCTTGGTGCGCACGGCATTAACTGCAGCCATGCACTGCGCGCGCAGTTTTAGCATCAGAAGAAGCGGAACTCTCAAGCCTCAAAGTTTGGGACAGCCGGTGGCGCCGCGAATCCAAGTCATGGTCGACTTGATACCGTTCGCTCTGCAAACATTTTGACAGAAATTAGTGGGTCTTTATTTTTCTTCTAGATTATTCGAAAAAACATTTTGAAGGAACTTCCCCTTCCCCACTCTGTGTATATTTTTTTGCATCCTCGATCACTGCGCATCCCTCCGCGGAAGGTGCGTTTCGATGGCGTCCAAAAGCCGTCTGTGTGCTGTGTGATGTCAGTGGACATTAAGGATCCGCAGGTGGTTGGAACTATTCTAGAGCCCTCCCCTACAACACCTCTTTCTTCTTTCACGCCCCATTCCTCCTTTTGCTCCCGCCGCGGTTGAGGGTTCCATCAGGAAATGAGAGTTAGTCCGCCTCTCATGTCGTAAAAAGCAGTTCTTTTCACTGCGCGCGCCTAACAAGGCCTCGAAAACGGTGATAGCTATATGTGTTGCTGCTGTGCTCATGCAGCAAAATTTTTAAACAGTGCGGTACCGGCAGGTATAACAAATGTCAAGCCGTAAAGTTTTCAAAGCTTACCGCTTGTCCAGAAAAGCGCCCATCACAGCAAGGGAGAAGAAAATGTAAGTGATGCCGCAAAGCAGCGTGCCGGTGGTGATCACCTGCGTAATCGAAACGGTGAGATGCGTATTGTAGTGTCAGCCTTAAATTTACTGAGGAACACGATTAAGTGCCGCAGAATCCAAGTACACCGGCATTATGTAGTTAATGTATACGTATTTAGTATTTAACGTTGTACCTTGCATCCTGCAGAGTTTAAATCTGTCTTAAAGGTTTGTATTCAAATATTATTCTTGTAAGGACATAACCATGTCTTAGATCACTTTATGGCGCAGTTATGAAGTTGCGGATAGGACAAAAAATATTGTGAGGTCTGCTAGAAAGAACACACCATTGTTAAACACAGCTCTATTTGTATTGCGGGTGTCGCATTGATAAACGACTTTACACAAGCAGCCATAATACGCCACGTTTATAAGACAGGCTGCCCATCGCAGGCTGTCGAAGCATCACGAGTAAGCAAGCGGTGCGAACCTTAATTTCCTATTATTTTCAAGTGTTATTTGTTGTTCCCACTCATGTAAGAAATAAGCTATACTTCATCCTTTTTATGATCAACAAAATTATCATTAGTAATATTCTAGTAGCGGAATAAAACAGCTACTACTTGCGTACAGATCGCTGCATTAATACTGCGCTTTGCAGAATTACGCATCGGAATTACTTACGGGTCTCCAGTGCTTGAGCTTCACGTATCCGATGACGATCAACGCAAAATGCAACGTTACGTAAAACTTGAGCCAAAGCGATGTTTTTGACGCATAGGTTTCCACGGGTCTGCGCACCTGCACGAAGACAAACGAAAATTGTTGAGAAAACTATTTTTAATTGTTCCCTCGCCAGCCATGAGAGCTAGCGCCGAATGCGACGTCGTACTGCATTCTTATAAATGAGGCCAATACGAACGCGGCTGTGCACCCAGCTTCTCCGAGACCCTTCGGTCTTTTTTTTTTTTGCCTGAGGCGCACAGTATTATTGATGCAGGAATTCATCCTTGGCCTCCACTTCGCACTTTCCGCGTGCGCCTCCGGATCTGATCCTTGCACATTTTTTCTTGCCTGCTGGGGTGTCTCGATGCCAGCGTCATTTTCAATTTTTGATGTGAAATAGGCATTCTAAAGCAGGCAGCAGTGTTGAACGGACACATGCTTTTCAGATGAGGTCAGATGCGAAAAATGAAATTTTCCGCACAGATATTTTTTTTTTGTTTTTGTCAAGTTAAACCGCAGCCTCAGAATGGCGTGCCCGCTGCGGTGGCTCAAGGCGGACTCGGTTGCTGAGGTGGACAGAGTCACTGGAGCGGGCACAAAGGGATATCTGGCTTACATATGGCCGCAGCCGCAGTCGTCGCTTTGGCGCAGCTGGCTGCAGCGCGAGCCTGTTTTATCTCTTTCTCTCTCACCTCTTGATCCTTGCAACCATCTACACGCACGAAGCAATGATAACGACCTGTTTGGTGAAAGTCGGCAGCTCCGTTAACTTACTTTCTAATGCACGAATGCGTTTAAAAACTACGTTTTCACCTCTCTTTGTACGCAGATTTTTTCCCCGCCCGTCCGTCCGTCCACACCACGAAAAAGTGTCTATGTTCGACTTGGTCACTATCACTGCCGCGTGCCAACAGAAGAGAGATGAAAGAAATAGATACGACACAAAAGATTGAAAGAATAGGCGCGTCGCAGCAACCACGTCTGAGGCCAGCAGCACGGATGGCTCCCTGTTATTCTCATGGTATATCACGTAGTAAAGCTATTACAGCTCTCGGTTTAAAACGGGGCGTTTTGATCGTAAGACGCCGCCAAGCGCTTGAAACGCCTCTCGAAGACTCTGTACTCGTCGGTGTAGGGGTTATAAGCACAATCAGTAAAGGTACGATAGCAGTTCGTCTAAATGTGGGCGGACTGTACCCGTGAAGAAAGGGATCAAAGGAGGAAAAAAACAAAGGGCCAGATATATGCAAAAAAAAAAAAACTTTTACGTTTGCTCTTGCACCGTTTCGCGACTTGCGCTGCGTATAGGGCAAGTGTACTCCTCTATTCATTTTTTTTTCGCTTTTAGACACTCTTGCGCAAGATGCTTACACACTACATTTTGGCACCAGTAAGGCTTCTACGAAGTGAAGACCAGCTGATTTTGCTATTTCTATATTCCAAAGGTTCCCTCGTTCTAGGTTAGATGGGAGCTGTCCATTGCTCTGGAAAGGGAGTCTATGGAGTCGAAACGAAAGAGGCCTGTGTGCTGTGTCGTGCGAGCACTTTAAAGAACCCTAGGTGGCTGAAATTTATCCGGAGCCCCCCACTACGGCCCCTCTTTCTCTCTTATTCCTTTCATCCCCTCCTTTCTTCCTTCCCTCAGGGCGAAGTTGAGGTGTCCATTGATAAGTGAAACATTTACAGAGCCTCTACTTTCCTCAAAACAAAACTAAACATAAATTTAATATCACTTCATATTTACAGGTGGCAGTTATTACGGGTCGGGGAATTCGTACGTACCCCCCCCCCCCTTTCTGCACATAACGTTAATAAACCGCGAGTTAGAGAAGCAAGAGGAAAAAGGAATACTATTTTCGTGGCCCGTTGAGCACTTGAGCAACACAAGTACGTTAATGGCGGGAAGCCGCACCGACAGCGCAGGGTGCTCTGCTAGCCTGCCCTTCAAGTGGCGACTTCTTTAGGAGATATTTTCAATGCAATATGCACTGTGAAAGTCAAACATCACTCAACACAATACATTCAATATAGCCAGAATGCCTAATCGAATGCTTCTGTGCCGCCGGCCGGGAGAGTTTCCCTTCGCTAGTCCTACACTGTTTATGCGCGTGAGAAAACTGCTAGCAAACAGAAACAGTGCTGTTTAAAGCAAAATAAGTGCAAATGCGCGATCCGAAATTTTGTGAACTCACATCCGGAATTTCGTTCGGATCGCCTAATCTTGGTTTGCCGGGTTGCCATCCGGGACCTTTGAATAAGGTGGATAGCTTGTTGCCAAGACCTTCGATACTGATGACCTGCTTACAGATGTTTAGGAAGTGGTGCATCTGAAAACCAAAGGAATTTATCAAGGCAGTAATGTTAGCGCCGAAAAGAAGAATCAAGAAATGTTTAAGAGCTTCTTACATGCTTATGGAGTCCTTGGCAATTCTTGGGTATTTTGTTACAATTTGTAGCTCAAACATAATGCGGGGACGCATAGAAGTTTATTAAAGGTAATCGCCTCGAATTAGAAGGAAACAGAAATAAGCAGCAGAATAATAAGACATTCATGGGCATAGATGTCAAAATACCCCCTAATAGAGGCTCAAGTCATCGACGAATTGCTTTGTTCTAGGCAGAAAACAATAATATGTGTGTATGCTTAATTAACGAAGCAGCCGAGTTGGACTACACGACACAGGCTGCACGAGTTTAGAGTTGTCGAAGGCCGGAAAGTAAGATGTACAGGGGCGGTCAAAAGTTTCCAGGCCACATGGTCTGCGGCATATGCTGCCACCTTGATAGAAATAAAGGTATCAAGCTTCTCAGAGGTGAGAATGGTACTTCTCCTACCCTCTATAGAGATTTTGGGCTTCGGGGGTGTCATAACTGACCGACTATAGCGCTTGAAAGCAGACCCTGTGGCCTGGGAACTTTTGACCGACCGTGTACGTAATGTGGTTTTTACCTTAGTAATTCAGCATCTGTCTTGTAGCCACCATTGACATGCAAACCTTTTCCCCACGAAACGAAAGCAAAGCGAAGGTGATCGTATACATTTGTAACGGTGCAGTACTCGGTTACTCGGCGATTATACCACCATTTCAAATGCTAGCACAAAACGATTTCGCTGGTTTCACGTGCATGTTTCACACATTCGGCCCTTTTAAGCTCATTGAATTCTAAAGCCTCTTCAGTTGCTCTTCAAACCAAGCCTCCTCTTGAGTGATAGCAGCTATACAACAGAGTTTAAGGGGCATGACTTGAGTTAAATCACGAAGAATCAACCGTGGAGACGTTTCTTAAATAGAGCTCAGAGTTTAGCAGCTAGTTTCCGCACCGTACCTCAATTAAACTGCTCTCAGTGGCAGTTTAGATTCAGAAAGGTTGGTTTCGGTAGAAACGGAGCTTGATTTCATTTTATAGAAATCGGCTACGGTGCAGAGACATGTGGAGAAGCTGAGTTTCACCTGAAAATGAGGGCCCTACCTACTGTGCCCTAATATCGCAAGAATCGCGGACATTTGAAAGGTTCAAACGAACAAAACATGTCTTCACGCATTAAAAAAAAAAGCAAGATGGAAAAGAAGGCGGGCACAGCGCACCTGCAGGGTCCACGGATCGAAGGTGTTCACAGAGTGCGTCAGCCCATATGCAGGCCTGCTCTGTTCAGCCGCGAAAGTACCGAAAAGACGGTCCCAGATGATTAGGGTGCCACCGTAGTTTTTATCTATGCAGTATCGATCTCTTCCTGAAAATAAAAGAAAGATAACAGAAAGAGTGAAATATAGGAGCTATGTAAGTAATGCGCAGGTGTTCCGCCGAGTGTTCTGCAAGACTTCAGCAATAAATATTATCTGAGCACTTTACAGAATATTCAAATCGTGACACCAGCGTTGATTTAAACAAGAGCCGCACTTGACTGCTGTAACGCTAAGTTTTCTCTAAGCCGACTTTACTAACCGCAAACTAAAATTCACGTGCCCCACGTTTAAAGGTTAGAGGCAGCGCATGTCTAGAAAGAAGACCGCGTTACACTGAGACAGGGTTTGCAATACGACTGGATTGATCTTAAAATGGCTTCTATCTGGGACCTACCAGGAACTGAATTAAATATTTTAATTCCTAAAAATACTGAGGTAATTACGATGCTGTGCAGTTAAAAGCATAACAAAAAACAAAGTTCATTCAGAAATAACAGAACGATCCTGCAAATCTGTCAAACTTGGAGCTAAGTCAACCTTTCCTGAAAACACTTTTCTCTCCGTAGAGCGCAGGCATGGCAGTGCTGTAATACAACTTAGAAGCGCGCCAGAGGTTCCTTCCTGGCATCCAGTCTACGACGCAAATAACCCAGTTCTAAGAAATATATACGAAATCAATTGTTTTGATCCGACTCTGAGGCTCCGAAGGCTGTGCTACTCCATGTCTAGTTAAATATTGAATCACCTTGGTAAGCAACGCACTTGTGGCGCCTCTTCAGCAGCCCTGACAAAGAGGATAAAATGATGCAGCGCAGCTTCGAAGAACCTTTACGTCAAGTGCCAGAACTACCGTGTAATCGCTTAAAACAAAAATGTCACCTTTTTAACACCACTTTATGGAACAGTCAGTCAGAGACTTCTCTTCAAGGCAGCCAGAAAGATAATCATACAGTGCCCTATTGTTCAGCACTTAATACAGAGATTGCGGAAATGGTAAATGAACTGCATTCCGATTCTAGCAAGCTTTCACGTATTTGAATAATGGCCATAATTTGAGAGCGGATTTGACCGAAGCGACAACGATGTTCGCAAAAACACATCGGCACATGACCCACAGGCACATGACACAGCCAAATAACACACGTTACCACAAGAACACAGAATGCACGGACGTGCCAAACAAAGACAAGCGAAAAAAAATTCAGAGGGATACCTAATTACATCATGCGTTGGCAATACGATAGCATTTATACCTTTACCGGAAGTGACAAAACTTCCGGTCTGGTTTGGTGACGTCATTTCCTTCCAGCCAATGGGAATTATATGGTCGGGTGACGTAACTTCCTTCTAGCCAATCGGCCAATATCATGACTGACATTTTTGTTCCCTGGTCGTGTTTAAGGCCTTCACAAAACACATACCACACAGACACACGATATGATGATACATGGCTTTCGAAAGCGCCTACTCCGCGGTACGAGAGTATCCCGCTCCAACATGCTTCGACGACTCCGACGCCGCTTACCCCTGAGTGTCTCCTATTAAGATATCGCTGTCAGAAAAAGAAAGGGAAATAAAGATATAAAAATAACGAGCGATAGACAACACTCCTCCACACTTGTTATCGCATCGAGTGCCCTTGTTCCACTGCGATAGATTCAAGCCTGCACGGGTTGCGCTGAAGCCAACGCGACAAATGCACAGAAAGTACGACGCCCACTGCCGTTTAAGAAGCTCCACTTACACTCGTGGTACATTCGAGTGGAGTGGCCGATCGGGCGCCTACACTTTTTGCTGAACGAGCGTAGCTTGGAGAATAATAACAAAAAAAGAATTGAAATCAAGCTAACCGTGAAGTGCAGAGAGCGATGTAAAGCAAAATGATAAGTGTGAAAATTGGGGACAAAAAATAAAGCAGTGTGGACTAGAGAGCAATTGCGAGTTGAGGATAGTTAGCTCAGATGAACATGAACATGACATGGAATGCGTACGACTAACAGGCGACGATCTGTTATCGAGTCAGATAAGACGTCAAGAGAGTGAAAAAAAAAAAGTAATCTGGGCGGCCAAAAGACAGAGTTTCTTGGGAAGTTTTCTGCAATAACACTGCTGCAGCACGTACAAATCAAGAATAATTTGACGCTACTGGGAGAGATATTTGGCTTGCAGTGGATTCAGCTCGGGTAACGATGCTCTGTTTTCATGTGCGTCACGCCCAAGTAATCAGGCAGTTGACATTTTGCCTACCCACCGAAATTTAACATTTCGCCCTATGACTGCTCGGCTCGATGGCTCAATGGCCTTGTCTTTCAGCTGCTGAGCAGGAGTTGAAATATTGGCCCCCGACCGCGACGGCATCATTTTTGTGGGCGCTAAATGCAAGAACACTCCTGCAGAGATATTTCAGTTCACTTGACGTGTAAATAATACAAGGTTTCAGAAATTGCCCCGCAGCCGCTCCACAACGATGTATTCATGTCATGTTAAAAAGCATGCAGTGAGTGAATGAGCGTGGATGTGAGTAAGTGAGTGAGTGTGTCAGTGAGCGTGTAAATGAGTGAGTGTGAGAGTGAAAAATTGCTAATCGACAATATAACACGCGAACAAAACTTGGGAAATTAGCAACAAAATATTTTAAACATACTAGCGCCCTGAATTCGAGAAAAATCACATTAGTAAGAACAAGCGCCCTTCTTTTCAACAGGCCCGTTCGTTTGTCGCACATGTCCAAGACTGTAGCGCGCGGTAATATAATACCATGGTGAACTCGATGGTGGCTGGGTGTGTTGAGCACCAATTCGAGTGGTCCCAGCGTCTGGATTGCTTCGGTGTGTATGAGAAACTGGTAGAGGCGGTTGAACTGCCGATGCACCAGGTACATGCTCGGGGACACCACAAGCGCCAGAGGCAGGTAGAGCAGCTGCAAAAAGTCGGTGCAGAAATTAAATTGGTGGATGGATACAAGCCATTTAATATCTGAAATTAAAATGAAAAAAAAAAACAATGTCCTACGGATACTCCTTCCAACGTTCAGCATAGGTGGATTAAGTTAACAAAGGACTTTAAATAGGGTGTGATAACAGCCAGCATCTGAAAAAAATGAGGAGGTGCGACTAAATTCGCGTTATTAAAATGACGAAATAAATGTAATGAGTTTTCCCGCCGTACACATTTTCTGGGCGCTGCACGGACGGCTTCGGAATGAATCACAGCGGAAAAAGTTGCGCAGAGTGATAAACAATTTCTTGAGAGCCCGTAAACGTAAGGGGCTGACTTACGGGTTCGTAGTAGGCCTGCAGAGCTGACTGGCGCATGGCTGTAGTGAGGTTGTAGAACTCAGAGCTGTGGTGCACCTGGTGGCCCGACCATGCCAAGTTGATCTCTGGGTTCAAAAGATATGAAGGAAAAAATCAATGTCAACGCATGCAAAGAGAGAGCACGCGACCCTTCCTAGCCCAGTTGTTATTTTCATTTTTGTTCCGAAATCTCCTTACTCTTCCAGCTACCCGATCAAATGTGCTATTATGAAAAGCACTGATCGTAAGAGTCGTTGGAGCCGTCTGCGTAACATTCGTCCTTGCGACCGAACGGACAGAGCTTCGTTCAAGGGTTGTGCTCTTGCGTGCGCAGGGTTCACTAGCACAAAATCGGACAGTTTGTTCTCGTTCTTGCCATGTGTATTTTATTCATCTTCTTTCCCTTTCGTTTGTTCAAAATAAAACTCTCTATGGAACCGCTATCGCATCAGGTGTTCCTGATGCGATACCGAAGGAACTGTAGTTCTTCGTCTTCGTAAAACGAACGCCTTCGAAAATTTTAGGCCTAAAGATGAACGCGAGATAGAGAAAAGGAGACGGGAGGGAAGGGCCGTAAAGAAACTGTAGAGTGTTTTGCCATTGCGGTTTCCATCAGTGCAGAGTTTCTATTCTGGTCACGTGCTCCTTTAAGAGTGTTAATGCAGCTGGAAGTAGAAATATGACGTGCTTGCCGTGGCCCCAGCGATGCACCCAGTAGTAGGCGAAGTCGATGGCCAACATGGCGAATAGCCACGTTGCCGTGGAATTCCACGGCAGAGTCGCAATCCTGTAGTTGTTGTACACGTAGATGTAGCCGCCGAGGAGGGTGCCTTCTGTGAAAAGGCTGCACGAAACAAGGATTCAGGCTGTTTTAGTTGCTGCCTGCTTTTGTATATTGAGTGCTAAACAGCTCACGCTTGAAATAAGGAAGAGAAAGTCTCCATGGAACAAAGTTTTTCGTTTGAAGTATTCGTAACGCAAAACAAAGAAGAAAATCAACACGGTGGCCCCATTGACAAGAACATTAATAGTGAGCGATGACACCATTGAGTCCTGCAGCTTCGAGCCGGTCACAATATCATCGCAAATGTCATGGCATATTTCATCAGTGAATATCGCCGCGTCTTGAGAAGATACTACATGCTAAGGCATAAGGAACTCTGCACAGGCAGCTTATATCCTGAGCAAAATAACTGCACATTTAACTCCAGTTAGCTAGGCTTCACTACGTTAAGCGCCTCAACCGCATCCACAGGCGCGGTTCAGAAGTCTTCATTGCCAGGCCTCACATGCATGGTGCAAGGACTAAACGCGCGAGACACGTGCGCAGAGCTGGGATCGCACATGGTTAGTGGGGCAGTAAGTCATGCACGCTTTAGAAACAAACTTCCATTGTTGCGCCTCTGTCCTCACCAAAACGCACAACTTCCTACAAGCTTTGTCTGCTCACCGGGACAGCTCCTGAATAATTCCCTGCCCTATGGAGGTGAGGCCATCGTCCAGCTGGAAGCGGTCGCTGTTCTTCTGCACGATGTTGAAGATCAGCTCAATCACCAGGAATGCTGTGAAGAGGGGCACGGCCTGCAAATGCAACGCAGGGGAGAAACATCAATAAATGTTTGGCAGTCGGTTAGTGGAATGCTCCGGAGGCCACAAAGGAAGAGTTTATCAGTCATGATCAACAGGTGTTTGTAGCAAATTATGAGCGCAATCTAATGCAAGAATGTCCCAGAGTAAGTGGGCAGTGTGATTTGATGGCCGTGAGGGACGAAGATATCCATGCCTATGCACCGCAAAGCATGCGAAGTCCTGCCGAAAAAGTAGCGTTTATCTCAGTAGTAGTAGTAGAAGCACTAGCAGTACTAGTAACTAAGTAGGGATCCGGTAGTAGCAATAGTAGTCATTATAATAGTAGTAATAGGTAGGTAGTAGTGTGAGGTGTAAGAAGAGACACTACGCCCATGCCACTACAGTGTCACGGTTAGTAACCGTAGTGGCGGTAGTAGTGGTAGCACAATAGCGGTAGCAGTTGTAGTAGTTGTAGTTGTTGTAGTGGTAGTGTTAGCAGTAACAGTGCTAGGAGCAGTAGTAGTAGTACTATACCGGCGGCGACGGTAATAAAAAGGAGGGGAAAGAGCACGGGCCTGTCGACTGTCCACAAGTGGGACATTATTACTTTCGCATGCATATAGGAGAGGTTGAAAACACAGAAAATGATGAAGCAGTAGAAAAGATAAGACGTGCGGCACAGACATTGTTTTCGCTAATGCGAGGAGGACGACTGCTGGCTTCTCGCCATCCCGTTAGAATGTGCAGATAGTACACTAGACCATGCATTGGCTTCCACGTTCCCGGCAACCACACAGTACTCATGTATGTAGGACATGATTAGTTGACCCACATTTTAGTAAATAGGCGCCGTCATTACTCCTGGACAAACACAGGACGAACAGAAGTGCTTTCTTATTCGGCAAAAAAAAGAAAAAGAAACAACGAATGATATCCTGCAGTTGTCCTCGCTATACGGTAATCAGCCAACACTGTGGAGTTGATTTGTCGCCTCTTTCGATGGTAGTTATACAGTTGTATGTTAGCATAGGTGTCGAATTAAACACACTTTTATTCAATCCCCACTAGTTTTTGGTCAACAGGAATGTGGCCGCTGCCAGAAGTGAGGCCGCTGCGAACAGCAGAATAAAAGACCTTACGCAATTGCGCTTAAATTAGTGAAGATTGAATTTCATGTTGCTCAACATGGTACGAAGGCTCTGATAGCGGTGCAGTAACCCCGGTGCCGTTTAATGAGTTTCATTGTTACGCAATGCAACCGTCTCTTTTCCAGAAACTAGACAAACCTCAAATTTCACAATTCTCTTTTTTTAATCTCGCGAAACAGAAACGTTGCAACTAATCCCAAAGGATAAGCTTGAATAATTATAGATTGTTGATTATTCATGGTCAGAAAATCCAAGCGTAACCTCGATCCACACCACGATGGCCCTGAAGAGAGGTGGCCGACAGACGTGCTGACCGCGTTGTTTAGTTCGAGCTCAGCGACGCACGGATGAAACTATATGCTAGCAGGTTTCAAGCCTGCTTGTTTGGGCAATCCAGGAGCCATCTCGATCACTTCTAATTTTACCTTCTTTCCCGCTCTTTTCGGGTTGCCTGTGAGTTATTTGCAGGAATTACTGACGGCAGCTCTGCGCGTTACCATGCACTCCCCCTTATCAGACTTCAGTCGTTGTATCCAGATGTGAGCAGTCTGGCGTCACCCCAAGCCGCATCGATGATAACCCTAACATGTTCAGCAGTCGAGCTCGTGACCAATGATACCAAACGGAGCAGCCCCCTCCCCACTCCCCTTTAAACGGGGCACAATGGAATCTTCCTATTGGTTAATATAAGAGAGAAAGGGCAATGTATATTTACTGGTTAATCAGTTTTTACGTGCCAAATCAATACAATGGATCATTAGGTAAATTCATTCATTATATACCTTGAGCTAACTTGCGACTTCACGTTTCTGTTTGCAACGAAAATTAGAAGTACTCCCAAAAGATGGCGCAAGTGCAAGTTTTTTTTCTTCCTTGGAAGTGCATCGTTGCTGCTTGGAGCTGTACCGGAAACTGATTTCCTCCTGGCGGAAAGGGCGTTCCAAATTTCATTTTACTCTAAAGTTAATTAATTCAATCGATTAGTAAAAAAAGTTGCAGCCCTGCAGTCAAAACTTATCCAGTACTCCCTGTACCTATGCTTTCTATTAGGCGTCCGCCTCTGAAACTTACTTCCACTCAGAAGCCGCAGACATATTGGCGCGTAACTGGACTCGTATGACAAGTGTTTTTAAATTAGAATCAAATAAGCCACAGCTGATACAACTGCGCCTAATGAACTTTACGCTAGGAGACCCTGGATAGATGATTTTATTGACATTCCTTTCGA
This sequence comes from Amblyomma americanum, assembly GCF_052857255.1. NCBI lineage: Eukaryota > Metazoa > Arthropoda > Arachnida > Ixodida > Ixodidae > Amblyomma > Amblyomma americanum. Next base: position 37,061,386 of record NC_135502.1, read on the forward strand.
ATTGGGGAGCTCGCAAGCGGGAACCTGCCTTAGAAACTTAAATGAATGAATTATGAATGATAAAACTTTAGCTTTCGGATTCCTCTTTGGGTACGCTTGCAAAGCTTGCAAGCGTACCCTGGTGCTGCCGCAGAAATCTGAGCATCAGCGACGTCACTTTGTCCGGTCGATAGAGGGCGCCGTATAAATTTTTTCGTGTTATCAAATACACCAAAAGTTAACTTACTGACTGCAGTTCTCTTTTATTTGCTCTGCGCAAAATGCTCGGTACAGCTGAGTTCGTAGATCATTCTCGACAACGGAGCCTGTCGAAACCTCTACGTGACCGAGATATGCAGCTAACGGCAGAAATATGTTACGGCCAAAGGCCCACGCGTGCTGCCCTGCAATCGTTGATGCTGGTTTTTCACCGTGATCGCTTATGGCTAAGAAAAACGGGAAAAGCTGCTTTGACGCTTACCTGCACAATGTAGTCCGGAACATCTTGGTGTTTCTCAAAAGACGTTTCATTTGGGCTAACGACATAGACGAGGTAGCCAAGGCGCTTCACAGTTTCGCGCGCAAACTCCATTGCTTCTTCGTACTCTTCCTGCCGTGTTTTGTCGAAGAACCGCGTCACTTTTTATCGCGAGCGCACTGCTCTTTGGAGCCTTACCAATTGACAAGGGCGTCGTCTGTCTTTTCTTTCCGCGAGTCTCAGGAATCTTGCAACTGGCTCGCATGACAGTGACGTAATGCTGCCAGCTGCGTAGAAACAGCCCGCTGTATTGCAGCAAGGTGCGAAAGTCTTGTTGAACTGCTGCAGTAATTAAATACGCGTGTTTACAAAGGTGATTGACTTCTGCACTCTCAACGTTTTCTAAACAGTTAACGCAAGTATGAAGCCCTGGCCATTCAATGCACGCAACAAACGCCCGGCCGGAATCTGTGCTGCCATCTATTGAGGGGAAATACGGAAGGTTCATTACTTTTATATTTGGCCAACAGATGGCGGCGGTTGTTGCTATTATGGGGACTGCTAAGCACGTGTTGAATTTCTCATGGCGCGAATTAAAAGCCTGCTAGGGAAAGCTGCTTTACAGGTAGAAACAGAACTAAAAAACCGTTATAACAGAGCCGAAATCATCGTACGATCTTACAAAGCTAAGCCAGGTTACTGGAGAGGGATGCGCTAGGTATAGTCGGATACAACTTGAGTCAGCAGTAAAGCTCCGCCCACACTCAGAATCGCCGCACAGAATTCCACCACAGCCAAAATTAATAATTGTTAAACCTCCTGTGTTAAACTAAACAAGAAGCTGATCAGAAGAAAAAACTTATAAACTCTAGAATTTTTTACGACTGGCTTGTTTGATATAGTCGAATATTTAAAAGCTGATTTTGTTTACTGTTGTGATTGGCTATCGGAGTAATAGAGGACGCCGCGGACCGTGACCCACTATTATCAACTGCTGTTTGTAAGGCGGCTGAATTTCTAAAGGGGCGAAATGCAAGAGCACGTTCCTTACTAAGCAATTTTCTTCTATAAAATTACGCTTGCCCCTCCTACGCATACTGTTCGCAAAATGTATTTTCTTGTGGGATAGACTTCGTCTAATAATGCACATGGTAGACATTGCTACAACTTTATTAAGTGAGTGAAAAGTATAATAGTCCCTGGATTCTTAGAGCGAATTAAGCTCGGCATGAAGCGGCAAATCGCGAAAATTTCTTTTGCGCCTGGGATACGGTTAAACTAGCGTTCAAGTTCTGGAGCCTCAAGCCCTACTTGAAGCATGATTCTGTGTGATACTTTTTTTGTTGTTGCTGATGGGAACATTTAGTGACGCTGCCTGCAAGACGCCGAATTCCTCAGTCCGTATTTTGCAAGCAACCTTTGCAACTTATTATTCAAGAAAGGGCTGAGATGTCTGCAGGACAAAATTATTAAGTTGCTTAATGCCGCTATCACATAACCATTTCGAATTCCATCGAACCATTTGTCTATCGACTCAATGGACATTGGAGCTGCCTGTTTAAAAGCGTTCAACTGGCCGTTCAGTCAAGTTCGAGGGCCTTCGAAATGTCCCATGCGACAGCAGCATTAAACAACTTGATATTGGTGTAGCCATTACCGAATAAAACGGACGCAAGTCACCAGGCCGTGACGAAGTGAGCTAGGAAGCTCTCGCTAAACTACCGCGCAGCTCCCGCCTTCGTCTCCTGGAATTTTACAGTTTTTTCTGGCTGACTGGTGAGGTCCCCAAGGAGCGGAAGTTGGCGAAAATTGTCCCCGTTCTGAACACTTGTAAGCAGCAAACAAGCTACGCATTCTTCCATCCCATCGCGCTACTGTGTTGCGTAGGTAAGCTTGTGGAGCGGATGATCTACAAACGCCTCACATGATTCCTCGAGAGATGAAATGAGTATCCCCAAAAGATGAACGTGTTTCGCCACAACAGGTTTGCGACTGATAACGTCATCGCCCTTGTTTCTTCATTTGAGGAGGACCGTCACGCTGGACGCATCCCGACAGCCATTTTCCTTGACATCAAGGCCGTTCTGAGTCTGTTTATCCCCCCCCCCCCCCCCCCCCCCCCTTTCCCCGTTCTCCCAGCCTGGACAGTCTTTGGCTCGGAGGGAAGTTCTACAAGTGGACTGAAGTCTACTTAAAAGAGCGGCAAATTTTCATGAGTACTCCAAATGGTCCAACGTTGTTTCGCACAGTGGAGAAGGGCGTACCTAAGGTAGCTGTGCTCAGCACTCCACTATTCGGTATTACCCTGACACACATAGCAAGGAACCTGCCGCAGGGAGCATGCATCACGATTTATGTAGATCGTACCTGTATGTGGAGCTCGTTGCGCTCGCGCTACATAACCCAGCAGCGTCTTCAGAAAGCATTACTGAGCGTCTCAATATATTCGGCTCCCCTAGGCCTTCGTATCTAGCCAGAAAAGTGTGTTGCCGTGGCTTTCACAAGGAAAACAGTGACCAGATAGCCACTCCTCCTAGGTGGACGGGTGCTTCCTCACGTACAGTCTCGGGGATTTCTTCATATTCTGATGGACAGAAATCTCTCTTTTCATTAAAATCGTTTCATTATTTTTCCTTTTCATTTCTTTTACTTTTCTTGCTTTAGAAATCTGGGCGCTTCGCTCCTTCCGTCTTGCTATCCCCAATTCCCTGCCCCACGCAAAGTAGCGTGCCAGCGGATTTTTCATGCCGGCTGAAATCTCTGCATTCTGTAAATGGTGTGGAATAAGATTCGAGCAGTATAATCTCAGAAAAAATGATGAAATTTCAAGATATACAACTTATTTTGCGTCATGAAAGGCGTTCCGGGCTACAGAACACTCCAAAAAGTATAATACTATTGTTGGAGGCGGTACAAATACAACCAGCACCAGATTCCTCAGAAGTGCCCGGATGCTGCACAGCTTGTCCAAAATAACCAAATTCATTTGAATAGTGATTAATATTACTGAAACGAAATAGACCATTTGTTTTTAACATTATCAGGTTAGACGTGTAGGCTGATTGTTTGCATGGTTGCAAAATTACTGGTGGCGACGGTGCCGACACAACACTTCGGTGTGAGATTATCGAAATTCTGGACGGCGATCAAGATTGCCGTTGTTGCATCTGGGTTGCAAGCCCCAAGGGTAGCGTTGGCCTGGCGGCCTGGGGCAAAGCAGGAAACATCCGAAGGTCCCGGCAAAGGATGAGTCGACTGGCAACAGAACAACTTGTTTATTCTGGCATCTCAAAAGAGCAGCCGGTCAGGGCGACCACGTTACTCGAAGGGCGAAATCGAAGTCTCTCTCGGCGTCCGGGGCAGCGGCGTTTTATACCATCGGAGTCGAGGGCAAGAGGGAACGGCTTGGGAAGAGTCATCCGATACGGCGTCGCTTCGACATGTCCAGACGTGACGGGCGCGTCCGCCAGGCCGGCGCCGGTCAGACCTCCTCGCCTCCCAGTTGGGGAGCTCCTCTCCCCGGCTGCCGCGCTTTGACAAGCGTGGGCAAAACATGCACACACACACACACGCACGCACGACGACACGTGGCACTGAAACCTGCCTGGACGCGCTTGGCGGGAGGCGTTGCGGCCGCGATGAACGAAGCCGCGGCGTCCGTTGCATCCGCGCCGGCTATACCGCGCGTTGTAGGCGAGACGTAACAGACCGCCCCGCCGGGAGAAGGAGATCCCGATGGTCAGGGGACTGCATCCGCTGTCCAGAGGGATGTCGCTCGATGATGCTCGTAATCGAAACCGATCGTCCCTCGACGTTGCTTGAGCGCAGCGCACAGAGAAGGCCTCGTTCTCGGGTTCAGGATCACATAGGACACTGCAAAGTCACTTCGGGAGAGTTGCCATTTTTGTGCTCGTTCCCAGCAAGCGTTAGAACTACGCCGAAACGCAACCGCTCAGTCAGCAAGCACGAGACAACCCTCACTAAGCTCTGCCAGGCTCTTTCCCCTTTTATACTACTGCCTAGTTCCTTACAGTAGTCAAGCAGCACTCAGAACGCGTCCACAAATTGGAAAATTGCACTAGAAAGCACATAATCACTTTGAAACACTAAACAAAAGCAATATGTTAAAAATCCTGCCTCAGGAAGAAAACATCAGTAACCAACAACTTTGAGGCGGATTCCTACGTTAGGGGCTTCGACTTAAGCCATCGGCGTTACCGTTGAGACTCCCCTTTTTGTAACGCACCTCAAAGGAATATTGTTGCAAAGCGAGGCTCCAGCGCAGGAGGCGGCCATTTTTGGGAGAGATGGTTTGCAGCCATTGGAGAGGGCAGTGATCCGTCTCAATGATAAACCTCGAGCCGGCTAGGTAGCATGACAATTTCTGAACGGCCCACACGAGACACGCACACTCTTTCTCGGTGGCGCTGTACGCCTGCTCACGACAGGTCAGCTTACGACTAGCATACAGGACGGGGTGTTCCACTTCTCCATTGTCCCTTTGGCACAGTACAACGCCCATGCCTCGCTCACTAGCATCGCACTGAAGAACGAACCCTTTTGTGTAGTCTGGCGATCGTAGCACAGGCTGGCTTGTTAGGGCGCTCTTTAGGGCGCTAAAAGCTCTTTCCTTTGTCTCGCTCCAGACGACTGTTTGGGGCTCTGTTTTTCTTAGAGCATCCGTCAGGGGAGCCGCGATATCGGAGTACCTGGGGATGTACCTCTGATAGTAGCCGGCGACACCTAAGAACGACCGAATATCGGTCTTCGTGCGCGGTTGCGGGAAGTCTCGCACAGCGGCCACCTTTATTTCAGAGGGGCGGCGACGACCCTGTCCAATCACGTGACCGAGGTAGACAACCTCGGCCTGTGCTAATTGGCACTTGGGAGCCTTGACTGTCAAGCCCGCTTCGCGCAGGCGGGTTAGCACTGCCCGCAAGTGTGCCATATGCTCAGACCAGGATGCGGAGAATATCGCTACGTCGTCTAAATACGGTAAAGCAAATTCTTCCTGTCCCCGCAACACTTTGTCCATGAGGCTTGAAAAGCAGTATGGCGCGTTCTTCAAACCAAAACTCAAAACTTTAGGACGGAATGTTCCCATTGGTGAAATGAACGCCGCATACCTACTAGCCTCTTCTGTAAGTGGAACCTGCCAATAACCCCTGACAAGATCTAGGGTGGAAATAAACTGAGCGCTACTAACTTTCTCAAGGCGCTCCTCGATGTTAGGGATCGGATAAATTTGATCCTTAGTAATGGAATTAAGCCTGCGGTAGTCGACGCAAGGACGAGGTTCCTTGCCCGGTACCTCAACTAAAATCAAAGGGGAGGTATAATCACTCTCACCCGCCTCAATAACACCGAGCTGTAGCATTTTCTTTACCTCAGCCTCCATAATATCGCGCTGGCGGGGTGACACCCGGTACGCCTTGGATCGTACTGGCTCTGGGGAGGTAAGTTCTATATCATGAGTAAGGACAGAAGTCCTACCAGGCCTCTCAGAGAACTGACCTTGAAACTCTTGTAAGAGTTGGTGTAGTTCGGATTTCTGCTCAGCTGACAGCGGTGCTTTAATGATTAAGTCACTAATGACCTGATCAGTGTCTTCCCTGTTCGTCACTGAGCCTAGTCCCGGAAGCTCGACCGGAAGCTCTTTTAACTTTCCCGTGTTGGGCATTTTCTCTCCAGTACCTGGTGCCTTCAAAGCTACAGGCTCAATTTTATTCAGTTCTGACGTGCTCGGAATATCAGCTTGCTGCGCCTCCGACCCTTTTTCATTGTTCGACAACGTCGGCCCCGCAACCACCGCCTTTGCAGCGAGCTCCCGAACTCTCGGTCTGGTTAAGGCCTGAACGCTAGCCTCACCAAACAAAAGCCCCTTCTCGCGCAGGAGGTGATCGGACCTGTTCGAAAATAGGTACGGGTACTGGGGGGGCAGCCTAGATGACACTACGGCCTCAGTCTCAAGTGCTCCGAAAGGTCCTTCAATAAGCACTTTTGCTACGGGCAGACACACGCTATGAGCTTCCACTGCTTGCTTGATCCATGCGCACTCGCCCGTGAACATATCGGGTTCTACGTAAGAGGGGTGAACTACATCCATTGTAGCTGCGGAATCACGAAGCACTCGGCACTCTTTCCCGTTCACGAGGAAGTCTCGCATGTAAGGCTCGAGAAGCTTCATGTTCTCGTCAGTGCTACATAATGACAAACACACGACTTCTCTTTTTGTTTCTGGACACTGCGCCGAAAAGTGACCCGGCTTCTGGCACGTATAACACACGCGCGCTTGCCTCGCCTCGAACCGCTTTCTGCGTTCGGCTTCGGCTGCCGCCGTCTCCTTACGTTCGGTCGGACTGCTTTCACTCGCATCCGCACTACGCGTGTCCCCCCATGCTCTCATGGGTGTGAACTTCGGCCTCTCAGACTTGGAGCCAAATTCACCCTTTTGACCGTCCTTAGCTCCGCGAGCCCGACGCGTCACAAACTCCTCGGCTAGCTCGGCGGCTTTAGCCACTGTACTAACGTCTGGCCTATCCAAGACCCAGTACCGCACGTTCTCAGGTAACCGACTATAAAACTGTTCCAGCCCGAAACACTGCAGAATTTTCTCGTGGTCACCAAACGCTTTCTCTTCTTTGAGCCACTCCTGCATGTTTGACATAAGCCTGTAGGCAAACTCTGTATATGACTCATTTCTGCCTTTTTCATTTTCCCGAAACTTCCGACGGAACGCCTCCGCTGACAGCCTGTACTTTTTTAGCAGACTCGATTTCACTTGGTCGAAATCCTCTGCCTCCTCTCTCTTCAAGCGAGCGACTACGTCGGCCGCCTCGCCGGGTAACAAAGTGAGCAAGCGCTGTGGCCACGTTTCCCGAGAGAACCCCTGCTTCTCGCACGTTCGCTCAAAGTTAACTAGGAACAAACCAATGTCCTCTCCAAGCTTAAACGGCCGCATCAGGTCAGTCATTTTGAACGATACCCGTTCTCCTGCACAGTGTGCCTGACTTCCATTACGAGCGCGTTCCATCTCTACCTCGAGACGCTTCATTTCCAAAGCGTGTTGACGGTCGCGCTCTTCTTTCTCTTTATCTTTTTGCTCTTTACGTTCGCGCTCCTCTTTCTCTTTTTGTTCTTTACGTTCGCGCTCGTTTTTCTCTTTTTCTTTTTGTTCCCTCTCCTCAATCGTCTCAAGGCATTCCGACAGCTCGTCATCCTCAGCCTCCAACTCAAGAATAGCCCTTAGCAGTTCTGGTTTTCTGAGTTTGTCTGAGACATCCAGACCCAACTCTCTTGCAAGCTCCAGCAATTTCGGTTTGCGCAACGACTTCAAATCCATGGCTGCTCCGAATGCTGCTTTCTCTACTACCTACTATTGTCTTGCCGCAAACTAACCCGGCAGCAACGACAACACAATTACCAGCTCTGTTTTTGACACTAACAAAAGCCTGGCAAAACTCAGAAGAAGAAAGTCCCGCACTCACCAAACCTCGCAGCCACGAATTCAGCGCAGTCGTTCCGCTGCAGGCAACCAGTCATCACACAGGGCTCGTTGCACTGCTCCCGGATGGTCGTTGTGCTGCTTAGCATACAGTTGACCGCATATCTTCGCTGCTGGCCTCCGTTGTCGGGATCCCACCGCTGGCAACCAGTTGTTGCATCTGGGTTGCAAGCCCCAAGGGTAGCGTTGGCCTGGCGGCCTGGGGCAAAGCAGGAAACATCCGAAGGTCCCGGCAAAGGATGAGTCGACTGGCAACAGAACAACTTGTTTATTCTGGCATCTCAAAAGAGCAGCCGGTCAGGGCGACCACGTTACTCGAAGGGCGAAATCGAAGTCTCTCTCGGCGTCCGGGGCAGCGGCGTTTTATACCATCGGAGTCGAGGGCAAGAGGGAACGGCTTGGGAAGAGTCATCCGATACGGCGTCGCTTCGACATGTCCAGACGTGACGGGCGCGTCCGCCAGGCCGGCGCCGGTCAGACCTCCTCGCCTCCCAGTTGGGGAGCTCCTCTCCCCGGCTGCCGCGCTTTGACAAGCGTGGGCAAAACATGCACACACACACACACGCACGCACGACGACACGTGGCACTGAAACCTGCCTGGACGCGCTTGGCGGGAGGCGTTGCGGCCGCGATGAACGAAGCCGCGGCGTCCGTTGCATCCGCGCCGGCTATACCGCGCGTTGTAGGCGAGACGTAACACCGTGCAGCAGAGTCACAGCACCTTTGAGTTGAATGCAATTTGAGAATATCGAAGACTCTCAATGAGTAGGCAAGTACAGGTACTATAGAAGCCTATTTCGGTGTGATGAACATGGATTCACCGTCCCAGCAAAAATGCAGGCATATTCGTTTCCTCTCCCTCTTCGTGGAGGCATTCTTCATGGCGTGTAGTGCCCGCGCTGACCGCCTTAACAAAATCTGTTGGATCGAGTACATCAGGCCTGGCCGCAAATTCCAACAAAAGCACTTCGTCGTCTGTTGTCTTGTGTTGTGCTTAATCACTGCCAATGACAATTACGGAATATAATATAATTTTTGTTTGCCTATTTCTATGAACAAAACAGCCTGGAAGAGTTGTACCCGCCTACTTACCGAAGTTCGCTGACGATGAAATTTCGGCGATATACACATGGCAATGCTCAGCCAACCTGTCAAGCTCTAAATCCTTGGCGTTTTCTGTAACTACGAAAAAAGCACACATCAAAGCGGCAACACACTTTACTGCCTCTTTGGGACCATGCAACTCTTGGGTAAGGACGTCACGCCAACTTGGCTCTCTTTCGGATCCGGCCCTCGATACGATTTGCTGAACTCTGGCAACTGCAGTAATTATCGAACTTTTGTATACTATGTGTTGCGCACAAAATAATAAATAGAAACTCTCGCCTAGGCTTGGGAGATTACTTCAGCTATAGCCAGCGCCGCGGCCACCGCAGCGGCGCAAACTGCAACTACCGCCATCAGCGGCGGCAGGGGCCACTCGGCATTTCTAAAATCCCTTGATTTTGAACTTCACCGCCGGAGTGCCGGCTCTCGCACTTCTTCTTTTCCCTCCTTTCTAGTCGGCGCTTTTCCGAGCGATGATTGTGTTCTCCAACCGTCGTCCTTGAGACGGGAGAAAGACGCACACTGTTTTTTCTTCTTCTTTTTTTTTTTGCCTGGCGCCATCTGCAGGCCGGCTGGCCATTTGTCTCAGCTGCGAGTAGAGCTTCTCCACGCTTCACTTCTCGCTTGCGCAGTGAGGATCGAGCTTTTAGTGAAAAGCCATGTTTCTGTCTCGAGTTTGATTACAGCCGGTGCAGTCAGCCCAGAATATTATTTCAGCTGTTCGTACAGATACAGCGCTTCGGTTTGTCACCATATCGAGCTTCAACGAAAAAAAATTGGCAGTGGCTTAACTTGGCTAACCATGGATTTCAGCGAAAAATCAGCACGCTTGCTAAGCGTCTGAGGCGTGTCCATGGCAGCTCCGCTACACGCTCGCGACAGCCGTTCTATACCCACACGACCACGTGGCTATGGCGTGGTTCTCACGGTCTGACGACACCCCCGCCGGATGTCATCACGTGGCTTCACATCACCCCATCGGATGTTCTTAACGTCAAAGGTCACCCAGTGTCAAAGGTCAGAGGTCAACTAAAAGTCAGCGGTCAAGTGTTCGACACCATAACTGTACCACATATGGTCATACACGGCTAACGTGGTTGGACTGAAGGTCGTTCAAGGTCATTCTCCGGCCTACGCGACGACTGCTGTACCTAGCGTAGGGAAGATTTTCGCTTCAGTATCTACCTTGCCATGCATGTAACACAGCCGCTCAGATCGAGCGGTCATGCATATGCAGTCGTGGACAGAAGGACACTAATCACGCCAAGGCGGCAGACTCTTCTGGCGCGTTGCTTAGCGAAAATCGATGGTGGTTTGTCAGTTATGCAAAGCGATTCCCCATGTACGCTTCCGCATAAATGCAGCAAACCTTTACTCTTCTAATGCGCAGCGCTAGGGAAGTTTGAACGCCGAAGCGTGGTGAGCACTATTTTATTCGTGACTGTACAGCACGTACCACATCTATTCAGAACGATGGAGAGCGTCGTTCGGCCGTTGTTGAAGTGCAGCGCGGCGCAGCACGTCCTTACGAAAATGCTCTATAGAGTCTATAGACTTCTTATATACTCTATTGCCTTCCTATAATTTTTTGTCTATTCGTAGTCTATAGACTGTCTATAGACAAAAGTCTACTAAAAGTGTATGGCCATAAATCTATAGAGTGTCTGTAGACAGTCTATAGGATTTGTATTGTCTATAGCCTATTTTCTGGGGTTTGTCCATAGAGAGTCTATAGACATTATAGAAACAAGTGTATCGACAGTCTATAGACTGTCTTAAAGTAATTTTTGTAGGGGCGGAGTCAGGGCATACCGTGCTCACGCGCCAAAATCGAAGCGCGCAAAGCGAGTTCGAGAAAAAGACATCGCCGTAGCCGTTTCGGTCGAGCTTTGATTCGCTAGAGGTGAAATAATTAATTAGATAGGTCGATATTTTTCGGGAAAATAACTTTCACACTCGTGAAACTGCTAGTTAAGCAAATAGACGTGTTTCCAAGCGGTTAACCGAGTCGGAAAATTACTGTTTTGCAATACCGTAGTTTCCGCACCAAAGACCGCACTCAGTACGTACTTAAGCGTTTTTTTTTTTCGTTCATGGTCACAAGAACGATAATTCGATATCAGGTTGCTGGTAAGTGCCAGTAGACAATCGTAAAACAATTGGGCTGCGCCAAGTGGTTGCCACGCGCTAGCACCTTCCACTTTAGTGCGAACAAGTTGTAAGGCGCAGTTGATGCATGCAGCGCAGTAAACAACCATCAAATGAACGTTCAAGGCTGCTTCAAAGATAGCGCAGGTGCTTTGCAAATGCTCCCAAGAGAACATGGTCGGATTCTTTGACCCTACGGATTAACTACAGCATGGCTTGCGAGCCATGCGGTAACGATGGCGACGGAAGAACATAGTGTTACGGTGTTTTAGTGCGATACATTAGAGTTGTCGTCACACCAAAACACTGCCGATGTCTGGTACGAAATTCGATGATTGGCTGAGAGAGTTCGCGCGGCCGTGTGACGTCATCACAACCTGCCCACTGGATTGCGGGGGAACTTGTTTCTAGACAGCAACCTAGACAGAGAATAAAAATAAAAATCCGGGAAAAATATGATATTGCCGCGAATATTTGCAGTGTTTGTTCGTTTTTCAAATCTGCCGCGACACCACTTTATCGCTTTGTTTGCGACGCAAGACGCGACTAGATTTATCTCGATTGATCGCAGCCAGGCAAAGCTGATTCTACGTTGTTCCGGAATGTTCTAGTAACTTTGCGCCCTTTATCTCGAATGTTCGCTATCAGCTTTAAATTGAGCACGGCCGACAGCGGCGGGCATTCTGTTCGACGACCGCCGAGCACGCTTGTCGCTTCGCCGCCGCCGAGTGATTCAGTCCATTTTGGGTGCAAGTCAGCCCAATAAACAGTTCTTTTAGAAGACCCTTTCGTCCGTCTTCATCGCTGCTTCGACTGCCGTCACCACTACGTGACAATATATACAAATGTCGCCGCTGCCACAGCGTAGCAGGCACCTGCGACTACAGCTAGCACTCCGAATATGGCAGTTGATGGACCAAAAATTGCAAAAGTTTGCTTTTATGGGATTTAACGTACCAGTCCATTGTGCAAGGCTCCGAATAATTTCGACCACCTGGAGGTCTATAACGAGTACTGACATCGCACAGCACACGGGCATATAGCATTTCGCCTCCATAGAAATGCGGCCGCCGAAGCCGGTATCGAACCCGCGTCTTACGGGTCAGCAGCCGAGCACCACAATCACTGAGCCACCGCAAACGAACTGATGCAAACAGACACAGAAATTGTAGCAGAAGCTGCGGCAAATGTGAAATCTAATTTTATTTGTTTATTTAATGATATCACATTCAACATTTAAGGTGACTTAAGCGTCCCAAATAGTTTCTTTATATTCACGGTGACCATAAAAACACCGTAACACTGATAACCATATGCGGCCTGACATGTAATGAGCAGTCATGAAAGCAAACATATTTTTCTCAATTCCCACCTGTATACATAGCCCGCCAAACGCCAACATTTTACATTTAAGCATGTGTTATATGCATACTGTATCCCGAAAACGTTTCTAACCATGCGTTACAGCGTGAATCACTAAAGAAATGCGCATAACGGAATAGCTTAAATGCCTTCGAGAGACCAGCCGGGCTAACTGGTGAACACTTATACGTCATACCATCGCATCATTTAAAACGTGGCCACCAATCAGCCAGGGTCGAAGCGCGAACCCATAGCAGGGCCAACCTCTCCTGTGTCGTACGAAATTTCCGGCTTCTTTCCTGAGTTCATGTCTAAAGCGGTAAAACACTAATATTGTACAAGAAGCAATCAAATTCCTTTATTAGGCTAAGAAAAAAATCTTGTTAAATATCAGTCCCTTAAATGATGGAGTCTTCCGGACGGGAACTAAATAAAAATTTCCGAATATGTCTTCAAATAATGTGCTTGTAGCCTGTTGTACCTGTACCTGGACACTAACTCAGCACTGTTGACATCAGTCGCAAAACTTATTCTTGAATCAAGTTGTCGCCATGGTTACATGTATATTCCAAAAATACAGTGCCAGAAACCGTGTTTCTGCATAAGTTGAGCGATAACTGATAACCACAATCTTTACGAATAATATTGAGGTCCGCGCAGAAATAAATTTATCAACCCAAAAAATTAGACATAAATGCATGCTATTTGTTAACTGCATTAGTACAGAGGGAACGATTTGAAACATCACACCCAAAGTGCGCTATGGTTTGAGCACTCAGATGAGGAGACGTTACTTAGTCACGTAGCCAGTGCTCTTGTTACCAACTTCATTGCCCTGACCAAAAGGTTACAAACGTGACTATTGGTCTGAACAAAAGTATCAAATGGCCTCCGTGCGGTTGTTTCTTATATACAAGC